>NW_027286763.1:109023868-109406368 GCF_022747635.1 Hetaerina americana
CTCTTAGTTCAGAATTAATGTTTGATATAGAATTAAAGAATTATGACTTGGGTGAATGGGTGAAGGACTGTATTCAGATGGCTTGTACACGTACATCCTTATCCCTTGAATAATGTTAGGAATGAATATTAAATTCTAATGTATCCAAGATCGAGAGATGATAACAGAAATTACGTGCTTGTTAAGAGACAGGTGACGGAACAGGATGATAAGTGCCAATGGTTAACTAAACAGACCTTGTGACAGCAGAAAACAAAAGTTAACTGAACTTGGCCCACGACTATATACCGGCCGTTGGAGCTGTGAATTTTTCAGTCATACCAACGAAAATAAATTTGCACGAAGTAACTAAGTAAATCCCCTAAACCATTGCTGTAATCTCACTACAACGGACATCATACTCAGTGATACTCCCTGTAATCACTTGCAATTGTAAGACCGGGATGAGTTATGTAGTATATGATATACGGCCCTAGAAAGACATCTACACTGACGTTAGCCCAAGCGGGAGGTCGTCTTTTACAGCGAAAACTAAGAGGTCGTAACGAAATCGTTTTCGACAATATCTGCTCAACCAAAAAATGTACTTTTCTTGAAAATCACCGAAAACACTCGGCACTCCCTACTCTATCACGATGTAGGCATAAAACCCACATATCCTAATTTAGCATCCAGGGCCCAGTGCAGTCACCAGAGTCACCCTTTCACACAAAAAATTAGAAAGTACTTAACAATATCTCCTAAACTAGAACATTTTTTTTTCTAAAATAGGGCAAAAAACACTAAACCCTCTTTCCTCCATCAGAAACCTTTCGCTTACCCCATGCTCATGGCCTAGTTCAGTAACCAGGGCCCAATAACGCCACCACGGTCGTCATCTCACACGAAAAAACACGAAGTATTTCAACATATCTCCTAAACCAGAACATTTTTTTCTCTAAATTTTACAATACACACTAGGCACCACATATACTTTCGGCAGTCTTTCGCTTAAGCCGTGCTCATGGCCTAGTTTAGTAGCCAGGGCCCACCAAAGGTGACTACAAGACACTGAACTTGGCCCATGGAGATAGGTTTTTTTCAAGTTTGTTCTTTTATGTAATCAATATTCTCGCTAATACGACCGTTTTTTCCTTTCTCGGTGTCACATAGTAGACCAGTTTTTTTTATGAAAAACGTGCCATTTCAGCAATCTATTTCTTAATTTATTACTTATAGGTGTTTTTTTTTTTTCATTTTTACACCATCTTCCGGCCACGGATTCCTCATTTTCACAGTTCCCCCTGATTTTTCACTTCTCTCCATGTTCTTTCTTTGGTGTCTTGAGCTGCGAAGATGGGGTTTGATGAAAAGTTTTTAGAAGGTATGTATGGATAACTTTTTTTTGTATTACTGGTAGTATTCATTAATACATCACGGTTGTAGTATATCTGCAAGTTATTCCACATCACCCGAGGAGGTTTCTCGCTAGATGCGTTTCTCTTTGTGCTTGGAGAAGAAACGAGCGAAAAAGAGATCCCCGGGAGGCATATTAGAAACCGCTCGCCCTTTCCCTTAATTAAAAAGGGAGCATCTCCCGAAACCTACGGTAAAAGAGGGGAATTTTTCCAACATTTGTTTTTAGTTTTTTACCCTTATGAAATCCGTTAATATTTCAGTAGTATGAAATTGTCTTGTTGTAAATAAGCATATTTAATCTTCCCAAGTCATTCCGTCCCCCGCTTCTTCAGATAGACGGAATGGACCGCAGATCCTATATCATCATTGCCGCCTCCCTTTTCCTATTTTTAATTGTTCCTACGCTGTCTCTTCTGAGGCTTTCTGTCCCCCGCTTCTTCAGATAGACGGAATGCCCTTCAGTGCCTATAAAATCATTGCCACCTCTCTTTTCCTATTTTTATTGATTCCTGCGCTATCTTTTCTGAGGCTTTCCGTACCCCGGTTCTTCAGATAGACGGCAAGCACCTCAGTGCCTGTGATAGTAGGTTAACATATATACTGTTGGTTAACCTTTGTATTGGAGGAAATTCAACAAAATATAATCGCCTGTCAACTTATAATGTGCGTTCAAAGCTAAAACGATGTACAACCAAGGGATAGCCACAAGGCCAATTAATCAGCTGTCTGCCATATCTTGTAATTGAATATCTAATGTTATCCATTTAGTGCACAGTATACACGACCAAGCCATATTTTCGTAATCGGAAGCGTTGGCAGTTTTATCTACGCAAGAAAGATGATACCATCGGGAACACACATCGCACGCGACCGACGTACTTCCACGGATTTTACCCCGTTCGCACAAAGGGCATATTTCGTTAACTTTACGGAGGGACTTTAATATATTTGTATTAATTTTGTTCCAGTACTCGTCGGCATCAAACTTTTGTTCAGTTCCCATATTTTTCGCTATCTGATTTATGAAAAAACACGTATGCACCCCACAGTTATAGCTATCTCTGTTTTTTGAATGACACCCTTATTACTCTCAGTTTACTGGGACGTATTTTTTCCTTACTTAACGTATTCCGCTTCTTTAAGAAAGTCGTGAATAAATTGCAATGCCTGGCATAATCCATATCCATGCTGCCCAATGGATCGAAATAACTGAATAAAAACTCCCGGAAGTTTACGACGAATAGGCACCAGTGATTTTGATCTTTATTGAACGGCATTAATATAATTTTCTCTTTGAACTTAAGCTTGGCGGCTAAACCCTCGGACGTGAAGTTCCCTTGTAGGGCATAACTAGAATTTTCGCAAGGGATATAATTAATGCCCCTTTTGTTTTTTTTAAGAACTACGGTGGCGAAGATATCTATAATGAAATTACAAAGCCATTGTTTTGGGGGCAGCGAAAGGAAGTCTTCCAAGTACACGTGGGTATCTTTGCCAACGTATCCTAAAACGTATGACCTTCCTAATTCCGAACAGTTATCGAAGTAACTATTATCAGAAACTATGCCATTTTTGTGGAAAGTTGGAGGCCGATGATTTATGGCTACCCTGTCACCCTTCTTAACCCAATAACTGGAATCACTTGCTTCCTCCATTGGTCCCCCTTGATCTACAGAGATTTTGGGCTGCTTCACGGTCTCCACTTTGAAATCAGTGATCCCTTCTCCAGTAAAAGAAGTTACCCTTAATTGTCATGTTCTTCGTTTCCGTTTTCCCCAAGGCTCCTCCGCCATAAAATTATCGAGACTTTCAAATTTACTGGCCTTGCGTCGTATACTTTGTGCGGGGGGGATTGGTAAAAAAATTTCATTTACTCGAGAGAAGACATGGGGTTTGATTGCCCTCAAAAATCTACCTCACGGCAAATGTAAATTATAATCCAGAATCGTGTTTTTCACTATTCCGAACCACCTTTCCACGCTTGCGTTACTATATCGTAGTCCAAATGAAAAAAATTCATCTCTGCCCTTCAAAATGTTCGACCAAAGAGGTACAAACGGTAAGAAATGCTTCAAAAAAGTAGCTAAAAATTTAGGACTGAAAAAGGGATTTGGATCCCCACAGCACTCAACGTTTGCATTTTCCGCAATGACAGTGAAAAGGAGATAAAAAGGACTACTCTTATAAAGGCTGCTTTTACGGACCCGAGGAATGGAAAAATCTTTCCTGATAACGGTTGAAGGAGTCACTGAGCTCTGCGTAACCATCTCTTGGATTTCACACACAGCGGCATCCACCGCCTCGCCACGCCTCTAGCATTTCAATATAATGGAGAAATTTTTAAAAATATTTTCCCAGACGCTCATGGAATTTGACGTAACCATCAAGCCAATTACAGCTGCCAAGAATTTCCTGATTTTTTTGGGATATGCCTTAGCAAGATGTCGCGCCACCAAATGCATAAAATGAGCGCAGCAGATGAATACGGGAACTTCAATTTTGGCATCCGTCTTACCAATCAACATAACAATCATACAAATACTGGGAGAGGGTGCAACGTGACCAAACCAAAATTACAGCATTAATGATGGCAGAACTGAAATCACACACGATGCCATTAAATATAGGTGAATTTACTTTTGTGACGGAGCTAGCGAAATGACGGAACTGAAATAGAAAGTTGGCTATCGCATTGACATTGTGCCTATCGCTAATTAGCTCCAAAATTGGAACAATTACATTTCCTATATTAACAACTCCTGCGTAATAAAGAACGCGTTTTTGAAAACCGGGAAGGCGTTTCACGACAGACCCCGTTGCATCTAGGTGGAGATATGGTCGGCTTTCTTTCGACAAAGAAGCCACAAGACGAACTTGCTTCGTTGAAAAACAGTATACTGTTAAAGGGAGTCCTAAGAATTGGATGTATCTCTCCTCATCTTTTTTTTCTGCCATAAACATTTGAATTAAATCATATACGGGATTACTGCTGAAATCCTTTTCGGCTTTGCTCTCCATCCGCGCGCGTTGTAGAACATTAAGAGAATACAAGCCTTGCAAATTCCCACTTTCCAAAGAACCCTCTCCTGAAGATAAAATCGCTCTACTTCGGAAAACAGATGGCTCTTCTTTCTTTAAATTACTTTTGTAGCATCTCTATCTGATCCACGAAGAGGACGACAAAATTTTTCGGTGCTATGTTTTTTTTGGCCCTTGCTGAAAACTCTTAGGAACACTTCACCACAATCACTTATACTTGGATCGTCTACCATTATATTAAATACCTGCACCCATTATGCTTACAACACGCCCTAATCACTATACTACCATTGCCTCCACGGACGCGATAGTCTCGGACAAGAAGGACGCACCGCGAATTAATCACAAAGAACTTTCTACTTAGCATATTAGTCCATATCCGTTTAACAAATTTTCCTTGAACAAATATTTCCTCCCACTCCTGACGGGAAAAATGAAACTGCCCTATTTCCCAATATTCATGACAGTTTTCGTTATGGTTATCACATTTTGCAGGATCCTCTCTCAGGGATTTCCTCATAACCCTTTCTTGCTTAAGTTAGATATGTCTTTGTCATTTGCCAGGGTTTTTGTGCTAGCGTATAGTTGTTTACCTTTTGAGGATAAAGCCTCTGCTTAATAGGGTAACAATTCCTTTCGGAAACTAGTGGCAAAGTGAGATATATAATCATTTTAGAAAGAAGAGCAGACAGCAAAGCAGCAAATCTAATTGGGTCTTTTGATTGACAGGGCTATTACTCATTTATAATAATGATAGGTTACATTATACCCTGCAAGGCACCGCTAGGGTGTGGGACAGCGGGTGACTACGCACGTTATTCTGATCGTTTATCGTCCGTGGGAAAAATGACATTAAAAATACGATAAGAATTAAAACCATGTAATGGTTATTTTTGTTAGATGTTTGTAAGCTGCTAGCTTACTTTAAATGGATTATCTACGAATGCAAACGCTTCCGTGGGCGTTAAGCTGCTTTATCCTCAGGGTTATGGATATCTCTGTAAAACAAAACATCATCGGCTAATTAACTACGGAATTAATGTCCTTCGTTTTCTGGGTGAAACATGAACGAGGGATATGTGGAAAGCTAACAAAAAATTGGAATTTAATAGAAGAGTCCTCGGTTAATGCGATGAAAAGGTGAAAGATAAATGTGATCTTTCGCTGGTTAGGTCTCATTTTAAAAATGCTACAAGTATATGGGATCCTCACGAGGTTGGATTGATTGTCGACTTGGATCGCGTGCAGCGTGGATAGGAGTTAGATTTGTAAGATTTTGTTATGACAAACCGAGTAGAGCATCAAAATTATTCCGAGCTGCTAAGCTCGGAATCATTCCCGGAGAGGAGTTAAATTACAGATTAAATCGCTCGCAGGAATTGAAATGACGTCTCTTGAAGGAATATGCTGAAAATGTTTTGTTACTGTCATCGTACTACGGTAGAAGAGATCAAGTAAATTGCATCAGAGAGATTAAACGTAGAACGGATAGAACTAAGGTACAAATTTCCCACGAAGAAAAGGGATCCCAATGATGTTGTCCGGTGGCAGTAGGGGTAAAAATATTCGGGTCAAAATTAGTCTCAGTCTAAAATTGGTCCCATTTAAGCTGTCAAAAGTAAAATCCACTTCCATCAGGAATTGTGCTGTAGCCAGCAAATCCATGCCCAGAACACTTGCAAGAACAAAATGAAGTGAATATGAGGATAAAAAAATGAATTCCGTTAAAGTAAGGAAAACATTCTCATATTTCACCTCTTCCAACTAATTCATGTACTACTGTGGCAACATGATTACTAAAAACTTGAGTTGCTAAATTTACATGCATTATCTGGAATGAAGTAAAGGAAAAATGAGCCTCTATGCAGTTAAAAAGCCTACACGATTGACACCTGACCTAACCTGAATTGCATCATGCATTGATGGATTGGTCAGATAGTTGGGAAGAATGCATACTCTAATGATAATTCCATTGGCAATTGCCTTTATCAAGAAACTCGCCACCAGAGTAGTGCAGTTTCATTTATAAGTATAGGTATAGTTCTTCCTAAAAGAAGTATTGCCAAATATTTAAAAACCATAGTCCAGACAGAATTTTCTTCCATGTTCTCGAGTCTTACCAGATTCCAGTTTTATTCTAGCTGATTAAATTTGGAAGTTCTTACAACTCATATTAAGTGAACATGTCTATTAATGTAAATAAAACATGTCTCTTACAATTCAATTCTAAATATCTCATAATTATTGAATTGTTCCCGCCTCAACTTTGTGGAAATTCATATTTATTAAATGAAGAATACAATGTATCTTTCCCCTGTCCTTTATTCATGTACAACTAGTTTCAATGGTCAAGCGTCATCATCATGTAAAAATTAATTAAAAAAAGTTGTGGTCCATTTGTATGCCATTCATGAGGGAGAGGAGGGGTGGGTGAGAGAGAGGGGAGAGGAGGAGGGGAAAGAAAGTTTGGTTGCGATCGGCATTGATGGGGAGGGGGGAGAGGGGTGTTAAGCGTCAGGAAAGGTGATTGGTTGGTTCACAGAGGGGTGGGAGGTTTGTTGGGTCTTTCTGTGAAGGAAAGGGGTACTTCCAGGATTTGAGGAGAGGTATTCAAACAATAAATCGTTAACCAAATGACCCAAATGTTAACCAAACCAGTTCTACTACCTCGATCAAAAAGTTCCCGGAATTACCACCGTGTGGCGCTCCCATCGTTCCGATTTGAGTTCTGTTTTTTTTGTTAAATTGGTACATCTGTTGTTGATATTCCCTTTAAATCTTAGTGTCATAACTTGACATTTGCAAAAGTTACGGTCGGTTTTCGGTATGTCCATCAGTGCTTCCTGCGATTTTTCCATTACTTCCTCTCGGCTGCTAAAACGCGTTCCCCGTAATGGTTTTTTAACTCGATTGAACAGAAAGAAGTCACAGGGAGCCAAATCAGGTGAATTCGGTGGCTGTTGGATGGTATTTGTTGCATTTTTCGTCAAAAAATTACGAATAATGATAGCACTGTGCGACGGTGCGTTATCATGGTGCAAAATCCACGAGTTTTCTGCCCACATTTCTGGTCTCTTTCGGCGAATTGCTTCACGCAAACGTCTCATAACGCCCAAATAATACTCTTTGTTTACTGTCTGGCCTTCTGGCAAAAATTCATGATGCACTACACCGTTGTAATCCATGAAAACCGTCAGCATTGCCTTCTTTTTTGACTGAAAACGACGTGGTTTTTTTGGTCTCGGCTCATTTGGTGAACGCCATTCACTTGCCTGATGTCTGGATTGCGTGTCGTACTCATAAACCCACGTCTCGTCTCCAGTAATGATCCTTTTGATGAATGTGGGATCGGATTCAGCCTCGCAAATCATGTCTTTTGCGACGTCAACACGGTCTCTTTTTTGCATGAAATTGAGGTCCTTTGGCACCAACTTTGCTGCTACACGACGGAAACCCAAATCATTAACCACAATGTCTTGGGCGGATCCATAGGCAATGTTCAAGTCCTCCGCTATTTCTCTGATGGTTAATTTGCGGTTATTGACCAACATTTCTTTTACTTTATCAATTTTTTCACCGACTTTCGATGTCGATGGTCTGCCACTGCGTTCATCATCTTCGATTGACTCACGACCACTTCTGAACCGCTCGTGCCACTGGTAAACGACCGTTTTTTTTAGAGAATCGTTGCCGAAACACTTTTCCAACATTTCCAACGTCCGTGCGCCACTAAATCCGTTTTTTACGCAAAATTTAATACAAGTTCGTTGTTGCAAATTTAAATCCATTTCTGAAATTGTAAAAAATCGCCAACACACACAGAGATGGATGTACTCTTGGCTACGTAACTTTTGCAAATGTCAAGTTATGACACTAAGATTTAAAGGGAATATCAACAACAGATGTACCAATTTAACAAAAAAAAACAGAACTCAAATCGGAACGATGGGAGCGCCACACGGTGGTTATTCCGGGAACTTTTTGATCAAGGTAGTATATATATATATATATGTGTATGTATATATATATATATATATGTATGTATATATATGTATGTATGTATATATATATATATATATATATATATATATATATATATATATATATGTATATGTATATATATATATGTATATATATATATATATATATGTATATATATATATATATATATATATATATATATATATATATATATATATATATATATATATATATATATATATATATAGAGAGAGAGAGAGAGAGAGAGAGCACTACAGTCCCCAAAAGTTAACTTATAAATGCCACTTTTATTTTGTGTGCCTATTTTGTCTTTTGTAGTATTCAAGAATGATTTTAAGTTATTCGTATTGTAAAAAGCTATTCGAAATTTCTCCATAGGAAAGAGGTTGGCTAACTTTTGTGAAATAAATCCATAATACGGGAGTTTGCACCATTTGTAACCTATTTTCTCCACATTAATTCGTTTGAACAAAAGATTGTATGTTTTAAAGAAACATTTGGGAGTTTCACAATTTTTTCACTGCTGATGAAGTGATAACACTTTCTTATATAGTCATTTTATTCATCACTATCACTGTGTTGCCTTTGTCTGCTTTTTCAATGATCAGATTGTTGTGTTACAAAAATAAAAAAAAGTTGTGAAACTCCCTTATGACCACACCATGAAATTCCAAAGAATAGTTATAAAGTGTTTGAAAACCACCCCAAAAATTCCCAATTCAATTGGTTTCGATACGTAGACGATATCCTTGCTATATGGACCGGCACTGATAGACAGTTGTATATATGTGTATATATGTATGTATATATATATATATATATATATATATATATATATATATATATATATATATAAGTATATGTATATATATGTAAATATATATATGTATGTGTATAAAATTATATATATATATATACACACACACATACTTATTCATGTATGTGTGTGTGTATATATATATATATATATATATATATATATATATATATATATATATATATATATATATATATATATGAGGAAGGCAACGGGAAACCACCTCAATTATCATTCCCAAGATTTAAATGATGGACAAAACAGACATTTTGAGTCCTGGCAACTACGGGGCTCGGCAAAATCGGCAGTGTGTTGTGCCCGGCAGCGGGGGATGCAAGGCTCCCGCGATCGTCATCCCACGAAACCCTTGCTGGTGAAAACCAGCAGCAGCAGCAGGACAGAAGACGCAGGAGAAGAAGACCACATTAGTTAGAATAGGAACGTGGAATGTTAGGACAATGATGAGGATAGGGAAATTGGAGAATGTTAAGGAAGAGATGGGAAGGAGAAAAATAAATATTTTAGGTCTATGCAGGGTGAGATGGAAGGATAGCGGGGATTTCTGGAGTGATAATTAAAGAATAATATACAGCGGTAGGGACGAGAGCCAACGAGGGGTTGCCATAGTATTAAATGAAGAGATAGGAAGACGCGTAGTCAGCATAGAGCAGGAAACAGATAGAATATTATTAGTAGAGATAAAAGCAGAACTGACGAACTTGGTTATTATTCAGGTATACATGCCACCGAGCAACCATAAGGAAGAAGAGGTCGATAGGATATACGATCAGTTAGAGGACATAATCGCATGTGTTCCTGCAGGGAAACATTTGATAGTGATGGGGGATTGGAATGCAACGGTAGGCAAAGGAAGAGATGGTGATGAGATCGGGGACTACGGTTTAGGCATGAGGAATGACCGCGGGGAGAAAGCAGTTGAGTTCTGCAGGAGACAGGGGTTAGTCATCACCAACACTTGGTTTAGACACCACAAAAGACGCAGGTATACATGGAAAATGCCAGGTGACTCAGGAAGATATCAGCTAGATTATATCCTGGTTAGACACAGGTTTAGGAACAGTGTGATAAATTCGCACAGCTTCCCGGGAGCGGATGCAGACTCTGACCACAATTTAGTTGTTATGAAATGTAGCGTCCGTTTCAAAAAGATAAGGCAGGGGCGGCGAGTTAGAAAATGGAATGTAGAAGCATTAAATGGTTTGAAAAGGAAGGAATACAAACAGGCGGTAGAGGAAATCATGGAGGATGGTAAAGAGCTAAGTAGTATCGAAGAAAAATGGGAAAGTATCAAGAAGGGGTTGTCCAAAGCCGCAAAAGACACTATTGGAACCATTAATGGGAAAAGGACTAGGAAACCATGGATCATGGATGAGATGATTAGAAAGAGTTAGATAATAAATTGAGATGGGCAACAAATAAAGCAAAAGAGGCACAGTGGAAGATGCAGTGCGAGGATATGGAAAGTTTGCAAAAGAAGGGTGAAACTAGTGCACTATACAGCAAGGTTAAATCACTTTCGGGAAGTAAGAAGGGAAGTTCTGTGCTAACAGTTAGAGATTAGGCAGGTAAGATAATAGTTGACGCAGGAAAGATCCAAGAGAGATGGAAGGGATATAAGGAAGACCTTAATGGTAAAGAACTTGGGCCAACAAAGTTAGACATAGAAAAGGAACATGACGTAGATGAAGATAGCTTAGGTCTAGGCATATTCTACGATGAGATAGAAAGGACATTAAGGGAGATGAAACTAAATAAGGCCGTGTGGGTGGATAACATTCCCGCGGAACTATTGAAATGTTTGAGAAAATGTCGGAGGAATAGGCTATATGGGCTGATTCGTAGTATTTAAGAGGAAGGAATCTGGCCGCAAGACTTCGTGAGATCAGTTTTAGTTCCTATTCCGAAAAAAGTAAAAGCTACATCATGTGAGGACTATAGGACAATAAATTTGATATCCCACGCAGCTAAAGTTGTTCTCAGTATCATAAACAAAAGGATAGAGAGTAGGGCAAATGATTACTTAGGGGTCAATCAGTTTGGGTTTAGGAAGGGGAGAGGTACGCGTGATGCCATTGCAGTAATGAGATTATTAATCGAGAGGAATATAGAACACAACCAGGAGGTATTTGCCTGTTTCGTAGATTTCGAAAAAGCGTTTGATAGAGTGAATTGGGAAAAACGAATGAGTATATTGAAGAAAATAGGAATAGATTGGAGGGAAAGGAGGCTAATCCGCAACCTATACATGTCTCAGACTGCTCAGGTGCGGGTGGGAAACGGGGAGTCCAGTTGGGCAGTGTTAGGAAGAGGTGTAAGGCAGGGTTGCCCATTATCACCGTTGCTGTTCAACCTGTATGCAGAGGAAATGATTAAAGAGGCATGGGAAGAACTAGAGGTTGGAATGAAAGTGGGCGGGGAATTCGTAAAATCAGTTAGGTTTGCTGATGACCAAGCTTTAGTTTGTCAGTCAGCCAAGGGGTTGCAAGCATTACTTAGTGAATTGGAAATTCAGTGCCACAGGTATGGGATGAGAATCAATATTAATAAAACAAAAGTTATGCGATTTTCTAGAAAGAAAAAGGCTGAGCTAAACATTAAAATGGGAGGGCAAAAACTACAGTAGGTAGAACAGTTTACGTATCTCGGATGTGTTTTGGACCGACACGGTCAAAGTAGTAGGGACATAAGGAGAAGAATTGCACTAGGCAAAGAGACTTTCACAAGGAGGAGGAAGTTGATAAGAGGGACGTTGAGTAAGGATGTTAAGAAAAGACTCGTAAAAACTTTGAAATGGAGCGTAGCTATGTACGGTGCGGAAACGTGGCCATTGAAGTAGGAGGATAGACGTAGACTGGAGGCTTTTGAAATGTGGGTGTGGAGAAGGATGGATAAGGTGAAATGGACAGAGAAGAAAACAAATGAGGAAGTACTTGGTATGGTTGGCGAAGAGAGGGGTTTGTTGGGAGCAATCCTGTGGAGGCAGGAAAAGTGGCTGAAGGGGGTATTGACCGGCAGCGGGATGTTGACACAAATGCTGTTTCAGAAACTGTGACCTCAAGCAATCACACTTCGCCAAGCATCTATGGGAAGAAAATCATGGGAGCGATTTCAACCTGTAACTATTACACCAGATTTAATAAGGAATGTGGATGGACAACTGGGAAGAGCTGGAAATCAGGAAGAATTTAAATACAGGTCATTTGGTTAACGATTTATCGTTTGAATACCTCTCCCTAATCTTGGAAGTACCCCTTTCTTTCACAGAAAGACCCAACAAATCCCACAGCCCCCCCCCCCCCCCACTGTGAACCAACCAATCACCTTTCATGACTCCTCTCCCCCCTCTCCCACCCACCCTCTCTTCTCCCTCATGAATGGCATATAAATGGACCGCGACTTGATTAATTTGAACCTGATGATGATGCTTAAGCGATGAATCTACTTGTACGTAAATAAAGGACAGTGGAAAGATACATTCTATTCTTTAATAATATCTTTTTAATTTATTCCTGAATGCAGGAGTTCCCTTTTGTATCCTTAATACTTTTGGGTAGTTTGTTATATAATCTGATGTCCATTTCATTGGGTCCTAATTTCAATGCTTTAGTTCTTATATTCCCATAATGGATGGCGTACCTTCCTCTGGTGTAATGATGATGATAGGCAGAGTTAAGAGAATAGTTGCCAATGTTATTTTTCATATATAGAATTAAAAACATAATGCAGATGCAAGGGAGTGGTAGCAAATACAATTCATGAAAAATGGGCCTTGATGGAGCGTCGTGAGGTTTCCTGGCGATGATTCTAATAGCTTTATTTTGCATTTTAAAGATGGTTTGAGAAATAGCGGCTGATCCCCATAGTATAAATTGAGTAGTACAGTTTTACTTGTAATTTCATACAGGTGTCTTAATAAGTAGCAAGTTGAACTAAGCTTGTGTTGAAGGGCTTTTACATGTGTATCCTAAGAAATATTTGCATATAGAGAAATTTACATTCAGTCAATAAATTGATACGAGCGACAAAAAAGCAAAAATGGAATGGTGGAAGATGCAGTTCAAGGATATGAAATGTTTGCAGAGGAAGGGTGAAATTGGTGCAATATACAAGAAGGTTAAATTATTATCGAGAAATGAGGAGGAAAGATGTGTTAACAGTATGAGAAAAGTCAAGTAAGAGAATAGTTGACACAAAAAAGATCCCAGAGAGATGGAAGGCATATATAGAAGAACTGTGTGGTAAAGAACTTAGGCTGACAAGCTTAGAAAGAGAATATGATGTAGATGAAGATAGCTTAGGTCCAGGCATACTTGATGATGCGATAAAAAGGCCATTAAGGGAGATGATATGAAATAAGGCCATGGGGGTTGACAACATGCCTCCAGAATTATTACGAGGTTTAGAAAAATATGTGGGAGGAAGAGACTATATTGACTGATTTGTAGCATCAATGAGGAAGAGATGTGGCCACAAAACTGTGAAATCAGTGTTAGTCCCTATTGCGGTAAAGGTTTCATCATGTGAGAACTACAGGAGAATAAGTTTGTTATCCCACACAGCTATTGTGGTTCTCAGGATAATCAAATAAATGATGGAGAGCAGGGCGAATGATTACTTGGGTGATAATCAGT
The DNA here is from genome assembly GCF_022747635.1 of Hetaerina americana. NCBI lineage: Eukaryota > Metazoa > Arthropoda > Insecta > Odonata > Calopterygidae > Hetaerina > Hetaerina americana. Next base: position 109,037,777 of record NW_027286763.1, read on the forward strand.
TTGATTTTAGAAAGAGGAAGGGTACGTGTGTGGCCATTGCACTAATGAGATAACTAATCGAGAGGAAGATAGAATACAATCAGGACGTATTTACCTGTTTCGCAGACTTTGAAAAGGCGTTTGATTGACTGAATTGAGAAAATCTAATGAGTATACTACAGAAAATAGGAATAGGTTGGAGAGACAGGAGGCAAATCTGCATTAATCCATGATTAGAACTACAAATTTAAAAAACAAAACTGCTGTGATCAGGGATGATTAAAGGCTCAGGGTCCTGGTGAGAATATGAATTGAGCATGGTGCAAATGTGAGTTCCAGCGGCATTCTTTGAAAGGACTTGGTGACCAAGTTTCATAGAATACTCCAGACGTATGTGTTGTGCCCTCAAATTGAACTTGGAGGGATGGCGTCTTCTGCATTTAATGCAAACACTCAAGGACTAAATCTTTCCACTCCAAAGAGATTTCCATGGGCACACATCAAGATATTGTTTGGCGAGCTTATGCCACTGTTAAAAAAACCAAAATGAATGCAAGGCATAGACTATTGCGCCGAAAAACAAACTCTGCCCAACACATTCAAGAAGTTCCCTCGGGTTTCCCACCGGGTCAGGTTGCAGTACACCGACGTTTCGAAGGCTGACTCTGCCATCGTCTTCAGGGTGAAGATGGCAGAGTCAGCCTTCGAAACGTCGGTGTACTGCAACCTGACCCGGTGGGAAACCCGAGAGAACTTCTTGAATACCATACGCCGGGAAAACCTGATCTCCTTCATTACTCTGCCCAACACACATCGATGGACGTGCTGATGTGACTTACAACAGTAATTTGTGATAGACAAACGTTACTCTCTAACATACTCATTGTGCAAGCAAGAAGTAAAATAATAAGTGTTTTGAAAGATGACACGTGGCAGGATTTAGACCATGTTTCAATAAACTCGAGGCTAAGGCGCTCAAATAATTGAAGTCACCCGTAATTTAAACAATTATCCACCTTGAGCACATGGTGATAAAGAGATTAATTAGTAGTTAATTACGATCTAAACATAAGAGTGTTTAAAGATCCTTCAGCTTCAAATTTTATCTAATCCATGTCTACTATTGTACATTTTACTATCTCAGTTTTCTGCATTTCATGAAGGGGGTAGTCATTGTATGAACATGAAGATTGACTAACATTAGGAGCCAAAACATTTTTTATTACTGGTAAATGCAATAAAAACTCCAACGAGTGATATCTTTTGTGATCTTTTGCCATGTTACACAAAAACCTGCTGAATATTGTTGTTATGTATTTATGAATTTATTTATGATGAAATAAATATTAACTATTAACATAAAAATATAAAATTTATTCCTTCTTTTAAGAATACATTGCATTCACTAAAACAGACAGACACTGGGAATGTGGTATGAACTTACACTAGCCCAACGCAATGAAAAGTAATTATCATTAAAAAGTGCACACATTGCTCAATGAGCAGCGATGTGAAAGCTGAAAGGAAAGGTTTAACAACCCAAGTTCATCAAGAACACATCCATTAAGACTATGCTGGAACATTAAACATGAAATTTTGTTGCTGGTCCCACCACTTAACCTCACAGTTTCTTTCAATATTGTTAATTTAGAGGAAATATATTAATTTTGCCATAAATTGAAAAATTAAATATTTACTTCCTTAGTTTATAAAGACACACTAGCCATCATATTAACATTTGCACTTTCACAACACACATTACATATCAAGGCACATACCTCCGAAAAAGCATTAACGACAACATTCAAATATTCCCTTAAAATCTAAAAGTTGTACGTTTAAAAATACATTTCCACTAATGATATGGCACCATAGGCCAAAAAAGTGAAAATCCAAACCAAATACTTTCAGAATTTAAAATTTGAATGGAGCTCCCTCATTCTGAAGACACATCGCCACTTCAGTTTGATTGCCACCTGGAGAACACAATTAGTATCTTCCAGGGAGAGAGACTTCTTCACGGAGAGCACCATCACAGACGGCGGAGATTCCTTTTACTCCTCTTGCTGTTAACCAAATCCAACCGTCTCCTCGTGGCCAAGAGAGCCGTGTGAGGAGGAGAGGGTGGTGTCGTGTCTTTCGGAGCAAATGGGCACACAATGTACCTGGGAGGCGAGGATGAAGGGAATCCATTGATGGGGTAAAGGTGATCGGAGCAATGGCACAACGTGCAGTACCTAAACTGGCAACCATGCCGGGAGCACACGCCAACGTTGAGCTTTGTGTCCACAATGGATGGAAAGGAGCAACGCGGGCATGACTTTAGATGCTGTGAATCATTTCCATCCACACGAAGGCCCTCCTGTAATCGTATGGGAATATTGATTATAACCACCAGAGCGATATCAAGCCACAAATTAATCTAATACTCAGATACGAGAGCTCATCCAATGCTAGTCCCTATGAGGCATGTGATATTCACACATACGAGGTACGTTCCTTTCCCTTTGCCAACGCTGGTTTATTTCCCACAGAGATTTTGTTCACAAAAATTACACGGCTTGGATGAAATTGATCATCTCCTGAGATATCATTGGGAATCAAACTTCCTGATCAGCATGCCAGTTGCTCCGACAACTGGGCTAAACATGACACCCAGATAAAAAATTTAACCATAATGGAAAAACTGAACTGAAGTAATTTCCTCATTTATTGCCAGGAATGGCAATAAACCAAGGGATTATGACAAAATCATAGGAGGGTGGGTTTTCAGTTTTAAAAGATCCAATGGTTCCTACACCCCACTGCCCCAAAATATCTTAAGGCACCTGATTTAGGGAAGATTCTATAGGTTGAACTTCGAACCCTATTGGATTACATTAGACAAAATGATTCTAGTGAAAGAAGACAATTCCAAAGAAAAGTAATCTTTTGTGCCAGAGGAGCTTCATAAATTATCATTCCCTGACTTATTTAGCAGTGATCACTAATGGTACAGGTGTCGTTTATCGTATCTCAACTCTCCTCAGGGCATTTTCATTGTGGCATGAGCAAAAAAGCATTAAACATTAAAAAATTGCATTGGGGTGGTATGCCAACTGTGGTTGGGGAGCCGCAGCAAAAATTGTCTCAGGTAGGCTACACAAAGTAATATATATTTTCAGTACCAATTTGCCTTTTTTAATAGGCCATAATGGCTTGCAAGTTAAAGGCAACCCACATTTCTTAGCAGGATTACTTTTGCCAAAACAAATTGCAATGGGACATATAAATTCACTGGTAAATATTTGTCGGGTGCTGACGATATTGGGTAAAAATATAACTTACCTTCATGTAAAGCTGGAAGCGGAAACTTTTTGGACTCAACTTTGGAGGTGGTGTTTTCATATGAACATTTCCAGGTGGTATTAGCCTTTCCTGTTGGATAACACCCAGTACAGTGCGGTTTTCCTTGTGGGTATTTATTTTATTCAGGAGTGAAACCTGAAAGAATAATAGAAAACCATCGATTAGGAAAACAAGAAAAATATCAGGGAACATCCTCTTTGTCAAAGAAACAACCACAAGAACAAAAAACTTCCCCAGCCCAAATTCAATTCAATAATGGTAGGGGTCAATATCTTTTTCAAAGTATTGTTTAATCTTGTCAGAAAAAGGTCTTAATATGCACGTGCACAGCAATATCTCACGAAATATGTAGATTTATCACAAAACACATTGACCTGTGGATTAAGGATCTGGTTTTGTGAACGATTTGTTTAGAAGTGACCAGGAATCTATGAGACACCAGGGCATATTCTTTCACTCAACAGAACAAATGGGATGTCCATGTAGATAATAATAACTAACCCTCTAGTAAAGAGATGTTCCTTGTAATTGGGTCACTTAGTTTATCAAAAACAAGACTAGAAACGTCAATAGCGGGGACGCCACGCTTAGCAAAATTTAGCCAAACTTACACATGCAATGTTTTCCTTCTTCAGCTTCCACCTTTCTATTGCTGTCAATCTCCGTGAGTTTGCATTCTTATCACTCATGACAAGAGTTTGCCAAGTCTTGCTCACAATGCAGCATGCTATCAAATCTTCATCACTTAAGTGGGACAAAACAAGGGAGAGTGCTGGAGCCATCATTCTCTCTTTACCCAGACACCAAAGGAAGTCCACATACTGTGCACCATATCTCGGGCGGCAAGGATCACGATAAACAGACCGGTCGGAAAATGATGGAAATTTTGTGGCAGTAGAAGATGTTCTGCCTTTTCTCGGTGGGGTGCGAGTTTTCTGCCCAAAAACCATACCAGAAGTTTTGTATACTTTCTCCACTGCATTTTCCCTTGTGTATGAATGGCGCTTTTTCGGACTTGGAATGGTAGAAAGCTTCTCGAGAAAAGACTTATTTGGAGTGGATAAACCATGCACAACACTACGAGTTTTAATAGTTGGATCTGGACCGCTACCATGAGATTCTATTTCTTCTTGCAAAGTAACCATAGGAATAAGGCAACGTCCCGGACGTCGACGCGAAGTGCGAGTTTTTTGGGAAATGCCTGGGGTGCATGAACTATCTGCTGAATCGAAGAGCCTTTTCCGAACATCTACGGGTGACAATGAATTCTCCCGAAAAGTCTTCGTTGATATTCCAGATGAAGGAACACTGGAATACCCACTGTCTTCATTGCCAGGAAAAATCACAGAAAAACGTGAACTACACTCCGGTGTCACATACTGAATTTCAGCTAAATTATTTGAAGGGCTCGAAGGCTCCATTTCGTAGCTAGTTGTGTCACACTGCAAAATGAAAACAAAAAGAATGAGATGTATTGATGATGTATGCCTGGTCAGAAAGGCGTAAAGCTAACTATAAATAAATTTCATTAATGTCTGTGCAAGGAACGCAAAATTCCTCTCAATATACGAACACATTACGATGATTTCTTAAGGGTACAATTGGAAAAAGCTTCTTCGACACCGGGATCCAACATCATGGATTATTACAAAACCTTAAACGTTGAATGAACGAGTGGCAAAACCTACTACTATTACATAAATGCATTAATCCATGATTTAAACTTCATTGGTCTCATGCAATAATGTACTTTTAATATCGAAACTGAATTGCACAAAAATTATTTTTGCAGGAGCCCTTAAGTGTGTGACACCATGTACCACAAACCATTATAACAGAGAGAGAATGAAAACTTGTTTACCAAATCAAAAACACAAGTGCCGCGAAACTTGGCAGACACGTATTCGCTTCCTTCAAGTTTCAAATCAAGCTTAGCTTCACTGAATTAATGTGCCTGCATGCGTAATATTCCCTCCATCACTTCGCCAATTCCAACAACAAAAAAACTCACTTGAATGTGAATTTTCAAGAACTTAACGAAGTCCTAGTTACTCATGGTAACAGAACCGCTTGCACCCAATAAGATCTCTTACATGGGCGAACCCCTTAGATGACCGCCTCTTTTTGTTTTGATAGGTTTCTATGAGAATTATAAAAGCCAATTTTTAGCGCCTCAAACCGCATGTATGTATAAAACTGAGAAATTGGAAATGCTGTTGCTAAAATTTTCATCGTCATTAAAACTGCGTAAGGCAATTGTTCATATCATGAGGAACGTCGCGCGGATATTCGGCGTAGTTTGTGGTTGATCAATGAAGACGGAATACTGTCATGCAAGAGAGATAGTTATAAGTAGAGAATTGCACTCTTAGTACTATTTCAACTGTTGAAATATCAGTGTGTGTCTTAGTGACAACTAGACGTATATCAATAATCATGGACTCCTCCACTAAGGAACAAGCCCAGCCTAAAACACCAATGGTTTATATTTGCGGTGGTAAGAAAGAATGCGACTTACATAATGTTTATTTACTGTCTCTGCTGGTAAGACTATTTTATTCCTAAATATTTTCAGAATGCCACCATGAAAATGAAATACGACCTCGTGATCCTGTTCGCTGCCGGGAATGTGGTTACCGGGTCATGTATAAGAAGAGGACCAAAAGATGTATCCTTTTCAGTTTGTACTTCTATTTTAACTAAATGCTGGATAAGCACAGGGAAATTTTGTTTGTTTGTACCCTGTATTCTATTGTAACATTAATACAAAGGAGGCGAAAGATATTCGAATTGATATCTATGAAGATTTTAGATTGGCTATATTAAATAGTATTTCCGTAGAATCGTTAAGTGTTTAACCCTGCACGGCGTAAGGAAATATTATTTTATATAATCAGTCTAATAAGACGCAATAAGAAGCTCAAATCATCTTATGCATTCTATGAAGATTTTGTTTCTTTAAAAGAATAATAAGGCTTCTTACTTCGTTATGGGCAGGGTGAGTTTGTATTTATGTTTTTACTGTGAGAGTAATCGTCAATTTTCCGTAATGAGTGAATTATATGATCGGAGTCAGTGAGGCGTGGTTAAGTTGTTGTTAAATAGAACGGAAACGAGTTATCAAGTAAGCCGTGGATTTATGATCCAAGTGCCGAAATATTTAATATTTAAATTCCTGTAGATGAAATGATATTTCGATACGAGTAGATTAAACGTATTGAATGAAACACTCGCCACCGGTGGAAATCATCAGATGGGAACAGGTGTCCTATTGAGTAACAGGAATAGACTATACTCGGGGGCAAACTTGGCCCATGTCGGAATGAACATAATGTATACACACCCCAAGTCCTGCTTAAGAAAAGATACAATTACTAATTGCACAAGTGACAATTTAGTTACAATTGGCAACGATATCAGCATTCATTGGATGTTGAAAGTAAATAATTTACAATTTAATCTTACGATCAAATCTCGAGGCTTTTAAGATTTAGGTGCTACCGTGAGTATTAGGGGGAATCGTTTGGCATTATAACTTGTATTAATGATCATGCATCGATGGACTAGCCCGAGTGTTAATACGAATGCATTCTCTAATGAGAATTCCTTTGGAACTACCTTTATCAATAAACTCATCGCACGAGTTGTGCAGTTTCATTTATAAGTATAGCTATAGTTCTTTCTATAAGAAGTATTGCCAAATATTTAAAAACCAGTGACCGTCTAGACAGAATTTTCTCCCATGTTCTCGAGTCCTACCAGATTGCATTTTATTCTAACAGATTAAATTTGGAAGTTATTACAACTAATGTTTAAGTGAACATATCTCTTGATTGTTCTCTTAATATTAAATTCTAAATATCTCATAATTATTTTCTCCATTATGCTATTTGATGAACATAAATCGAGCTAATTTGAAATTACCATGCAGTGGAAGGTGACCTAGCCTTTCGAAAGGTAGAGCACCTCCACAAACATGGACAATTGAAAATATGACTGAAGAAAATTGGTAGCTTTTGGAAGGTTATGTTTAAATAGATGATGAAAGACAAGCATCCGAGTACACAATGAACAGATGGAAAGTACATGGAAGAGTGAGGAAGGTTAAAAAAGAAAAGAAGAAAGTATGAAATAGCTTGTGGATAAGAAGAAGATGTTGCTGTACACATTTTGAGACAGTTACTTAGGAGTACATATGCATTACTTTTGCCAGTGAATACTAAAAGAACAATTTTTTGGGAAATGTCTGGTAAATGGTTTTCTTCAAAGGACATGTGAATAATAGAATTCCTTAACTCTTGCTCAGTGGTTGTGTTTGATGCACGCTGAATGATATTGAGGGTCACTCTGGTGTCCTTTGTGGATCTGTTGACATCAGTCACTCTGTCAAGCCATCATACTAGGTTGAGGTCACCCTCAGTCCTATCATCCGAAGCATAAAGAATCTACTGTGTAGGATCTTAAAACTTGCATTTAGTATTTATTTGTGAAGGAGTAAAGTTTTTTGCTACTACTGTAGAACTGTGTCAATATGATGTTAATAAATTTTAAAATAAACAATGAGTATTAATTGAATCTCCTGGACAGTGAATTACCCAATTTTTTTGGAATTTTGATAAATTGCATGTATAATTTTTATAGAAGAAAAAGTTCAGCTCATTTGACTGTGTTAGTTTTGAAATGTTTTCACTGCTGAAGGTGAAGACTACTTTTTCTGTTGCCAGTGTACTCTAAGAATACATATTATTATTCATATTGTACAATCAACAAAATGTTCAATTTATTGAATCACATAGTATTTCTGCTGCAAAGCTTTTACAACTATAATTGCTAGATTTGTCCTCTTGTAACACGCATTCATGATACGAACTAGCACGATGTCATTATTACAAAGTTTGATGCCTTAAGTGAGGCATCAAATGCAATAACTCTGTATATAGATGGCAACTTTTATAATCACAGTAAAATTATGAAAAAATATATTATGTACTCATGTTTTTACCCATTATGTAATTGTGTGGTCTTTCGTGGTTGCTTCTTCTATCTAATTCTTGCAAAACACCAATGGAAGCAATTGTGGATGGCATAGTTCAGGATAACTCCTTGGTTCATAGAAAAGATATATTTTGTATAATAGAAGAGTGTCTCCTTTCTAATGCAACACCAATGAAAGCTAAAATGTGTAAGAAAATTATGGATAATAGTGTTATGTGTAATTATATGGTACTCCTAAAAGCAATGTTGAATTAAAAAATACATCTGTGTGTTTTATGCGAAGATTTTGTGCAAAGATAGGGGGAGTACAGGGGTTTTGGTCATTGGTTCTACCCCCAGAGGACTATGTGATCTTTTAATTTCAGCCTTAAGACTAAGATGTGATGTTGCTGCCTCCCAGTAAACATTGTTTAAGTTATGTGAGGGTTTAAAGAAAATCCTATATATCGCTGAATGATTAGGTTGCTACAATTGATGGTACAATTTCAAAGAAATTAAAATTTCTGTTCTTCATTCTGAGACTATGATGACTTGTTGGTATTATGGGCACTTTTTTGACCTTGAGATGATGCCTCGGATATTTGCGTAGTTCTTTGCTGTTGAATAGTTGTTGAAGAAGAGAGTATTAAATAATTTTGATCTCTGGAATTTTTTGAGGTGACACCATTTTTGTCACAATGGTTTCATAATCATTATTCTTGGCTTCCTTGGATGAGAAAGTACTGGGAATGGCAATTGAAAAATATTTCCAAGATAAAATTCTTCATGGTCGCCAAACACAAGATACCTCCATAGTAATTAACTGTATTGTGTGATGTGTTCAATTTCCTAAAAATTGTTTGGTGAACGTTTAACTTGGAAGTTGCAACATATTATTAATTAAATCCAGTTAATAAAATAAAATAGACACAGTTATTGCTAATTTTAATTCTAGATCTTCCGAAAGTTACCTTGTATTATAAAATATACTTATTTTTTATATACAGGTATGACATCAAAATGTGGTATTTTCTAATAATAGACTTGTTCATTGCTGGCTTCTTTTAAAAGTGCTTTTCCAATATTATTAATCCCTTTGTTTTGGGATTTCCACTGAACAGTTATCCTGGGAATATATGCAGCTATGATATAATTTAGAAAATTGCATCCCCTACTGAATGTATAAATTTTGTATTCTCCATAGTTAAATATTAAGTGATCCTCACTCTTGCCTGTCAAAACAGCCCTTGAAGTGATCAATCCTCATGTTTTGCCCACTGAGAACCCGATAATCCATGTTTGGCTGGTAATAAGGTTTCCTAGGATCAAACCAATGAAGTACCACAACTTACATGCCTGAGTAGGACTCACAACCATTACGTATCAGCATATTTATTTCTTAATTACCAGTATATAAGCCCTACTATTCCTGTGATACTGATAGTACATGCATATGTGTATAATTTGCAATGTGGGGAAACTATTATTATGTAATATTCTTTACAGTATACTCTGCTGTAAAATATATGTGTAGATTATATGAAAAAGAAATTCAATGCTGGGGTTATATTCAAACATACTCAGGATTAACTTTTGTTGGTAAATGAGTCCAATTTTCAGGTGTCGGTTTTGCAATATTCCATTGTCAATGTTGACCCTCGATAATTTAAAAATTATATGGGGGATGATTTTGTTTCAGCTTGACCGTGCATATTGGGTACCTAATTACATGGAGTAATATTGGGGTAACATTCCAAATTATTTCTAAGTATTTTCTATGTGCCCACAATCAAAGATATAAGTCGCAAGAGTAGAAAGAAGATGTAAGGAGTATAATAGTTGCAATTTGTAAAATATAAAGATTTATTGGAAAAATTTCAAGTTAAACTAGAAAAATTGTTCAAGAGAAATGTGGGTTAGAATCCTGTTGGTCGAGGTAAAGTGTTTGAAAGCTACTAAGGGAGATGGTAGTCCCCCTGAGGCCCTTATTTTGGAGGGCATTGTGCTGCCAAATGAGTGAAAGATGACTCTATCCTGCTCTGATGCAGCGTGGGGGGAGGATGAGAAGCAAGCCCCTAAGCCAAGACGTTGTGTTCATGCCATTTGAAGGTACCTAAAGAGGTACAGTATTCTCAATCATTGATCAAATGCTGTACGTTGCCTCTGTTCATTGCAGACCTATAACTGGTTGCACAAATAATGCCACAGGCGCCATAGGGGTGCCCACATGCAACTTGACCAAATGAACAAAATATGAAATGGTGGAAGAGGAAAAATTAAATGCCACGTTTTGATATGTGAGGTAAAAATGTTCTCTGGGGGTAATGTACATCAGTTGCCAAGAAAAGCATTTCCTGGCATAGCGTTATTTCAGTAATTTCCAATTGCTTGTGCTTCTCCTCCAAAACATTCTCCCAACAGGAGGATGGAAATGCTGGTCTTGCCGAGACATGCTGTCAACAATTGCGCCATCTGTTTCCCACAAGGAGGTTACATCAACAATGCCACAGCAATGGCAGCCAGCCTTAAGCTTGTGCAGCTTTTTAAATGGATTTTTAAAATAACAGAAAGCTGAAAGAGGGAAAAAAGTATATAAAGACGATTTTTCATTAAGATGAGATTAATAGCCTTGCACCTTACTACCAGGTTGGTCCCATATGTACCCGGCCTGGCCTAGAGATGGCAGTAGTTTAAATAAAAGAAAGTTTAACAGAAACGTTCTCCTCTGAAGAGGCCTGCTTGGCGGGTGAAACACGTGGTCTCAGGATTTCTCTTGGCACTTACTTACCCCTGCTAATTCCTTTGTTTTTTTGTTGTCATCTGTGTAATTGAGGTAATTGGTTCCTCATAGGAGGAATCCTTGTGAACCCTGAATGAGTGTGATTCACAAAGATCTAATACACCCTAGTGATTGAGCATTGACATAAGTCCTTCCTGTTTCATTTTGTAATCATCTATGTGATTGACGGGTCAATGGCATAAGAGGAATCCTCGTAAACCCTAAAAGTCTTGAGTACTTGTGATTTGCAAAGGTCCCTGTTTACGAACACACCCGAGTGAATGAGCAAAAATGTCCGTACATCTGTTTTATAATTTTGCATGCATCTGTGTGGTTGGTGGATCCCTTGGCATAGTAGGAATCTTTGTAAACCCTGAAAGAGTGAGTGAGTACGATTCACTAGGTTCTAACACCCAAGTGATTGCAAATGTGAACTTTGGCCTTTTTCTTTTTGATTTTTATTTCAATTTGTTATCATTCCTGTGTTAGTACAATGGGTCCCTGGCATAGGATATATCCTTACAAACCCTGAATGCGTGTATGAATGTGATTCACAAGACTGACTGTTATTCCTTAACACTTATGTAGTGATATAGATTCCTTTAACTTATGTAGTGATCAAGTGATTGTAAGTTTGTTTCTTTATTTTTGTGTTGTTGGTATGTGATTGGGCACATGTGAAGTGACCTAGTGAGTGTTTCCCATCTTTCCCTTACTTGTAACTTTGTTTTTACCTCCCCCCTTTAAGCACACCTAGTGCCAATCAAGTATATGGTCTCGACTATTTCGTTTTCCTGCAGAAAATTGATCTTAGCTGTGGAAAAAAGGAAATAAAGAAACTCTCCTGCATGGAAACTGGAGAATTCTACACAAAGACAATATTTATCAATGAATGTATGCTATATTGTCAGTTTTCCGTTTGCCAAAATATGAGAAAGTTAGCAACTGTTAAGTACTTTTCATAGGCCCAGTTGACTCCTTTGAGGCTAGCCTATAGATTCAACTATGGCTTTCGATTTGTGGGTCAAAACTGTTGCAGAATCACGGATTACCTCTGAGGCTGACATAAAAAATTAATATTTAACCATGAATGATATTGTTATTTTATGTCCACTGCTTGAATGCATTTTTTTTATCGTGAAAGAACATTATATAAATGTACTTGTATATTATATTACCCTTGTATGCCTACCAAGATACCCAATTTGACAGAAAGATAATTTTTCATCAAGATGATAATAATAGCCTTGCCTTCATGCTATACAACATTGATATCCTGCGATCTGCTATACTTATTTGGTGTTATGTGTTTTCTTAAAAATATCAATGGTCCTATCCAAGTACTTCAGAAAGGAAAACCAAATGATGGGATGTTTTGTTTGGTCACCTGTTATTGATTTGCATCATCCTGACAGCTTTCTGTTAAGTTTCCTTTGGCCCCAGGGAACTATCTCCATCCATATAGTGCGTAGTTGAAATTATTCCCACATATACATAGATTTACATTTATTTCACTTGCATTGATTACTTTTGGTATGTAATGAAAAGCAGTGAAGAAGAAGCCACAAACATCTTGGTTAAAATTTTCTACTCAAGTCTCATTTATTGCCATTTATGTAAAACTCTGCAGTCAGGTATCAGCACTCGTGGCCTACAAAGGAGCAACTCTGAAAGTCTCCTATTCTCCCTTCCCGCAGAGGTTCCAGTCATTGACTTTTTTAGGCTTATTCTCTGTATAATGTTACTCATTTCAACTTGCAACCTGATTTTTATGCATAAGGGTCTACCAAATACCATATTCTTCCTTAAAAAGAGTAAAGATATTCATGAAGTATTATCTTTATATTATATATATAATATGACTACTGACCTGAGGGTCCCGGGTTCGATTCCCGGGCAAGGCACTCTGGGCACCTGCAGCTCCACTCAAGCTATGTGATTTTTAACAGGGTACCTGGTCTTCCTGTGAAACCAGCACAGGGAAAGGAACTGCCCCCCTTACCCTGATGTGTGAATTTCACACGCTGTATAGGGCTTAGTACTGGGTGAACTCTACCGTCACCTACTAAACCGATCTTCGGGTTGATTACTGTGTGCATGGTTTTTATATAAAATGCATATTTATATACACACATTCTCATGGACATAGAAATAAGGGATAGGTACACACGTAAAAGACAAACAGGAATGATGGGGAATCTATATCTCCCCCACCATTCTAATGTTTGCCCTTTATATGTGTTCCTTTTTTCCATATCCATGTGAATGAAGACGTGTTGACCATTTGGTGGATTTTTCAAGTTTGAATGTATGTATGTTAATATGTATGTGTGTGTATATATATATATGTGTGTGTGTGTATATATATGTGTGTGTACATTTAGTATATAATTATATTCTATGTATATTTCATCTGTTGCATTGAGGTAAGTGAATGTTGAATGGCACTCCAAAAATTGCTGTGCCTCCTGGATAAACATCCCTATGCATTATTGTATTGTAAAAATTGAACAATGCCCAAAATCAAACTCTTTGCAGTAGCCAACCCTTTTTTAAGACAATGCACACTCACAGCAGCACCCTGAGATCCACATAAACAGTAGTTGTGTATTGTTTGAAGCAGAGATGCTCATAAAACACTTCAGAAAGGAAAAATGTACATAATTGGTGAAGTATATGTTGATTTTCTGTTTAATATACAGTGGTAAGTTATGAAGGGAAGAAATTACATGGCTATATCTCTCTGGTGTAGGTGAAATATTTCCACTTGTGTTTTCTCTCCTCTGAACTTGACATCTCCCATACATTTCCTCCTTTCCCCATGCCATGATTTTAGTCATCTTGCTATTGGCTTTAATTTTATTGCTCTGAAGTGATCGATCCATTATTAGTTGCTTCCCCCTCATGCCAGGTTTCCATCCACCCTGCCCCCTTTTCCTGAGCATCCTATCTCCACCTATGGCACAAATGACCTCAGCTGTCAGTCACCTCCTCTACTTGCCTCTAATGCTGTGTTCAAGGATGCTTGCTGTTCCTATGTAGTCCTATATTTCATCTCCCAAAGAAAGGGTATTGATTGCTTTCCCATTGACCTAAAGTCTTTTAATGCAGTCAGTTCAGTTAAACTTTAAAAAAGTAGATAAAGAGCTAAAATAAAAAATGGTTGGAATCCTTGCAAAACGAATATATTTTTCATTTCCCGGTATTTATTTGAATTTTAAATTTTAAGAGGGAAGTGAATGTCCCAGCCAAAGACCTTCACAATGCCACTATTGTTTTTCTCTCTCTCCTACCCTCTCTTTCAAAGCAGCTGAATGACTCAAAGAGCTAACAAAAGCAAGTGGTCCCCTCAGGCTTGGCCATGAAGATGTTTCTTTCTTCATGGACTTTACCCAAGTTGTGAACTCTAATATTGGGCTATCTTACATAAACATCGCATTATTTCTGTCGATTTTTTCACGTGTCTGTTAGCTTTACTCTCCACCTTCCCATAGACGTCATATTATTATTACCTTCGTTATTTGGCACGAGTATAGTTGTGCCAAGAAATGGAAAAATTAACTAGTTCTTATTTACTTATTTTTTCACATCGGAGTGACTTTATTACGATTAGTATCGTTAACCCGCAGCAAATTCACTCAACTAGAGGCTGCTACTCTGTAGCGAAATAATTCCTGATAATGTTATTTCTTCGCGAAAACATTAGTTCTCACCTAAGCATTTGTTTTCTGCCTGAAATGGAATTCCGAAAAGTCTGATCTACCCGTTGCGTTTGCTTTAGGGATCTCGTTGTCGAGAAAGTTCCTCTCTTGGTGCTTTATTTTTTAATACCAGCGCAAAGAAGCAGCAGTTTGTGTTTTCGTGTGCTCAGTCCGCTTCTTACCGTGAGTGCGTATTAAAACAAACCATTTTAAGACGTCACCACGAGGAAAATTTCAATAAAACTTTGCCTTAGATATACTCTTGGGTAGCTTTTACACTTCATCATCAATAATAATGTATCATCAATAAATTGTTCGCCACGCTTCAAAAAAATGTTAAACTATCCAGCAGTCAGTTCCTAATATATCATCTTTGAGCGGGCGGGCAACCGAGTCCGCGTAAAAATCGAAATTTCTCCACAATGAATCCGGTTGTGATTTTTTTGTAAAATTGGGAATCAGTTCTATACAACTAAAATAATGTTCATACTTAAAATAATGCTTGTTATATTCCTATACGAAAACAATCTTGCGTAATAATAGGTGAACGATAGTAAAAGCCAAGTTTAGCCCACGCCAACAGTTAAGTGTTTCTAGACCTTGGAGCTGGCTGACTTGGCCGTTTCTGTTTATCGAAAAAAGGGCGATACTCAGAACAGAACACTCAAATGTGAGGGTGCACTCCGATGAGTCTAAAGATTCACAAAATGGCCAATTTTGTAAAGTGTAAGGCATCATAAGATGAATCATTAAAGATAATTGTAGTTATTAGCTAATTAAATCAAAATCATCCAAATTTTCGGGTTTCCTAAGAATCTTGCGGACCTTTTTTTAAACTGGCGTAAAATCAGCATTGTGCAGTAATAAGCATGGAGTTTATTGACTATGAAATTATTGTAGTAAATTTATTACTTTGAGAAAAACGAAAAACAAATTAGAAGGGGAACTTATGCAAAATTTTACATATGGTATACTATATACTCGCGCTTCAATATTTTCTCTGTATATAGTATGTGCGTGAACCACCCTTAATTGGCTGGCAGATGATATTTCTCTACCTCACATCCCTCTGTATATGGTGACCGATTGTTTCTAGCAAATTAATGGGGTAATTATTTAATTACGGAGAGAATTAAAGATTGTATGGGCGATATAATTTTCAATTAATAACCCTCAGACGTTAACCACTGGATTACCAATGACCGAAAACTATTCCAGTCACATAATGGATTCGAATTATCAAAATCATATCTCGTCCACCTTATGTAGTCACCCTTAGTACGACTCGGTGAATTTTTTATTGAATTTAGATGAGGGAAGGGGATTTAAGAATTTTGAATCCTTTCCCGGAAGTAATTCATTCATTCGCCACTGGATACGCACGCCACTTGAGGCATCAGAGCCACCCGCAGTATCGCAGGTAAACTTAGTTTTCGAAAAGTAATACTGACAATGGCTACAGGAGCAGGGGTTCCAAAGTTTCGCACCCGCAACTTCACTCTTAACTGTTGTTGAGTGAATAGAACTTTAGCTTTGAGCAATATGTGACTCTGCCGACAAAGATAAAGTGTTCATTTAAATGATTATTCATATTTGGTGTGTAACCTGACCTCGGGTCTCAACCGCAGATACAATCGGCAGTTCTTTAGCGGATTTCATTGTGAAGGTAAGTTCTATAATAAAACACAAACCTTAGCTGCAAGGTAAACAAGTTTGGAATGCATTATTTTTAGCATTGTTTCATGGATTTGCGTTCGAATTTTTCGGAAGGCTTTTACTGCCCCTACCCCGATGACCCTTTTCTGTGGCTATGCTTTCGAGTGTCTCAAGACGAAGTGCCGGGAATTGTTCTATTTGGAATTATTGTTTTTTGAAAATTTCGGAGTTCCCCTTTGGCGACAACCCATTAGACTCCGAATATCCCATGCCTCCGTGCTATTTATAAATCTACCCGCGCTACGCCGGCACAGTTCACACGGCGCCGAGTATCATTCGTGGACGGACAAGAGTATATTCTCCCCCCACCCACTCCCATCGATGACGCTTGGACAACATTGTGTCTTTAAATATAAATCCCCGTTGGCTTTCTTGAGCACTTCTGACCGGCATACATTTCCGAAGCATTGCTTTGCGCCAGGATTTCACACGCCCATAAACTTTCAAGTAAACTGCGTGAGTGATACAATGTTCACGACACCACAGAGGGCCCTTCGTGATCGTGACTTACCGTTGGTTACCACTGATTGATCCCCATATCTGATAGTTCATTACTCCCGAATCCCATTCCTCTCTACCTCACCCTCAAGCTGGCTGGCCCCAGCAGCCCAGCAAGGGAGGAAGGTGAGTTTATTCCTGGACCGGAACAACTGAGTGGCCTATATGCCAACATTCTCCCCTCCCTCCCCGACCATCTCTCACCCCTCCTGACCGAACTCCTCCCGTCTACCGCCGCTGTCGTGTCCCAATGAGTTTTAAGAGAAATCAAAAGGGATGCCCAAAATTTGCCGAAAGACGCTTAGGTGTCTTCTTATCATCAATTGAACGCAAGGATAATTAACTTCACCTCGTGGCGGCCATGTCGAAAATACTGCATTATCGAATTAAATCATGCGAGTATTGCGAGAACTACTGATGCCTTTGTCGAGCGACGCATTTCAATGAGAGAGATGGGAAATTACTTCCAATTGTATCTATCTCATGAGGTAGAATTGCGGACGACTATTTAAAAGGTGGATTAAATAAACGGGAATGAGTGTATTCCGATCGGACATTATGTTAAGCTGGTAATGCGCATTGACCGTTGAAAAATATAATGTTCTGTTACCTTGGCATGGTGAATAAGAGCTGTACTACTGTCATAATGACTGGCAAATTAAAAGTTATTCTGCGTCACACATTTGGACTCTTGTCAATATAGCTGATACCATGGGAACGCTAATTAACACTGTATTCTCTGACTGCATTTTTCTCCACCGTATGTAGAAACCACATTTAAAAAGACGCTGGTAGATCATACGGTTCCCAGAGAGTGGAAAACGGCTAACGTAAAAGCAGTATTTATAAACGGCGACAAGGAGGAACCGAGTAATTACAGACCTATTTCCCTCACATCCATATCTTGCGAGGTCATGGAAAATACAGTTTCTAGTTTGATCGAGAGAGTTTGATAGTCAGGAGTTATTAATGAAATATCGGCACGTTTTCCGAAAAGGAAGATCCTGCGAGACACAAATTGCGCTTTTTTTCATTATATTCTTACTTCGGGAGAGAGCAATGTTCTTTTGGACAGAATGTTTTTAGATTTTGAAGAAGCCTTCGACAAATTTGCTCATAGTAAACTAGTTGCAAAGCTAGAAGCATATGGCATAGATGAAAATATCCGGGGTTGGATTAAAGACTATTTGAATATTCGGGTACAAAGAGTAGCAATAGATGGAGTTCGCTCAAATGCAGTTAGAGTTACTTCAGGTGTTCCCCAGGGAAGTGTTATCGGACCTCTTTTATTCATACTTGACGTTAACGACATTGACTCCGTAATCATCAGTAAGATACGTTTATTTTCGGACAATGCAGTGGTTTACCATGATCCTGAGGACACAGCAGCCTTATCATATGAGCTAAATGCTATGCAACGCTGGTGCGACACTTGGCAATTAGTATTAAACTTAAAAAAATACGAAGTGATGAATATTTGGGCAAAGAGAAATCCCCTCCCGAACGCCTACTGCATCGGGAACACCGAAATGGAATGAGTAAACTCAATTAAATACCTAGGCATTACCCTCCCTCACGATCTCTCCTAGGTGAAACACATACGGAGAATATGTGGACAAGCTAACAAAAAATTAGGATTTATTAGAAGAGTATTGGGTAAGTGTGTTGAAAAGGTCAAAGAGAACATGTTGTCTTTCGCTGGTTAGGCCTCATTTAGAATATGCTGCAAGTATATTATGGGATGCTGGATTGGCGAAATGGATCAGCGTAGAGGAGCTAGATTTTTAAAACGTTGTTTTGATGAACTTAGTATCGTATCTAAAATATTAGAGCAGCTAGGCTGGGGATCATTTAATGGAGCGAAAGTTAAATTACAGATTAAATCTCTTGCACATAAATTGGAAGAAGGTGTCTTTAGCAGGGATGTTGAAAATGTTTACTTGCCCCCATCGTACTACGGTAGGAGAGATCATGCCCCTAAAATTAGATAGATTAAGCGTAGAAGAGATAGATTTAAGATGTAATTTTCCCCACGAACGATAAGGGATCAAATAACATTGTCCGACCATGGTACGGTCATATTTGGGTCAAAATTAATCTGGTTTGTATTCAATCCCTGCCACACACCCTGGCGGTGGCTTTGCGGGGTACTAAAATAAAAAAACTAATACACACACACATATACATATATATATATATATATATATATATATATATATATATATATATATATATATATATATATATATATACTATATATACGAGGGTCATCCGGAAAATAGTACCCGTTCGTGCCGCATGAAGTGCTGACGACGCGAGTAGCCGCTGGACGAGGTCAGATAGCTTCAGTGGCTTGTCTGCCTTCTCTGAGCCAAGTTGCGTGACGCTAGCATTGCCTGTGTTGTTTCTGTGATTGTTTACAATGTTTAAAAAAATTGAGAACGCCGCCAGTTGTGAAGTGAGGGCAGTGATTAAATTCCTCAATGCAAGAAACGTTCGCCCATGTGATATTCATCGCCAATTAAAGGAGGTGTATGGAGACAATGTAATGGACGAGTCGTCTGTTCGGCGGTGGTGTCGCAACTTCAACATGGGGAGGGGGAACACACACGACGATGAGCGTTCGGGGAGACCGTCTGTCATTTCAGACCAACTGGTGAGCTCAGTTGACGAATTCGTGAGGAACGATCGACGCGTCACAATTGATGACATCTGTGAGCATTTTCCCAATGTTTCTCGAACAATTGTTCATGAAATTGTTAAACACCATCTGCATTATGCAAAAATTTGTGCAAGATGGGTCCCTCGCGTATCTCAATGAGCTGGCGGCGAAGGACTATGCAGCAGGAATACAGAAACTTGTCACACGTTATGACAAATGCCTTAATTTGCTTGGAGATTATGTTGAGAAGTAGTTTAAAGTATCCTCTTTCAAATAAAATTTTTTATGTTTGTTAATATTTACTTTTGTGTCTTTATTTCACGAACGGGTACTACTTTCCGGATGACCCTCGTATGTATATATATATATATATATATATATATATATATATATATATATATATATATATATATATATATTTATATATATGATCATTGAATATTCATCCCAATGACGTATTCTAAATTTTACAAATTTTATTTGATAGAAGAAATGATAGCAATAAAGTTACCGGTGGCGTACGTAATTAGGCAAACTTCCAGCGTGTATAACCGTAATTTTTTTGGGCACGTTTCATCTTTATAAACCCTCGCTATTGCTTTCCATATGTTCGCATCGTGGTAAATAATTAGTTTCACGTTCGTTCAAAAATCTCGTTTACATAAATTAGCTGACGTGGCGTGCTATAAAATGATAATTTTTCGGTGAAGATCTTCATTACGGTATTAGTTTTCCTTTTTACCGAAATAGACCTTTGGAAATGTGTATTTCGTCCAAATATGATCCCAAGCGTTTAAAAAAAGATATTTAGAGACGAAGCAGAGAAAAAATTCTTGGAACGATTGCGTGCTTCGGGGATGTCCAAACGTTCACGGCACCTCCCTCCCCTCCCCCCCCCGCGATTCGCACGCGACTTTAATATTTCGGGATCAGTAATTTCTGTAAGGTTATAAAAATTACGTATTTGAATTTACTGTAGCATTTTCCCATACGATTTTCGATTAAACCCCCGTTGAACCATGACTGTTTATATTTTCCATTTATCTGGATTACCCCATTTTCTTTACATTAAATTATTTCATGGATATGCGCTGCTTGATTTTCAAATTATCCATAGCTTTCTTGAAATATTCTTAAAAAATTGATGAATTGAATGGACTTTGGTATTTTGACCTTGGTTGCATAAATATAAATATATAAATAAATATATAAATAAATATATAAATAAATATATAAATAAATATATAAATAAATATATAAATAAATATATAAATAAATATATAAATAAATATATAAATAAATATATAAATAAATATATAAATAAATATATAAATAAATATATAAATAAATATACAAATAAATATATAAATAAATATATATATATATGTTTATAAATGTGGGTCGCGGTAGCCCGGGGGATAGTGCGTTGAACTGCTGACCGGAGGGTCCCGGGTTCGATTCCCGGGCAAGTCTCACCAGATCTTCCTACTCAGATGTGTGCATTTCACACGTCGTTTATGGCTAAGTACTGGGTGAACTCTACCATCATCACCTACCAAACCAACCTTCGGGGTGATCACTCGATTTATTCGTATTATATGTGAATATCCAACTCGAAAAATGCAATCAACTAATTTAGGAAACGAATTGAAGGAGTATGGACACGCCAGTAATCCTCTACAAGAAGCATGGATCAAGTTAAAGATGGCCAAAGACCGCTCGGGTACCTAGAATCATTTTTTGCCGGCTTTGGTCATTGAAATCATCGGGGAAGGCGATGTGAACGATGACTCCCCAATACTTTCTTTTGCTGATCCAGTCGTGTGCTGGGGAAAACAAGAAAATTTCGTAATTATCGTGTCAAGTGCCTTGCAGTTATTTACTGCAATGCCGTTAAAATTTGGTGATTGGTATAGATCAACTATTGTTTCATACGCGAGTGATTATCATGGGATTTTTAATATTTCCTAGAATTGGAGAATAATTTGTGTGCGTACGTCATTCATGGCACCCCTCTATTGAAAAGGTATTCGAGTTTTTCCGAATGAAAATGTAATCCTCTTTCGAATCAGCACGTCACGACGAAGTATTTTCTGACAGATGACCACCGCATCTCGAATAGTATTCCAACATCGTTGCCGATTGTACTAATCAAATTTAAGTGATCGAATATTTGAGATAAAAGACAATCAGGATGAAATATTTCATTGACCTGGAGGGGAGAATACTCTGTTTGACATGTGGCCTATTATAAAGTGCAGAGAATTAAATATGTGTCCTAAATATTGTTAAACCAAGATTAATTTACGAGCCTGTAGGCCACAAACACGGAACAAAGTTAGACCCGAAGTAATATCATGTAAACCGCTCGACCTTTGGGTGACCTATCTATTACCTATTCCTTCGTGAGTGAACTACCCCTGGAAGATTGAAAAATAATCAGCATCAAGATGAAATCCGTTATTTGATGTTCCTTTTGTGGTCGCTCTGGAGACTCTCCAACCTACCCCTAATATTAAATTTTAAATATTGAAATAGACTAATCGGATTTTCGAAATCCCAATTTTGTTAATCATCTTTTTTAGTTTAGTTTATTCAGCGTAAGTTTCTTGGGTGTTCAGATTGAATCATCCCTAAAATGGCCCCTATGTATAGACAACTTAAAATCTGAACTGTTGATAAAACTCTTTTTCAGTTGAGATATTTCTTAAATTATCTTTAAGATACTCATTAAGATCTTTTTCATTAGCAGAAAATTATGCTACTGCCTACTCTTTTATGCATACAATCTAACCTAATTTGTTAAGAATAACATGCATTCTATGCGAACAAAACCTAAATATCCATCATTATGATACACGTACTAAGCTTCACATATGCATTGGGATAAGATCCTCTAATTTAAGTGGTGAGGGCCCATACCACCAAGGAGCCAAAGCTTTGTAACTGCTTCCTCCCGATTTGAAAGCATCTCCTTCAAATTATTTCAAGTGTATACTCAAAGCATAATTTTTCATTAAAAATTTTTACTCTGTGGATGAACTACAGGTATGTGCATTATTTAAAGAAAAGTCTACAATGTCGTTTGTAAAATATACCCATGTCATGTAAAAAACCTTTTTTCCATGTTGATGTATACTAAAAAAAATTGATGCACATTTTTTGTCTTATGACGAAACCATGCTGAACCAGCGTATGGTGAACAAAGCAATGCATATATGGATTGCCAAGAACAGTATTTCGCATTCCATACATATGTTTTGGCTTTACTTTGCACGATGAATGTTCCTGAATGCACCTAGATACATGATGCATGAAAGGGAAGGAAGTTGATAACATGTAACGAAGCCTTCCTATCTGCTCAGGAGGGCTTCTCATCAAACGAATTCCCAGATCATACTTGGATTTTTCTTGTGAGTCGCAGAGTAGGGAGCGGAGGCGATTCAAAGTGTGTATAGAAAATGCCGTTTGTGAAACACGCCATATTGTTTATTTGGAATCCTATATTTGTCGACGCTGTTACCATGGACATGTAAGTGGGAGCAATGGCAAACAAGTGAAAAATGAAAGGTTTTGTTGATGGTGAAACAGCTCTTATTCCATAAATTGAACAAAGAAGCAGAATTTTTCGGAAGTGTTTTATAAGCTTTTATATATATGCAGTATAAACGTTATCCAGACCCAGTTATTTCCCAGTATATAATTACTTAATAAAAAATTCTCCCATGTATATATTTATACATATATGATGATATATGAAGCACTTACGAGAGCAATATAACGGCGCACAATAGAACACAAATTTTGAAAGATACTTTCCATGGGCTCCTTTTTAATTCGCTATGCAGTCTACTTTAAAAAAAAATGTAAGTGTCCAGATTTCAGTTTTAGTTCTGAATAATTCGGAATAAATCCCAACATAAATGTTTTGCCGCTTTTTGGACTTGTTGCAGTGTACTCCCTCTCCTGACCTGGGTGGGAGGCCGTAATTCATCGACGAAGGTGGGCATCGAAACCGCGACCTCCTGGTTGCTTTGCGAAAGAACTCTTCTGAACGTCAATATTGTGAATCAGGGAACATCCGATCTGATTGCCTATCTCCATGAAATCACGAATTCGCCGCTCAATGGGGAATACTTACATTGCGCACATTAACATCACTACGCTCTGTCAGCATTGTTTCAAGGAAGCGGACGGAAGTCGATCCGCACACTTAGCCGGAGGATCGGGGGTCTTTCCCTCTTCCCCTCCCCTCCCCCCGCTACGCGCGGCGTCGGGACAGCCCAGAATACCGTCAACCCCAGAATCTCGCCGCGCGAGCCCCCCCTATTGTCCCCGTAGCTTTCCGAGTGTGAACACTACCACCTTCACTTCTTCCCACCCGTCTGAATTCCAAGCTCACGTCTTTAAAGCCGGTGGAAAACGACGCGTGTCGTCCGTTTCCTTTCTCGAGTGGAACCGATTAAGGATATACACATTCCGGGAAGATTTTCAACGCTGTCGCCAAGCAACTGCTGCCATGGAGTGCGCGAGCACAGTAATGATTTTTATCTCTCTGATTTTTCAAAAAAAGTGTTTACGTGTGATTAATATTGATATTCCAAGCCCGAGCTTAACTACGATACAATTCTTCCGGTGCAGTGTTTAGCAGTCTTTCATTCCAATCCAATGGTTGCTTCGAAACGATAATACCCATTTCAAAATGGTGAACAGTGATGATTACTTAAGTATGGCACTGGCCCTCACAATCAGTTTTGTCCCTTTAATTTTACATGGATCATTTGGAAATGTGAACCAAATAGTGGAAGATGACTCCACCTAATTCTCTAGTATTACTAGTTCATGACGTTTACATTTCCATACGTCATCCATAGAAGTTTAAAAAATCAGCTATTTCCTTAAGACTAGTCTTTCCTCGCATAGTTTGCACGAATGATGTGAGTTACGCATTTTATTTTCGGGTGTAAAATGATGTCAATGATCGGAATTCTTTTTCAAGTTATTCGACCTCTTTCTAGAATATCGAAAAGGACAAATGTTCATTCATTTTCATATCCTCTTAGATGTTGTTAATTTAAATTACTTGTACAATTAGTACAGGTATCACAACGAATGTTTTTCATATGAAAGGTTCAGCGTAAGGCTGATCTAGCCATTCAAGCAACGAAATCATTAAGATGGTCACATTATTTTTTTGAGGTTAGCCATTTTTCTCTGCTATGTTTAATACCGAATAGTCGTCATTTGTCATTTATTACTCCTATCAATCCCGCTATTCCTTTTTTTATCTGCATTTTTGGTCGGAATCGCCATGGTTTTTTTTAACAAGTGTTTTTAAACTCCAAGCTGTCCCCTTCATTTGGTTACAGAAATGAAATCAATTTTAATGGCATTTTTTTCATGCTAGAATTGAAAACATTGAATTAACTTTCTCTGCTCCACGTATTGCAAGCGATTAGAATGAATTGCGCGCCGCACTGCAATGAATGAATGAATGTACGATGAGCCGGGAGATTTGACGGACTCTCTCAAAAAGGGAAACGTGTGTGAATCATGCCGGGAATATTGGGTCCCACTTATCAGACGTTTGTGTACCAAGAGGCTTATGAATTCGTCGAAAGAAAATGTCAATCGCATGAGATGTATGAGAAACTAAAAAGATTTAAGGGCCCTAATGTAAGGACCCAGTGTTTCTTTCTATCGTTGGTTAATTCTCCTGCAGATTAATTTAGTTGATGATACCTAAGCATATACGAGGGTAGACTGAAAAGCAATGCACACACGTGCTTGTAGGGCGCGAACAAAAACAAATAGTGAGATCGGGAAAAAAGTGCATTAAAGTACAATTTTATGTTTCTAAATCATACATTTATTTTTCAACATGGTCACCGTATTAATGCTAACACATCTCTCCCAACGTGCAACAAGTTTTTTCATTCCGTCACTCAAAAACTCTTCCGACACTTTTCTCAAATCCAGGATTTGACACCTGCCTTCACCTCATCGTCCGAGGTGTAATGATTACCCTTTAGGTGTCTCTTGAGTTGAGGAAAACAATAAAAATCGCCCGGCGCAAGAAGGGTGTGGAATCGGTTCAAATTTCAGGTTTCGCACAGCCCCTCCAGTTGCGCGCGAGGTGTTTGGACGAGCGTTGTCATGTTGCAAGATTATTGAGGCCAGGCTGCCTTTAACACGACAAACTTCTTCCTGGGATATCCCAATATGGTTTGCGATACCCTTTTAAGTGATTCGCCGGCCTTTTTGAATAAAATATTCGACGAGTTTGCGATGTTTATCGTCTGTGGCAGTGATCGGACGTCCGGTGCGTGTTTCATCAACAATTATGGCTATTTCAGGCTCGGAACCACGAAATTTTATTACCCATCGATTTACAGTAGACCTATCAACAGCATCGTCACCATAAACAGCCTTTAAATGACGATGAATCTCAGTAGGAGTCACTTTTTCAGCAATTCAAATTCAAATTCGATAACAGCACGCTGTTTAACTCGCGTTGACATAGCACTAGAACACGTCTCCATACTTCCGCTTCTCAAAATACACTCGATGAATGAGAAGACCTCAAACCTGCGCATGTGTGCTAAGGGGGAATGTTAATTCCACATGCCACCAGGGGTGCTTCTGAAGGTCATTTTTATAGTGGTCTACAAGCATGGGTGCATTAGTTTTCAGCCTACCCTCGTAGATTTAGCCAGGCTCAATGACCAATTTGACGTGGACCTTAGTTCTTCTTCTGTATCCATTCCCATCCTCCTACGCTCCTAATGATTTTTGTGGGTCTGTCAATTGATGAAAACTTGCTTTCTTTCAGGGTTCATATTAATTCGGGATGTCGGGGGGTGGAACCAGGGGTATGCAACATTTGTACACTGGGGCGAAGGGAGACCCGTTGTGTCCCCTAGGGTTCCACCCCCAAGTAAGATGGCCCACGAGATGCAAGCGGTGTTTCAGGTGAGTTGCATTTTCGATATTTTTTATACGTGGAATACATAGAATGTTAGCAAGTGCGTGGGTGATTCCGACATTCTTCCGCGGTGGCATTGCAGGGGAAACATGTCACTTTCCACACTTGAGCACATTCATTGGTGAGCCTTTCCTTCTTATAGGCATCAGTTTTCCCGACCCATCCGCCCCTTCTACGCGGACGTCTTCACTTCAACTTTGTGCTTCACCGATACAACTCTAGACACGGTTATCGGTAGTGCCTTTAGTAGTTTTTTTATGCCGACCTCAGTTGTCGGTCGCCTATCCTGGTAACTAACCCTAATGGGTAGTACGTACCAATGTCTTACGGAGAGATTTCTTTGAAGTGGGAGGGGTTGTGGATGCTTAGAAACGCGGTCACCGATGACAGGAGTGTCGTGAATATGTCCATCCTTCACCATTGCGGACTTGCCATAGTTTTGAAGTCTTAAGGAATTAAATCCTCCTTACGCCGTGGTTATGCTTTGGAATGTGCTGAATTGGTACACTTTTCGTTCACCTAATTTGTCCTTTTTTTCGACGCCTTCCTTCTTCGATTACATTTCGTCGACATTCACTTTTCCATGAGCACACGAGGGAACTGAAATCCACGAGTGGCCACGAGACCAGCTAAGCTTCCTTTTCCCTCCAATACTTTATCAGATGTGTCTTTTTCGCCTTGCAGTTACAGGGTCCGTACAATAAGTATCGTGACTGGTTCGCTGTAGCCTCAACAGAGGGATAGATGGGGCTCCGACCGGTCGGCTCGGTAGAGGGGTCCCCCACCACTCAGGCGCACTTTAGTTCAGTCGCCTCCGGGCATTCGTTGAGACAGGAGGTGGATTTTTGTGACTTGTGATTGTTTGTGGTGTCGTCGCGCCAGCATGGAGCCACGATACACTGTGAATTTTTGCGTTAAACTCGGGAAACCCGCGTTGGAGAGCCTTGAACTCATTAATCAGGCTCATGGGGATGATGCTATAAGCCGCAAAAGAGTTTTTCAGTGGCACAAAATGTTTAAGGAAGGCCGGGAGCTCGTCGAAGCAGAGCATCGCGTCGGACGCCCGACGACCGCTCGAATCAATGCTGGTGGCCAAAGTGAAAAAAGTTTTGGACTCTGACAGGAGTTGAACCATCGCACTTATCAGTGAGACCAGCCTTTCAGTGGGAACCGTCCACACCATTGTAACAGAGGATGTTGCGATGAGGAAAGTGTGCGCGAAGCTGGTGCTGAAAGTCTTGAGCGAGGAACAAACACTGTCGCGGGTGGAAATATCGCAAGAAAGTTTGAACTGCCTCCAGGAAGATGAAGATTTTCTCGACAACGTTATTACCTCAAAGGATAGCTCAAAAGGAGCTCAAAGACTCCTTTCTCAAAAGTCGATATCGGTTCGACGCCATCGAGGCGGTTCAAGCGGCGACTACAAAGGCTCTCACCAGTATTCCGGAAACCGACTTCCAGCGGGCTTTTGACGAGTGGCAGACGCGCCGAACTAAGTGTATCGATGCAGGAAGAATGTATTTTGAAGATTATTAAGTAATTGTAATGATAACTGCAATAAATTTTGATTTTTGGAACCGGTCCCGATACTAATTGTACGGACCCTGTATTAAACTGAAAATGAGCATAATTGAATGCCCCTCCTTGGCAACAATTCAACCTCTATTACAAGATTGGTGCTTCTTATCACTATGGAACGTTATATTGTTTTCACGCGCTAACCAAAATTAAAGATTTCGCTCAAAAAACTAAATCCTGGCGATGACAAGAAATTTCTTCCGCCGGGAATCACTACGCCCGGTTCCGCTCTCTATGCCTTGGGCTGATTTACTTTATGTCTGAGTCGTGGGTCAACAAATTGCGTTCGGAAATATGTTATTAAAAATGTTTTCCGCAAATGATTTGCTGAATGAAAGAACCGTTCAATGAGCATTACGCACCGTACAAAATGTACCGTACAGATCCCAGGAATTGATACTTACCTTGCATGAAACCATCAGTCCGCATCTCCAAATTCGTCCCTTGCGGAAGGATATATTAGTTACCCAGTTGGCAAAGAATTGAATGAGTGTTTAAGGATAGCAACAGGGAGACATTTTGAAGGTTAGACTAATTTTAAGGCATAATGGAAGAAGAACTTCAGGGAAAAATGATTTCTGCATTTTCATAAAAAGTATGTACGAATCAAATTAATTATTCAGTGTTCATAAATGCTTAAGTTTTTGTAAATTGAAAATAAAGATTTCAAAATTCTTCTCTACTTTCCAAACTAGTTTTTTTCAGTCATTACCATGTATACGAATGACCTCTCCATTACAAATTTGAAATAGCTTGCTCATTGTGCGGGATAGGGAGAATTTACCTTTCAATGCAACAATTTCAGAGTGTAAAAATCATTCGCCTTGACTGGGATTGAAATGCACATTAGCGGATGACTCCGTTAAAAGTTACTGTTGCGGCATCTCCCGCAGTTTCTTTGGAATTTGTCAAAGTATAAACACCATAAGTGTTTAAAGTTGGCTTTAACCTCGTGGACTGTAGCGCGTCGCGCACGAATACGAATGCCTGTGACATTGTATGTGCGGCATTTCGTCACAACATCTAGTTCCTTTAAAAGCCCCAAAATTTCAGAGTTTAAGAGGACGCCTCGGTAGCTTAAGTGGCTAAAGTACTCGACCGGATATTGAGGGATCTGGGTGCGTATCCCAGTCAAGGCGAATGATTTTTACACTGAAATTGTTGCATTGAAATGCACATTAGCGGATGACTCCGTTAAAAGTTACTGTTGCGGCATCTCCCGCAGTTTCTTTGGAAGATTTTACCTTATTAATTCGCCCGACAATCATTGGGTCTATTTATTATTATCGTTTGTCATTTGTTACTCGTTGCCAAGTTGGTACAGCTTTCAGTCGTTGGGCCTTAATTAAATTAGTGACAAATGTGGATCGGCAACTCTCTGCCGGCTTGGCACCGAGGGAAAAGAGGGGGGTCCTCTTCGTTCAGCTCTGCGTCCAACTCCGAGCTCTGGCGGTTAGACATGTCCGAAACGGTTTACAATGATGGACGTAGGGGACTGGGGCTTCGGGCTGTTGGGATTGTAGTGACGCTCTTCAAAGAGAATCGAGAATGCAGCCTCCCATCATCGTGTAATGTGGGGGGGGGGGGACGACTGGAAGGATATTGAATGACCACTCCACAACCTTAATCTTTCCCCCTTATCTTGAGCGGACACTTCTCATTCTAAACTCGCCAGATCGGCCTTGAAGGAAAGTGAAGGCTTGGTCGAATAGGCGAGAGTGAAGTGGATGCACACATTTCTCCCAGTTTGGGACAGTTTGTTCTTTCTGGTTGACTGCAGCGGTCAAGGAACCTGGCTAAATGCCTCAAATGGGATAAAAAATATTGAATTGTTTGATGATAAATGAATTAATATCGGGTGTGGGAGGCATGAAGAGATGAATAAACATGCAAGTATAAAATAGTAGGTGGGGGAGGGGAAGAAACTCTAATGGTCATAATAATTAGTTGCAACTCTCTTGTCAGACCAATTGTTGTGTTGGTTTAACGGAAACCATGTCTGGGACCAACCACAACCTCTCGACCAGAATACCCTCTGTGGTGGTTTATGGGAAATTAATCCGCGTCAGGGACCACACACATCCACACACACACCATCCTGACTGGAATCCTTCACGAGGCTGTGGAGAAGACCTTGTTAAAGATTCCAGGATATTCCCAGGATAGGATAGGAGCGTAAACTAGGATATCCTCATTTGCACTCTTTACCTGTGTCCAGATTCTCCCAGAAGTTGGGCCCTTTTGAGTGTGTGTTTCTTGAGTGCTTGTGTGTGTGATTGGTCTGTACCAGTCACAAAGTGTGTGCTTGAGAATATCCTGGAATCTTTAATGGGGTCTTCCCCACAGCCTCGTGAAGGATTCCATCTCCATCTGAAATTCTTTATTGGGTTCTCACAGCCTCGTGAAGGATTTCAGTCAGGATAGTGTGTGTGTGGCTGTGTGTGGTCCCTGATGAGGATTAATTTCCTGTAACCACGGAGGGTATTCTGGTTGAGAGGTTGTGGTTGGTCCCTGACGTGGTTCCCGTTAAACCAACACAACAATTAGTCTGACGAGAGTTTTTCAACTAATTATAACGGCCATTGGAGTTTCTTCCCCCCCCCCTCTTATTTTAGTTGAGAGGCCATAGAGCTCATTATTCCTTGCTATGCAAATATAATTTTTTGTGCTTGCAATTATAATGCAAAGTCCCAGTCACACCAAATTCCACTCACCTTTTTTATTCTCCAGTCTAATTTTGTGTTTTGTGATATGCCATCAGAGCCTTACGCAAATTATTCAACCTATAACTACATCTTCATTGCTTTGCAAATCGGTTCAACCAATCCGTCTTATCTTGAGTGCATCCCAATCACATTTTTTGCACTCACTTTCTAAACTGAATTCTGCTATCTCACAAAGTGGCATTTTTGTGTGCATGCTTTCATAGTTATCAACCAGTGTGTTTTGAGAGGGGCTTCAAACTCAGGAATCACTTCAGGTGGGTCAAACTTTAGCCACACTACTGTATGACTACATACTAATTTAGGTTATTGGCGATGATGGCATTCGTTTCTTTCATCCTCTCCCCGCCCCTGTGGCCCTAAAATTAATGTCAAATGAATGATAAATATGCAGTTACTTTCTCAACAATTTTGTTTGAATCTATGGGAAGACTCAGTAATAAATTACACAATACAGTCATGGGTCAGGGAAGACTGAAATCTTTCTCCACTCAATAATACCAAAAGCACTGACAGTTTTTGAAAAGAATAAAAACATCAATGCTTTTTACTCAAGTTCAAATATTTTTGACAATATATAATTCCTTTATCAAATTGAAACTTTTTTTTAATGCTTTTATCCTTTTAATGACATCTAAATGACACAATTACGTGTCATAGTTTTGTCGTGGGAGGTCTTGAAGTATGAAAAAAACTTGTGTAAATTACAATAGCATATTCAATGACTAAAATGCTTCTGGAATGGTGGATTTGTAGAAAATAAATGGTAACTCAATGCAAGTGATAGGTTTCAAAGTTCCAAGTTGCTTGTAGACCCATCCACATTCTGATCACAAAGTGCTAGCCATTGAGTATTAACCCTAGCCAAATGGAGTGCTGAGAACCTCTACCAAAGTTACACTCCTGAGCCAAGTGTGGTTGTCCTGATTCCGTTGCCTCTCTGGGGAAAAATATAACTGGTTATTCATGAAAACCAACATTTTTGCATGTGCTCATTTCGTTCATTTAATGAATTTACATTGATGTGTGTGTTCAATTTCTCCATGGGTTCCATTTTTTTCCAAATTCCAAAAAGATTACCCTTCTTCTGTGAATTTAGCTAGCTATAGTTAGCTGTTATGATAACCCAGGTTGTCAACATTGCAATTATGTCACATTTTGGCCGTTATCTACAGAGAAATATCTTCCAAAATTCATTCATCAAAGGTTCAAAAGTAAATGATCATAAAAATTTCCTATTTCAACTCTGTGCATATTAAGTTTTTTCAACATCTACTACCCTATTTATTTCACTATATCATTAATTATTGCTCCAGAGATTAAGCTCATATAATTGCATTACATCTTGAGACATTTATTACTTAAGAGATAAGTGGAAATTACCCTATGGCTGTTTAATTCATACAATATTCATAACTTTATTCAATTTCAGAGACTACAAAGATCATGGAGGAGCCAAAAGGGAAGAGACCTCATTAAGGAAAGATGAGACTACTTTATCTTCCCCTTTACTTTCCTCAAATCAATCATCCACATCCTCATCTCGGTAAGTGCTCAATCCTCTATACTCCATGTAACATTTGAATATTTGTTGTTTTATCTCAGATAAAGTACATGATGTTTCACATGGGTGATAAAAATTTAAACACTTCCTTTGCTTCCTACCTGTGCTATAACTTCAGACTAGATGCTCAAGTACATTAAATCCCAAAATGATTAAGCTACAGCAAGAGATAGATAGGCAGTCATACTTGTTACAGTATTCATCTATTATGTATATTGATCCCAGGCCAGTGTTCAGGAATGCTCATTGGCCAATATTCCTTCCACGTTCCAACACAGGCAGCATACGTGCATGCAGAAATGTTTTCTTTTAAGCCATTAAATATGGTGACTAACGTATTTTGGATCCTGAAAATAATTGCAGAAATACTCCATTTAGATTTTTTCTCAGGAAGAACTAGAAGGCCTAATGGCAACATTTCAAGATTCAGCTAAATTTCATGAGTAATCACTCCAATATCATCAAATAAAGGCCTAGAGTTGCTTTAGTATCACATTTCATCTATCCTTAAATTCTATCTTGCAAATTCAGATATTTTTAAGGCTCTCTAGGCTAACATAAAAAATACTCTAAATGTCACTCAAAATTGGCTATGCCAAAAAAAATTGTTTTTCCACCAAAAGCTTCTGTATGACTTAACTTAACAGGAGGTACTGCTAAGTAAAAATGAAGCAAATAGAGGTTGATATCATCGTTCTTTTAAATATGACAAATAAACCCATTATATATACTTAAAATGGCATTTGCTCTATAATTTAGGTACTGATGTTTTAAATTTAAGTCTTTGTCAATAATATATAGTACTTCAATTCATAAAATGTAGTACTTTTGGAATTTTTATTGCTTAAAAAATTCATGTTGTTACTCTATCATGGTGTTTTATATGTGTGTATGATGTAGAAGCACTCGCGTGAGCAATGTAACCCTTGAATAGCACAATAGAACACAAAAATATAAATAGAAAACTCGTAAAAGGACACTCACTTATAAGAAAGTTGAAGCTTTCAGCCTTCTCTTAGACCTTCTTCAGGAAAAACTGGAAGGTTTTGGGCAGAGAGAATGCAAGGGCTGAGGTGGATGGGGTAGCATCATTATGGCATAAAACTTTTTACCTTACGATATTGATGCTACCTAAACTCTACTACCCCAATGCCTCTCTCTCGCATACAAATTACCTGCCAATCCCATCAACATTCTGAGATCCATCAACCCTTTGGTGCCCCTGACAAATTTCCTCATCTTTCCCCAACTTGCAACAACCCCTGACGTTAAACATGTCCACTTATCAGATATGCTCCCTTCTCCCATATCCCCCCATAGCCTCCCCACCTTGTGTGATTATATTATATGTGTGTGTGTGTGTGTATATATATTTATATAAAAAACACAGTAATCAACCCGAAGGTCGGTTTAGTAGGTGATGGTAGAGATCACCCAGTACTAAGCCCTATACGGCATGTGAAAAATCACACAAGGGTAGGGGGGCCAGTTCCTTTCCCTGTGCCGGTTATGGTTTCCCAGGAAGACCTGGTACCCGAAAAATCACTTTAGCTTGGGTTGAGCTGCAGGTGCCCAAAGTGCCTTGCCCGGGAATCGAACCCGAGACCCTCTGGTCAGCAGTCCAACGCTCTACCCACTGGACTACCGCGACCCATATATATATAGATATATATAAATATTTATATACAAATATATATATATGTATATATATATGACCATAACCGGCACAGGGAAAGGAACTGACCCCCCTACCCTGATGTGTGAATTTTCACACGCCATATAGGACTGACTTAGTACTGGGTGATCTCTACCATCACCTACTAAATCGACCTTCGGGTTGATTACTGGGTTTATGTTTTATATATATATATGGTATATATATATATATATATATATATATATATATATATATATATATATATATATATATATATATATATATATATATATATATATATATATATAAGTTATGAATTAGAAGAAGAAGTAATTACTTCAATATCTTCCGATGAAGACAGAGCAGAATTCCATCGAAATGATCAAGAAATAACGAGTGAGTGATCTTTTTATGTGTGTCCATATTGTTTGTTGCTGTCCAATTTATTATATACATATACATATATATAAATATATATATATATATATATATATATATATATATATATATATATATATATATATATATACATACATATAATTTGATATCAGTAGATTATTATGTAAATTGGACTACGTGCAATTGAGTAATCATAAGTAGATCATTCCAGTGTCAGATGGAACATCAATTGGTATAGGTTGTACTCCTCCCCATTACTTGAGGTGCCCAAAGTTTGGCTATACTATAGAGTAGTAGTAGTAAACATTAAAATAACATTCTTCAGATGTTAGCAGTTTTTGATGGGCCATACTACACCAATACAAATCTTGTTACCATTATATGTCTTCTTTTTGTGGCCCTTACTCGATAGAGTGTTAATCTTACAACATCTTTACAATTTAATCCTGAACATATTTCTTCAACAATCCCTTTGTTCTAAGATACCTTTTATGCTAGATTCACAAGAAAGTTTCGGGGATTGGGATGGTGAGGTGAATATTGTGCTGACTTCCCACCCAGAGGGCCCAGGTTCAAATCCTGGCGGTGTTGAATATTTTTCAGCGGTATCTCAATCCCTACTTGAGGTGGTTTGTTGAGGGCTCTTTGAGTGAGTACACCGTCCGTCGGATGGGACGTTAAACTGTGGACCCCTTGGCGCCTTTCGTAAAGAGTAGGCTAATGCCGACGCTGGGTTTCTCTCCACCCTTCGTCCTTTCCTGTCCATTCCTAATGGTGCAAATGACCTCAGCTGTCAGTCGCCTCCCCTCAAAACTACTACTACTACTACAAGGAATTTTCGTCATATATGTGAAAAATTTACCCTATTTAACATGCTGGTCTATTTTGACATGCCTACCCTCCATGCTTGTTTGTCTCAGTCTCCGAGCGCCTTACTTCCATGAATATTATTCTTTAGATTCAGAGATGGCCTCTCAAGCGATGCTGGTGGCAGTCGGGGTTGGAATTCACCTTCACTTTCATCACGATTACCTCCGGGTCGAACGTCTGCTTCCTCGTGGACTTCAACGCCTGATTTACAGTCACTCTCGAGTGACACAACGAGCAAAGACACAACGTCTGCAACCGTGAGGCTACGGTTACCATCTTCCACCTCACCCTCAACATCCTCGTCGACTCAGACATATTCCTCATTGAAACCTCCCATTCCACCATCGTCATCATCTTCAACGTCAACAGCATCCAAGTCATCATCAGCATCATCGGATTCGGAGGGAGATAAAGGTGATCCATTTTTGTGATGATGGTCCTTTGCTGATGGCTCCCACTTTGTAAAGATGTGTCACATTAAAATGAGTTTCAATTTATTGGATGAGTTATGCCCAAATCAAATGGTGGTGGTATTCTAAATATCCCAATCTAAAGCCCTCCAATTAATGGTATAAACAGAAGTCTTTTTTATAATATCTGCATGTAACAAAAAATAAACTCTCAAGCGTTAAGTCGAGAGTAAAGAATTCCCAAAGCAGATAAAAAATGTTTTGTGAGAACAAGGTTAAATATGCATAGACATAGTGTCATTGGGGAGGTTAATTTTCAAAGAAGTTTTCAGGGGAGAAATTTCCAAGGAAGGTCATGGAAATTGAATTTATTCCTTGACAACTTCGAATGTATTTCATGACTTTAATAAATGATTTATTATAAATCTGTATTGAAAAATTGCCGATTTGTAGTTAATTTTTTAAAATTTTAAGGATAAATTCGAACTCTTAGTGTATTTTAACAATTTTTGTCCACTTTTTCCTTCATTAATGTCTCTTTAATTTTTTTTACAGTGCTAGACTGGCTCCAAAGGTATCATGAACGTCGGCGGGTTGGTGAGTCAGCCCAGACTGCATTAAATTCCAGTTATTCTCCACCATCCAAAACTAGTGAAAGTAGCACTCCTTTGAGGTCAAGAAGGCTGTTAGTTCAAGAGGTGAAGACAGTAGACAATACTCCCAAAGAGTCCAGTAAGGAAACCACTGCTGGTGTTAATCCTGATGTAGAATTCATCATTCGTGTTAAGTCATCAGCCTCTAAGGTAACCATATATTTTTTATTGCCCATCTCTTTTTTGCAATTATTTAGCCTGGTCTTGACCCATTGGGACAAAACTCCAACAATCTCATAATGTTTTGCCAGTTTTGCAAATTTGTTTGTACTCCATGGAGATATAAAATTTACATTCATGGAACTACATACTAACGTTCACAGGCATCACTTAATGAAATTGATTCATCCTACATATAAAAAGTAAACTTTACAATATTCTACAGTATATTTTATTAGCAATGGGTTACCATATCAAGACATCAATAGGTATTTGGCACATTGTGGTGCTAGCTGTATGTTTAATTGAAAGTATTCTGTGAAATTAAAAAAATGTGCTTTTTCCAATGAGATAAATTATTGGAAATGCCACTGTATACTGTCAATACATATTAATTATGAATGAGGGGCATTAAAGTTAAAGGTGACCATAATGACGACAGAAATTACAGGTGTATATTTTCTTGCAATAGATAATGTTAAAACACTTTATGGCTTATTGTTTGATGAAGCTGTTGGCAAAACTCAGCATATTGCAGTAATCTTGTGCCATGTGCTGCTTATAGTAACTTTAATCAATGAAATCATAAGTAAGAGATTTGATCAGTAGGAGGACTGGCTTCTGATACAATTTTTAGCCACATTTAAGGGTAGATTTTCAGATTTGAAGCCTAGCATATTCTGATTTTCTAGTAGCATTGCATGACTAATTTCAAAGTTAGATAGATAGTAGGGTGAA
The DNA here is from genome assembly GCF_022747635.1 of Hetaerina americana. NCBI lineage: Eukaryota > Metazoa > Arthropoda > Insecta > Odonata > Calopterygidae > Hetaerina > Hetaerina americana. The sequence continues at coordinate 109,075,170 of NW_027286763.1, forward strand.
CTCTGCATTCAATAACAAAATAATTGCCACCATACCTATACACCATGTTCATCTAATAAAATAAAGCCTGTATACCTACTATTTTCTCCAAATAAGTTTTTTGCATTAAAGGAAAGCAAAGCTGTCCATCTTAATTTGATTTGTAAGATAAATAATTTGACAACAAGTTGCTATTACATTTTTCTTTTCTTAATTCCATTCACTTTCTTGTTTGTTATAATTTGTTATGAGAAAATTTGCTGATATTTAATTTCGTATCTCTTTATTATAAACAATTATTGTTCTCTGTTTGATTTTTCAACTGACTCTGTTTCTCTGTGAGCTGCAGGCACCTTGGAGCATGCACTACAATATATCTAATACTGCAGTATTATTGTATTGAATTAAATAATGATAACAAATATAAATATCTTTTTAAAGATTACCATTCCATGTAAATATAGAATTAGTGTATTATTTTATATTTTTACTTCTATAATGTTATTGCCCTTATATTTATGTTTAATACGATGATATTTAATAGTAATTGTTTATGATCTCAATCAATTGAAGGCAAAAGAAAAAGAAAAGGAGAAAGCCAATGCTGAGAAAGACAGTGAAAGTGATGATGATGACAGTAGTGTCGCTGCCACGGAGACCACAGACACAACCTTGGTGGGTGCCCAGGGTGAAAAATCATTTAACGAAGAAGAAATGGAAAGTCTCCGTCAAGAGTTGGCTGAGCTGAGGACAAGGTGTGAGAAGGCTGAGCGTGAGAAGAATGATATCCTGTTGAGGAGGGTGACCACTGCATCAAGGTAATTTGAGATCTGTGCAGAGTACGAACTAGTAATCTCGATATTCAGCAAGATTGCCTTGAGGTACTTCAAAATAGCCAAAATGCAATGATGAAAGTAATTCATGTTGTAGGACTATTAGAAATTACCTGCATTCCATTCCATATCAACTTTTGTGTGGGATATTTTTGCACTATGAGTTGTGATAAATCACGCTGATACATTTCTTCTAAATGTGTAATACTTGTGAACTTCAAATTGAGGATTTAATGAGGTTGGTTTTCATAATTTGAAAAAATTCCTTGGCTTCCTGTTTATGGCCAGTAATCAAAACTCTTTTCTCTTTCAACTATCAAATCTATGATATTGAACATGATATTTTGCATCAATTGGCATATCCTTCTGTCATACAAGTGTTGTGTGAACAGTTAAAATCTGACTACAAATGTATTGAATTTTAATGAAAATAAGTATGAAAATTAAAAAAAAAACATTGAACCCATTTAAAGAGAAGGAACAGCATACTTTTCCACAGAACTCCGCAAATTCTATAAAAAGTGTGCTGTTCCTTCTGTTACTATGGATATAATGAAGTGAAACCTGAAACTATTAAGTTTACAAACATTGAAGTTATGCCAATTGATCCACAGAATTTACAAAGCCCCAGAGCTTGTCATGCATCAAGGTTGGAATGGATGAGTTGGTTTCATTGGGGGAGGTGTCAGGAGATCAAGGTGATGAGTGAATTTCTCTGTTTGGAACCACGTAGCAGGGTTACTAACTATATCAATCTTTTTTTCTCTGATCATGCTTATTTTTTAATGGAGGACGACTATTTGACCCAGGGGTCTGAAAAATAGTTCTTTTTATGGGTGGTTTTGTAGCATTCATGTTTATCATATTTAGTATTTCTGACACGAGCTATTCACAATAGTCTTAAACAATTATTATTTGGTATGAAAATATTTGACTTGTTATTTTGTGGCTCTAGGTCTATTTGCTCTTGGGTTGTGTTAAGAAATTATGAAAAATTTTCAGGTCTTGCACATACCACATTGATGGGGCATCACAGTCTCAAACATACCCATGATGTTTTGCCAAGAATAATCTTGACCAATTTTGTTTAATTAGATCTTAAAAGCCTGCAAGGGTAATGGAAATCATGTACAAATATAAATGTTTGATAAAAACTGAAAATCATATCATACTTTTAAAAAGCCAGTTTAAATTGCACATAAAAATAGCAGAACTTTTTTTCAGTCTTGTGACAAAACCATGATCTAATAAGTTGATATTTTATATAATTATTTTGCTGTAATAAGTACTAACACAATATACCAATGGCTATGTAATTTATTCTGGATATTTCTCTGAATATTAGGACTTCATCATCAGAATTGCTGAGGTTACAACAGAAAGTGAATGAACTAAGTTCAGTCAAAGAGAAGCTCGAGGAAGAAAAGCGAAGTTTAAACCTCAAAGTGAATGAGTTGACAGAAGAGGTAGAGAAAAGCAAAGTGAAGAAGAAAAAGAAGAAGAAATTGTCAGAGACAAGTGCTGCTGCGATAGCCATCAGAAGAAGACGAGCACTCCTAGCTGGCCGGAGTTTCAAGTAAGTGTTCAGAGGCTGTCACTGAAAACATTAAATCATATCATTTACCCTACCAGTGCAAAATTTCCAAATGACCTAACTAAATTCTGTTTGTAATGATCCACCTGTGCAACTCCACCCCAGAACTGATTAGTGGGTGGTGACAAGTGGCTTACAATCAAAATGATAATTTACTTTTCAAAAGATTTAGTCTCTCTTTTTTAATGATCAGTTTGGTCTTTATTTTTTTGTAGTTATGCATGATGGTTTGGTGTCTAGCATGACAAAACATTAATATTAAATGGAATGTTATATCATTGAATCCCCAATTGATAGTAAATATTTGAGACATATTTTGTTCTAATATTAAAAAAAATGGATTTTTGTACATCATACAATGTGTACAAGGTTCGTATAAAAAGTATCAGGAAAAGTTAATTAAAAAATAGATTATTTCAGATAATGCCACAGTGCCTCAAAATTCTTCAAAGTATACCCCTTTAGCATTGACACATTTTTGCCATTGGCTTTTCAATGACTCGTAAGCCCCCTGGTAGTCAGATTCCGGAAGGTTCTTAAGGGTATGTATGCAAGCTTCTTTGACTGCACTTATGGTCGGTCCCATTGTGGTGGTGTCCTTTGAGGGAGGATTTCGCTCTTGGGAATAGTCTGCTGATGCCAAGTCGCGACTGATAGGGGGTTGGGGAATCATTACGATGCCGTTTTTTTTCAGGTTTTCAATTACCTCGGAGCCTCAAGCGCTCAAGAGCTCAAAACTCGTCCCAAAGGTTAAGCGCAGATTTTGTCAATCTTATCAATGCAATATGATCTGCAATCATTCACACACTAAACTGATGGTCTGAAATCAGCACGGCACGTCACGCAGACGTTCCACGTTGTAGGTGTTGCTAGACTTCAACGGCCATCCAGTGCAGGGCTCGTCCTCCACACTCTTTGAAGAGCTTGTGCATCTTAAAAACTACAGTTTGGGACATGCTTTCATCCTTGAACACTTGGCAATCATTTCCAATGTATCTGTACCCGATTTCTCCAGCTGAACACAAAATTCGATGACATGCCACTTTCAATTCAATTATTCACTGCATTTTGCACTCGCATGGAATCACAGGACAGGGGTCCACTAAAAACAGGATGTAGCCTGAACAAACGCTCACAGGCAATTGGCACTTGGCGTACGTTGAAGGTCAGACCCCCCACCACCAAGCCTTTGTGGTGCGAGTCCACTGCAACATACAGTCACATTAGGAAAAAATTGTTACCGATAGTTTTTAGATAAAACTTGTATGCGAATTTTGATTTGCCAGTGGTGTCGCTGGGTCAATGAGCAAATAAACTTTACAACATAAGAGTCTTAATTAAATGGTCCTGTCATGCATAGAAACCAGTCCTTATCATCTGTTAATAAGCCTTGCCTGACACTCAGATATAATGAATGGATATTTTGAGATTATTTATTGAGTAGATCATAAAGCAGTGGATTTTTAATTATGTGTAATGGCGTGATTTCTGCTAAATTCATTATTATAATGAAGAATATTACTAATTTTTCAAGTCTATTAAACAGCCTAAGGCGGTAACTAAATTTATGAAAAAAGCAAATTAACTATTTATTTTCATTTTGTATAAATTGACTGATAACAAATTAAATTAAAAGTTGGATGACCCATGTCTTTCTGATTGTTCATGTGCCTTATTTCACTTGCAAACGTGGATAGTTAGCTTTTTATTTATTTGAAAATGCATAATTGTCTATGTACATAGCAGCTAAACAAGTGACTCAGTTTATTGCAAAATAGTGTTCACATCTAAAGCTATTGAAATGCCTCATTTAATCTTCTCCTAGTTTTTGTCACAATCATTTCTTTTAATGTGTTTTTGGATAGTTTAGTACTTGTGAAGTCACCACATTGATAAACCACTCGATGGAGCACTTTAAATGTCTTCACTTTGTTCGTCCATGGCCCACCTAACCATTTCCCCCTTCCGCTGCTTAGAGCTTCCACTTTTATTCTCGTGGTGGAATTCAGAACTAAATCTGAGCGAGGCTTTAAACGTTGAAGTGCACCTGTAAAGAGATTGACACGAGATGTTGATGAGATTATTCTTTTATCATACAACCGCTCTCAATTTGTATTCTGCCACCTTGATATTTGACATTTTTTTTGGAGACGTAAGTTTTGATATTTGAGTTCAATGTTTGTAATTAAATAAAAAGTGATATTCAACCCAATTCCTAATTTTGAGTGAAATAATTTATGCTTTCATGCCAAATTTAGTGAAGATGATGAAGATGACGATGATGAGGACGATGAAGAGACCAAACGTGCAATTGAGGATCTCAAGAATAAACTCACAGCTGCGGAACAACTCTGCGAGGAGCTGATGGATGAAAATTCTGAGATGAAGAAGGAAATTCGGGAACTGGAAGAAGAGATGGAAGAAATGCAGGACAACTTCAGGTATTACGGCCACATTTGGACAATGACTGCCACCATCATAGTTACTTCCTAGCAAAAAGCGGTGCTCTGAGGGATTCTTCTTCAAAATAATCCCTAAGAGAGTGGTTGAGAGAAGAAAGTTGGCACTAAAAATCTTGATGTGATATGAGCTTAAGCAATGTAAGAATTTCCAATAATAATAATACTTCATTCATTTGGATAAATGGTACAACCATATTAAACATTGTCAGTATAAATATAAAGTTAATATATAAACTTAATATTTAAACTTACTATATAAACATAAGTTCTTAAATGTGGTGAAGATTGTCACAAAAGAATTCATCTAATGAGTAAAGTGACCAGGTATATACCCTATTCTTGAAACTCTGGATACCGTCAGATTTCAACTGAGTAGGCAGATAGTTATACAGTCGTATGTTCATATTATGAAATGTGTTGTAAGTTGATGGCAATCTACAATAAGTAGTATTTAGATTTGATTTACCTCTTGTGGAGTAGTTATGGATGTTAGATATTAATTGTTAAATTTCTAGATTAAATTGAGTAGCTTCAGGCGTTATGTGGTGGAAGTCGAACATAATGAATAACTGATTGAAGCACTTTTCCACTTGATAGTGGAAATATCAAGTGGAAAAGTGCTTCAATCAGTTATTCTAGATTAACTTTCACATTAATCAGAGCCTTAAAGATATATAAACTAAATACAGTCATGATTCCATGCCTAATAAAAAAAGGCTTGCAGGAATCACATGGTGGAATATTAGCCAGAGAGCGAATAACTCTCTTTTGCAGTAGCAATATTTGTTTAACATGTGGGGAATGACCCCATAACTCAACACCATAATTCAAATGACATTGAAAGAAGACATGCTAAAGAGTTAATAGATACTCATTTGAAATGAGAAAGTTGAACTTTCTTAACATATAAACACCTCCCCTCAGTTTATTACAGATCTGACTGATGTGGGTCTCCCAGTTAAGTTCTGTATCAATATTAATTACTAGTATTTTAGCAGTTTTAATTTCAGTAATATTTTATTTACGACTGCATGCAATATGCTGGATAATTTTAGTATTTAAATGTAAACGGTTAATATCAAACCATTCCTTAACTTGTTTTGGGCAGTGCTAGGTGGTACATTTGCATCTTCTATATGTTGATATTTTTGTACAAAAGTGGTGTCATTGGCATATAAAACAGAATTAGATTTCATATTACGGGGCAAATCGTTAGTCATGATGATAAAAAGTATTCGGCCAAGCACAGAGCCCTGTGGGACACCACATTTTACTTTAACAGCTGCAGATCAATAGCCATCAAGTTCTACCTATTGGTGGCGATCATCTTATGACTTATGATTATCAACATATGGCTTCAAATTGGGTGATTGGGATCCATGTATTTCCATTTGAATGTTTTGTGATAAATGGAACTCTAATATTTGATCCACAAATATTAGAGTTCCAACAAGGAAAGATACATGTCGTGCCAGAAATACAAGGAAAATTATTTTTTTCAAACATTTTTAAGCATTAAAAAAGATATTTCATCCAAAGAGAGCCTCACATGATATCATTTGTTAAAATACAGAAATTTTTAAAATGATAGCATCCTGTGAGAGGCAGGAATGGTTTTATGATAGGTTCACTTGACATGTCTCTCAGAGAATCATTGTAGAGTAGGATTAGGTGAAAGGTTGTCATATAAAAACAAGACAAAACTGCTGTAACAAGAATTTTTGGAATGAGTCACAAATTCGGGAGCAGGAGGAGATAAGAGTTTATTTACTAGTCTGCTGCTCAAGTCTTCTTAGTAAGTCTTTCAGTTCTCAATTTGCCCCAAATACAACAGTGATGTTAGTGACGAGCCCCTATATTATCTTGCAGTAGTATTGCAACATTTTAATTATTATTGCAGTATATATATATATATATATATATATATATATATATATATATATATATATATATATATATATATATATATATATATATATATATATATATATATATATAGCAGTCTAGTCACAATTTTGAATTTGAAGAATTTAACTTTATTTAAAATGTCTCTACAGTGTTGATATATGTTTTCTAACTTTGAAGCAATGCTGAGAGTATAAATTTTGGCAGTAGTATTGGAATGATAATGTCACTGAAATCTTGCATCGAAGCCATTTTACACCTCTGTTTGTCTGTAATTGTGGATTTACTACAATTTAAAGAGGTACCTTGCCAAAAGCTTGCAGTGGCAAATTCACCACAGTCTTCCAATGGAGGCGTTAATGTAACCTTGCAGAAGAATCCATGTTACAACCTAGAAACTATGAATCTTTGGCTATTTTGAAATTTTATCTCAATATAAATGGCATATTTTGTTTATATTATGTATTCTAAGAGCCATATAATGCTGAATACATTACTGAGAGCATTTATGAAATAATTAATGGACCATAAATATAAACACGGATGGTAAAATTTATATTTCCATTAAGAACTTGAAATTTTGTTGGGAACCTACACTCACCTCTGTTTGGGAGTCTGATGTGCGGTTATGAAAGCATTCAGTAATTTTGGACTACTGAGTAGATTGAAAGCACTTTTACTGCATGTGTGTGTAAGCCATTAAGCAATGCTTAAATCAGTTGAGAGGGTGGAGCCAATTTCATAAAACCATTGATGATCCAATGGAGGTTATTTCTCCTTATGCTGCCTAAACTAGGAGTTTCTTCAAAAAGTACTTCTCAAGCCTTGACTACAATATGATTATTACCTCTTTTACCTCCTACATAACTCCTTTATTTAAAACCAATATTATTAAATTTTGTTCATTCAAACCTCAAAAATTCACTATGATTAGTGGTTAAATTTTTTTAACGCTATTATAAATATAAATTTTAAAGGAAGTTCGTAATATCAAGTAAATATTTAATACCTCAAGTTCAGCTTTCCTGTAAACTTAAGCATAAGTTCCTTACATTTGAGATTGACCTCATCATAATGAAACCTTAATACAATTCCATTTTTTTTAGTCCTAATGTATTTGTTATATAAAATTTTTACTGTGTTCCGATTTGAAATGCTAAAAATCTTTCTCCTAAGGGAAGATCAAGTGGATGAATACACTTCATTGAAGAAGGAACTAGAGCAAACTGCCAAAAACTGTCGAATACTTCAGTTCAAATTGAGGAAGGCGGAAAGGAGGGCAGAAACTCTTGAAACGGAGCGCAATGAAGCTGTTGCCCGTTCTGGTTCTGGAGCCACTGAGGCACAGAAGAAAGTATGTAACTAAACTCGGCTATTGCTTTTAAGTGAATGGATTTGATCTTTCTCATTTATGCCATTTCATTTTTAAGTATTGGCTTTTTAGTTTTAAATAAATTAATGCTTATGCTAAAATAACTTTTAATTTAAGTTAGTAAAGATCTCAAATTTCTTGAAAATTTGAGCTTTAGCTGCACATTTGGCACATTCAATCAAAAGTGACTTTATAAGCATATTTTTCATCATTATTGTAGATTAGGTGTCCATAAATATTCGATTAAAAGCTTAAATTTTTTTATACTCAAGCTTGGGTCCTCTAATCCATCACATAGATTGCTTTTATCATTTTTTATGTCACTATTGTCGTTATTAACTGTAGATGGCTCTTGGTTGTCCATGGTAATGGTAGGTAGCAAGTATACGAAAAGCTGAACTTTGGAAAATTCAGCAAACCACATGGTGAGATGCAAATCACACCTCACCCCCCAACATACCCTTATCATACACCTCCTCACAATGGCTTTGCACATATTCTCTTAAACCCCCCTCTACTCCTCTCTCAAAAGGGGAAAGGTATGATGCCGGTATTAAAAAGCTGATTAAAAGGATGCTTCGGCGGTACATATACTAAAATTGGAACGATACAGAGAAGATTAGCATGGCCCTGCGCAAGGATGAAGGATGCAAAAAGTGATTGATAGTCAAGGTGACTGTGTAGAAAAATAGGTAAATGCTCAACCTTTCCAACAATGCACGCAAAGTTGAGGGTAAATTTGATTTTTCATGAAAAAAAATAGGAGACCTTACTTTTCGAATGGCCCTCGTAATTACCTTTGTTCAAGCTTGCTTAAAGATAATGCCTTTGATTATTTGATTGTGGTTGTAGTCAGTAGCATAATAGAAGATGGTAGAGGAGGAGTAAATGGTTAACGGGGGGTGGAGTCATATCCGAGATGCCCTGCACTCGTGTTTTTATCAGATCTCTCGTGTAAAGTGTGCATGGTAAAATGTTCTCCCTCTCCTTATTCACTTAGGCTTGAATTTACTCAACAGTCCTTTTCGCCAAACACCATCTCTCATAAGATACTTTTGAAGTTAAATGTCTCTGGTCTTCAATATGTACATCCTACTTCACTATCTCACTGTTCTATTTTGCAGCTATGCCACAGGTGTTTGTCTTAATATGCTTAATATCATGTGTACCCATATTTTGTCCAGACTTGATTCATTTTTAATAGAATTTCAATTATGTCAATGAATAAGGGGTGTGTGTCTTATGATACGTAGATAATGAAGTGGACTTTTTTAGACATGTATACACCCATAAATTCCAAAACAAAGGTTTGAATAAAAATTAGGTGAATTGGTAATTTTTTTTTAAATACTGCAATACATAAGTATGAGAATGTGAGGTACATATGCAGTGAAAGTTGAGTCTTCCAGTGTTTTTATTGCTTTGAAATGAATCCTTAAGCTTAGAAATAATTTCCCTTGATAGTTTCATGAATAATAGTGGTCAAATGTGAATTCAATGAAAACACCATTCAAATTTCTGAGCTTCATTTTGATTTTTATCTAATTTCAGCAAACTTGTCCAATGCAAATCAAAAACTTAATTGTATTAGAATCCACTATGTGCATGTCTGATATCATATTGATAAGGAAGGAAAAAGTAATTTTATTAAGTATAAGTAATTAACCAGGCACTGAATTAGTGAGGGTACTTGACTTCAGTTCCTCTCTTCCCATCATTCAGCCACACAAGCCCATACTCCCTAATACCCACGCACAATGATACGTATATCACTGCCAATGAAGCCTATGCCTCTGATGTCTACGGTTACCATGGATAACTTGAATATCACATAGTATACTGGTGCATAGTCATTAGGTGACAATGGCCAAAGGGAATGGAGAATTGTGTTGTTATTGGTGATGTAATGCCATTGCATTCTGTAAACCGTTGCTGTAGTTGGAGCATGATCTTTCTCTGGCCAATCAAGTGGCATTGAGACTGCAATCAGAGGTTGAGAGCTTGCAAGAAAAATTGAAGGCATCTGAGGAGGGAAAGAAGAAATTTGGATTAAAGGTGGATGAAGTTCCCAAGAGAGCACCAAAACTTGCTGCCATTGCAAAATCATCTTCAGGAGAGGTTGGCTATCGCTTTGGTTTTTCTGCTTTCAGCTTAAACAGTCCTCCTTATGTTGTTTTATTAACTATTAATAGCCCATGCTAATATGTAGAATTATTAATCCACATTTAGGTAATGATTACTATGAAACTTTGTCTTGCGAGACCATTAACTTCGACATCCTTTCTATGGAGCACTGTTACAGGGATATTTGCATTTTTAGAGGGATCATATATTTGCTTCAATCCAGAACCCATGTCCTCTGAAGCAAAAATAAGAATATTGGGGCACCAACATCAATTAGTTAATTTGGAGAATGGTCAAGTGTTCATAAAAATAATGACATATTACAAGATCCCTCTATCAAAATTATTGGGATGACTTTGATAATGCCATGATATCAGATTCTTTAAGGAAAAGATAAATCTTTGAACCTATTTATTCCCCTCATTTAATTTGAATAAAAGTTCAATCTGTTGATATTACAATACTATATGTATTACTAAATCCCTCAGTAACTCATCCATGAAATCTAAATTTTTACCCAAGTTATTCTCCTTTTAACTCCTAGTGTTTGTAATTCTACTATAACTCTTTATTTTCACCTTGTAGCAACTTTTCCCAAGTCTGTTGAATCTTCTTGGTCAAATATTGGCTGCATATTCTAAATTTTGTCTAACAAGTGTGAAATAACATTTCTCTTTTACTTTTTCATGACATTTGCTGACAGCCCATCTAATCTAATTTAAAACCAAGTCTATTTATGTTGAATCCACATATTCTTAGGGTATAGTATGTCTCTCCTCTGGCAGGTCAGATGTTATAATGATTCCTAAATACTTGATACTATATACTCCATACTCTTTAATATTTAATCCCATCTATTTTGTGCAAAGTGGATCTCCTGTTTCTTTTACTTCAAAGTCATTACTAATCATAAGTTAAGATTTTATGTTTACTACTTTCTTACACCAGTCAAAGATGTTTTATAAACTCATGCCATCTGTTGGACTCATTCCTACTTGAGTCAAAGTTCAAATGTGCAGTGGATAGAGAATTTATTATCCATAGAGATGATAAAATATTAAAATAGACTGAAATACATTATTTAGGATCACTTATGATTATTTGATCAAAATGTTTCTTAGTAGTAGTAGTCGAATGTTTCTTATCATCAGTGTTGGACTACATATCATTTTTCTATTAATGACTCTTTTCCCTGAATATGTCATCAAGACAAAAAGTTTGTAGTACACAATTGTCATTTTATCTTCCCTTTATCAAAATTAAACTTCTGCGATTAGTTACAAAATTCACTTGGTTTATTTTACTATGCCATTAATGATTTGGTTTTGTTGACGTGCATCCAGCGCCCAACCAGAGAGAGTTTAACAAGAGGTGGTTCTCAGGAGGACCCTGTTCAACTTCTGAGGGATCTTCAGGATTCAATGGAAAGAGAAGCAGACCTTCGAGAGCAATTGAGGTTTGCTGAAGAAGAGGTAAATGAATTTTATGTAAAGATTATTGTAATTGTCCGTATGCTCCATAGTTCTTACTTTCTGATAAGTATTGCTCACATATGGAATGATATATAATGTATTTTAATGTTAGCAATAATAATTGTAAAAGGAGAGCATTTGAGAAGCTAAGCAAATTATGACTTTTGCCTTCTGTTGTGCTTCTTATGATAACTTTACTCATAGGAGCTATGAATGACTATTTGTTAAAGATATATTTTTTTACTGATGACAATGAAACAAAAATGAAAATATATTGTAATCTGTATTCACTCTTTTAAGACTTTCAGTGGTACATATATGTCAGATAGTGATTATTTTCCATTGTTTACTTTGTTAAATATTTTATGTCTGGCATAAATAGTCATTGTAGCTTGAAGTAGAAGCTCTCTATATCATTTATGTGAGGAAGTTTTAGCGTAAATATTCAAATATTTAGTGGCAGGTTGAAACAGGCAACCATATGGTTACAATATTTTCAATACATCTATGAATACTACATTACATTAGTGATTTAGTACAGATTGATAGCTTCAAATTTTTGTGATTTTAATTTACTCACTTTTGGAATTATGCAAACAGTATTTGGGATATTTTCAAACTGTAATTTCCACTAACTGAAGTGAGGAAGTAAAATTTTAGGGATATATATATATGTATTATCTTTCCCTGCCAAACATTTCACTCAGTTAACTCTACATTGGTATGGAATAATGTACAAAAGATCATAGAACATCAGTATAAAATCTAGTCGAAATGATTAGGTTTCTTTCAAATTCATCTTCACAGAATGATCCATTTTTTTCAATTCTGAAAATGTTCTGGTGTACAACAAAAGTGGTTTTGGTTAATATTTTTCACCAAAAATTAATTATTTCTATAGTTACTTCTTAGCAGCTTTTCAGGATATTTTACTCACTCTCACTCTCTACATTCCTAGACAGGTTCTTCCTTTTTCTATTGTTCATAAAATGATTCTCATAATTTATTCTTGGTCTTCCGCTGGATTTATTCTCTTGCATAGTATCTTCTATTACAATTTTCAAGGAAGTTTTTCCTTAGATTGTGTTCAATTACTTAGTGTTATTTTTCCCCACAGGTATCATTGCTTCCCTTGAGCCTGTCTTTTTCCCTATGCAATAATTTTTAGCCCAATGAAATAAGCCAAATTGAAATATTATCTACGCATAATATTCCTATTTATGAATTATTTTCAGAAATTTTTGGTTGCAGGAACTTTATTTGATTGATTTCATTCAGTTTTGTTACTTACAGCACATTTTTATGTAGTCAGTAGCATTTACAGTATACATATTCTTAGAATAAGTATACCCATTTTTAGTTATCTCCAGTTGATTTGCTGTTCTTATATTAATTAAATTCTAGTCTCACAGTTCTAATCACATATTGGAATGAGTAAATGTAGTGCAGTGATTTTTCACTTTCCTATCTGCATATTTTCTTATACAGTTTACAAATACATACTCTCTTGATTGGTCTCAAATTACCTCCCACTAACATTTTCAGCTTTCCTCTTCTAAATCCCATGCATTTTGATTGCTCTGCCTATCATTGGATTCTGGTTTCATGCAGTCTCTTCCCCATCCATCATAGCTGACACTACTAAGTTTGGGTGAAGAAAGAATATTATTATTATTGTTAATATGCTTCATGTAAGGCCTTACTAGTTCTTCTCCAGCTTCCTGTTAATACCATCTATTCGCACTAGCCAACTGTAGGGTTGGTGCTGTTTCTGTTGCTTGGACAAAGTGTGACTAGACTATTGTATGCTGACACATCAAGCCATTTCATGAACAAATAACTAGGAAATCTTTTGCTAGGCTAGTGCTGATGAACACAACATTCAGACACTTACAGTGGTTCAATGCAACAATTTCAGAGTGTAAAAATCATTTTCCTTGACTGGGATTCAAACCCGGGTCCCTAAATGTCTGGTCGAGTTCTTTAGCCAGTTAAGCTATCTTAGGATAACTAAGCTAAGCTATCTTAAATTACCTTAGGATGACTCCATTAAAATTTACTGTTGCGGCAGCTCCTGCAGTTTCTTTGGAATTTTCCAAGGTATAAACAGCCTCAGTGTTTAAAAGTTGGCTTTAACCTCGTGGACTGTGATGCGTCGCGCACAACTACGAATGCCTGTGACATTGTATGTACGGTGTTTCGTCACAACATCTTGTTCCTTTAAAAGCCCCAAAATTTAAGAGTTTAAGAGGATGCCTTGAAAGCTTCACTGGCTAAAGCACTCGACCGGACATCGAGGGATCCAGATTTGAATCCCAGTCAAGGCAAATGATTTTTACACTCTGGAATTGTTGCATTGAAATGCATATTAGCAGATGACTCCATCAAAAGTTACTGTTGCGGCATCTCCCGCAGTTTCTTTGGAAGTTACAGTGGTGTTTCCTCACTCATTTTCACTCACAGTGGTGTGAAATAATTCTTAGCCTCTATTTGTTTAAATCGTCAATTTCATGGTAGCATGAGTATAACTCTGCATTTCTTAGTTGTGCAACCAACAAGTGTGAATTAGTTTCAGAAAAATAACTTGGATAATTTAGATTCATCCTTTATCAAATTTAGAATGACATTATATGTACTACCTGGACTACTTTTGTGATAAGTATTCTCCAGCATTAGTTTTTTGGTGAAACAGTTCCTCAGGTAAATAACAGGTGGAAAAATATACATACACTGCAAATTCTTTTGTGAATCAATTCATAAAGCTTTAGGTTTCACCACTTGCCCAGTTGTATTATGTATTTAACATAGAAATATAGGGATTGAAAAGAATCATTCTCAGGGAATATGTTGATTGTAAAGCAAGCATGCCCAAATCACCAGCTAGTGGCTGTTGAACCTAAATAACCGTAGCTATCATTTCCATTTTTATTGCTCTGAATAAAGTAAACTGGGCATACATTACTAGTTGTAATGCAAACATAATATCATATGCTATGCCATTGTGTATGATTTTTTCCAAAATATGCATCAAAGTATTTTAATTATTAATAGATGCTTAAAGCAGAATTATTACTTTATATTAAGCTAACATATAATAGTGTATTCTCAAAATATTTTTTCCTCTTTTCCTGTCATTATAATTGAGAGTAGATATCATAGCTTTTGAATGTGTGCTTTGTGAAAATTAGTAATACCTTTTTTATATGCTTTTACATGTGAATAAAGAGCAGTAGATTTCAAGATGTATTTCATAGAAATTAAGGGAAATAGCCTTTTGAGTGAGAAAAGTATAATTATTTGCTTTATTGCATAGAAGGCATTTTTAAAAATATTTCAGATCTTAAATTAATGATATTACATATATATAACTTATTGATTCACTATTGCCTTATTTTTTCCTTACAAAATGTTTGATACAAATATAGGTTTAATAAATTAATATTAGCAATTGACCTGGATGGGTATCTTATATACGGTGAACTCCTGATAATGTTTAGGTGAATGATTCCATTAATTGGTCACATGTGTGCATCAATGCATATTTCCCCACTGATATTTACTTCCACTTTAAGTCCATTTTCCCAAAAATATTCTTCTTTACTGTTCAAGTTTAAAAGTAAATTATAGGAATGTATGCAGTTGAAATTTAAATTCATGTAATATAATTTTCCCCTTAGTCAGTGGAAATGCATTACATGCAGTTGAATGAAAACTGAAGGCATGAATAGTTTCTGCAAGCTAAATCAATCATTAACAAGTAATATGTTGCCATTGTTAATTTTTTATTGATAGGTCAAGTCTCTAACACAGGCATTCTATTACACCCTTTGGCATCCCCCCTTTCTCTCAGCAAGGCACAGTGGTTGATAACATTCCAGCCCTTCAGAAGAGAATGGTTTTCTCACTGCTTCTGTTATTTGAGTGACCCAAAATGTGTGATTGAGAGGTTAAGTTAAATGATTAAGTTAAAAGATGCATACTATGAAACATACCTAGACCTTTAAATAGCGTGTGCTAAGGTTACAGTCCTTTTTGCGCACACAATAATTCTCTCTCTCTCTCTCTCTCTGGCACAAGCTCTGCTAGAGGGAGCAATGTGCAAATGGCCAAGGATCAGCCTTGAATACTCCTTGATAAAGAACTGCAAAATTATTCTGTAGCGCTCTTTCATTTTTTTCTTTCTAAATCACACAGTAATTGTTCTACCTCCAGGAAATATGTGAATGGCCTTGAATGTGACAATGATTTCACTATTCAATTGGCTTACTTATTCAATAAAATTGTCATTCATTTTGTGCCAATAATCTTTGCTAATAGATGTTGAATTTAATGCTATAAGAAACATTTATATAAATGTTTTCTTTTGTCTTAACTGATGATTTCTATCAACACTCAGTTATTTTGGACTTTTCCTTTATTTGAAGCTCAAAATGAGTGTGTATGTGTAGTATTCAAGGTTATACAATACTTGTACAACATTGGGCCCATTAATTATCAGTGGTAAAAAATAGAGTAGTCAAACAATTCATATCCAATTAAACATTGACATAAACTGTAGAACCCCTGTCATCAGTGCACCTTAAATACCAAAAGGTAATGTTCAACAGATGCCAAATATCATATTGTGAATTTTCAATGGTGAAGTTGACCACAAGTTTCTTCAATTTACAATTTTATGGTTAAGTTAATCCATCTTATTGTAAAATCGACATAAAGCAAGGGCCAATTATAGTTTTGGGTATGCCCCATCTCAATACAAATGCAGAGTTGTTAATTGTAGTTAGGTATGAGGCTTATTTAAAGGTTTGGTACCCAGTACAGAAAGCACTATTCTCTCTCTATCACCAACCTAGGTACACAATCATATTATAGTCACCATTGAAAAACATGTTGGGAGGTTACGCATACCATGATCTCACTAGTTAAACCATAGTCGGTGAATTAAAAGCTTTGAAATCCATGAAACAGTTACCACTTTAATTTTTCCTTTGGCAGAGGCCTTAAGTGACAAAAATTCACATATCTTCTCCCCTCGATGAACCCTTAGAATTTAGAGTTTGCTGTTGATCAGTTATTGTTGGATAAAAAGGAAATTATGCAAACCATTCCTATTAATAGGAATTTTCAAGTCGGCCATCTCTTGAATCTACCAGTACTAGAGAGACCATTAAGTGAATGCTTGACTGAATCTAATCTGAAATCTGATTCTTAAAATCTTTGCTGGGAAATAAAATAATAATTTTAGACTATTGAGCTGATAAGTTTAAACAACATAAACTGTCCGAATGTAGGAATGTAAGCCACCAGATTTTATGGCCAAAGAATTTCCTCACAATTGATGCACAAATTATTTTACCACAGTTTTATTTATATATTGGTGAGATATATTTTTGGGCCATGAAAAGGTGTAAAGAAATTCTTTGCATGTATTAAAATTTACATGCCTAGCATGGATAAATTGTTTTGCCTTGCAGCTTTGTAATTTGGTCTGCCATTCATGATCCAATCATGGGGTATTCTAATGTTTCTGTAAATGAATTGCCAAAACAGCTTCGACGAAGACGCAGTTTTGTGGCACCCAGACTGAGCTGCTGTACTCGAGCTATTCAAGTTGTTGGGAGTGAACTGGAGTCATTATCATCATCCTCTTGGAAGCCTGCTTCTACTCCTCCACCACTGCCACCGAGACAGAATCAAATCCCTGTGCCTCCCCTCCCCCCTTTCCCCTCCTCACCAAAATTGAAACACAAAATAATTGGCCCAAAGTACCCGCAAACGAAAGGCATGGAGAAAATAGATACCCTGATACCTTCCCTCAGTACAGAGATGGGAATATCAACATCTTTGAAACTGCCACCTGCAGTTTTTTCAGAAAATAAACATCTCCGCAAATTTTATCCCCTAAAGGATTGTGGAATTCAGACAGCAATCAAAGACCAACTAGAAATATTGAACTCTGAATTGAAAGAGGCCTTAACAAATGACTCTGGCACACAGACAACTGATTGTTTCTCAAAAGAGAGTCATTATTTGGAGAATAAAAAGACTATTGAGATGGGAATTCAAGTTAGCCCCATGTTGGAAAACCAAAAATCTAGTATGCATATTGAAGGCATAGATTTTGGTACTCAATCGATTATCACTTTATCTGAAATGGAGAGGTTGTGCTCATTAATTAATAAAGCAACTTATCATGCTGAGGTGCAAACATCTCTTACCTTACTTGACTTAAATCTTGATGCCATTCTGAAGAATGTTCCTACTTCCGAGTTTGGGGCAGAAATCACTCCAGTAGATTTAGATCTGAGAAGCTTAGACGTTTCCCAAAAAACTGTTCCTACCATTAGTGTAGGGGTGGAGCCACTGTCAAGTATTTCGGAGGTAAACAAAGTGGCCACATTTGCGGACAAAATAGAGACACTGGAGCTTGGTACTCAGACTCTTTGGAGCATGAATGATACCAGAGATCTTGGCATCCCTGTTCATGTAGTAATAACAAATGAGACATGTACCCAAACTTGCTCAACATTTGGCACTTCTGAAGACAGTAATGATGTCTCTGCAATGATTGTTGCTCCGACTGTTTGCTCTGTAAATGGTCCCGATGCAACGCACTTTAATCCTCAGGCTTGCTCTCAAAATGGCCTTCAGCTGTCCTCACTTCCCTCTGCTCAACTCTCAGCCCAGCCATCCGACACATTGCCTAACCAGTCTTCCATTGGAGAAGCCCTCATGTCCAATGGCTTTCTTGCGGCTGAATGTCAACCTTCTCCACCCCTCTCCGACCTGAGCCACTCGCCCTCTTTGACAATCCCATCATTGCCATCATCAGGGAAGGCCACGCCAGAGCTTGGCCCCTCAAACACTACTCCTCATGCCCAGCATTCATCCGCTGGCAACAGTTCAACTTCTCTCCCTTCACTCATCAGTTTCCTCTCACCAACACCACCGTCTACTCCTAGCTTCCATACTGTGAAAAGCTGTTCGGTTGGGGTTCAGTGCCCCCTGAATCTGGAGCATGAGGACCATACTTCTACTGTGACTTCAAGGGAGATATCTCACCCTTCTCCCAAAGCATATGCTTCTGTTGGAATCCAGTGCTCTCAAAGTCCCTCTTCACGCCCATCTTCCCCGATGGCCTCCTCCTCTTCTGTCTTACCATCCTCCATCCTGGCTCCGCTGCAGCAAATATCCCTTTCCTCAATGTTTCCATCTCTCTTGGGCTCAGGGTCACCAATGGCTGCTTTTCTAATGCCGTTAGGTAATGAAGTATGACATTGTTCCAATAGCTTCATAGAGTGATGCCTTTACCATTAGCTTCTCAGAAGGTGTCTGTGTGTTTTTTTCTCTCAGATGTGAGCCAAAATCTTTGCTTCTTCCTCTATGCTATGTGGATGAACATTATCCCTTGTTCGTTGTGAAAAAAAATGTATCCTTCTGAAATTTCATCTTAAAAAAATATGTTTTTACCAAAAGGCTTGAGTGATATAAGGAGTCCATATGTGCTTTTAACATTATTTGAAAAGTTTTCCTTGTAAAATAATATGTCCAAGATTTTCACATACTTTTCTGCTTTGTTCAGTCATTTGATGAATTTCTAACTGTCTAACTCTTTACTTCTCTTGATTAAATTAAGATTACTTAAAATGCTTTTTGTATTGATAATCATATTGTTGCTGTCTATTTTTTTAAAATGGCTCGGATCTGATTCAAACATTTGAGTCTTCTTGATGAAGTATAATCTAGAGTCTACATTATTAGAAGAGGATCATTAACAGAAGATTTTTTTCATGCCTGGGATTCTTTTATAATATATGTTGGAGGAGGAGTGTGAGAGTTTCCATAGCTATCAATTCCAAAAGCTGTCTTCGGAGAGTATATATTTTCAAGAATAAAGAGAGGATTTACTTGAAAAAATTGGCCTCTACTCATAAATTAAAACTTTCCAAAAAATTATGGATTTTATTGTTGTATACTTGCAGGCACAGAACTTACGCAAGACGTTGTCTCGGGTGGAAGACGACAATGAGTCCTTGGTGGCACAACTGAAGAGAATGGCTGCTAAGTCGAGGAGTAGTATGTCCCCCTTCACTTTAATCACGTTTTAACGACTCACAATCACTCTTTACAAGCACTAACAAAAGTCTTTGAAATCTTTGCAAATTATGATAACATTCTTCGAAAACTTATGCAGAGTACAACTCATAAAATACCTGATTTTAGGTATACGCATTGTTTCCTGCATTATGTTGAAAGAATGGAATATTTGTTGTCACCCTCCATACCAGCCATATCTCTTCATTCTAACTGTCAAGTACTCATTTAAAGTGACATATTTCTGAAAAGACTGTTGGGTTTCAGTAGTTTTTTTTTTATTTTTGCAAGCAGTGTTGGCAGTATTAGGGCAGTAGAGCAATGCAATGAGTGATCGGGATTTATTTAATGTGTTATAAAGCTCATATGCTGTTTTTAAACTTCGCTTATGAAGAAGTTGACTAAGTGCTTGAACTATATCAGAGTGCAAATAACAACTCTAAGCTTTGGCATTAAGCAATGTTTTATTACTCTAATGGCAGGGAATTTGTTTCACAACTGGGCATGAGCGCACAGATGCTATGTTGTAAATGTTGTGTCGTTGCTTGATTTCCAATGTTACTTTCAGATTTTGCTCGCACAGTAAATGTATGAAGCTGTTGATTCATCACTAATCTCTCTTTTGAAAGTTACTTTCCCATATATGTAGATTTACATCCCATTACCTATCTCAGTTTTACTTTTGGCTGTGTTGCCTCCTCTCAAGATCCTTGAATAATTGTGGAATCATTCCAGTTTCAGCTAACATTAGTTAGTCCTTAATTTTAAATGCATGTAAACTTTTATATTTGCCTAACAGGTAGTATCTGTATTGATTACCTGTTTGACTTCAAACTGTTTACTAAAAATAAAAATTTAAATGGGGAAAATTGTGTTTTTTGAATGTTGTTTTTTAGAGTAAAAATTTTCATTTTCAATTCCACCAGTTGGTAGATCTTTAATGAAAACGTTGCAGTCTTAAGTCTATTGAGATCCACAAAATTGATTGAATGTCACATATAATGCCAAAGAGGTAATATTTTCATAGGAATGTTTTCAGTAACAACCATGTTGTAGTGAGTTAAGATTATGGTGGCATCTTACCTCTCTGAAAAAGGGTCGGGATGAATATTCTTACATTTTTCCCTCCTTTACATGAACCATACCTAATTAAAATTCAAAGTGGGGCTGTAGCATATAGTATTCAAGTGACCATTAATTAATTTTTTATTTAAAAGCCCACAACTTGGGGTTCTACTGGGTAAAATATACACCTTCTGTCAATGAAAGATTCATGCATAGATAAACATCCTGATTATGTATAAATATTTTTGTTGGCAATGCTATTCCAGCATCAATTCATCTAGAGCAGAGCTTAAACAGAGACAGAACTAGATATATCAGATTATTTGGGAGTCTTATATTTCTTCTGGTGTTTTATATCACTTGTTATACTAATTGGAGGGGATCAGTTGAATGGATCTGTCCAATGTCACTAGTTCTCTAGTCCAAGTACCTATCTAAACCCTCTACGATTTTTAGTTTAGTAGAACTTGGTTTTTAGTTTTAACATGATTATTACATACACCCTGTATAAAAAAAAAGAATATTATAATGTGGGATCCAAATTTAGATTACCAGAGACTTTAAAAATAATGGATACCATCAACAGTAAGCACTACCATTATAACTACAGAATGTTTAATGTATTTCATCAAGATTTTTCAGCATAATTTACCACTCTTTATATCTGCCCATGTAAGTTTTTCTCAAGAAAAGAAAAGATATGGGGATGCTGAGCTTTTGCATTTCATGCGATCCCTTTTATACCTGTATATATTTTTAGTTTGACCTCTGCTTCATGATAATAATTCGTTCCAAGGAGACGTGACTTCTTGAAATAATATCAGTTGAATCTTGTCATAAAAATTTTCATTATTCCCAAAATACCATTCACTATATTAATTTCCCACTATCTCTCAATTTTATAATCACTTTATAGCTATTCCCTATGAATTTCAGAGATGTATGGCAATAGGATGTTGAAAACTGATAGAGGGGAGAATGTGAGACAAGTGAGGAAGTGGTAGGAATAGGCATGTTGGATCAAATGAAGGGAGGAAGGAAGAATGTGGAATTGAAAAGGGGCTTATTGTGGTTTCAGATGTCAGGTTGTGTTTTATTAGGAGATGCAAGAAAATATATCATTGTATAGTCCACTCAGAACATATCTTAACAAGGAGAATACCAATAACAATAAAGGATTGGTTTAATTGATGGCTTTCTCTTAAAGTAAACTCATAAAAGGTCATTAACATGCAAAGAAACAGAACTGAGGCTGAGCAAAGTAGGCACATAAGCTTGACATTCTTCAGTCACTCAGATCTCATTCTTTACTTAAGTTTTTCATAGGGACTATGATGTTGTGCAAAACTAAGTTGCTATTTCCTGGATGGTGACGCCCAATTATTGTCGACATAAACACTGAAATAAAACAAAAGTCTTGTTTTGTGTCAAACATTACTTTTATATGAGATTGTAAATTTGAACCAAAAGGTGAATGGCAAAACTTTATTTCCTTAGCATTAGAATAATCCTCCTTTTTGTCCTCCTTTTTCAGCAAGTGTTTTGCCATAATAGGGGGTTGCAGATTAGTCCTTTCATTCCAGTTTAGTCCCTCTTTACTTATGTATAGACATTATTTCTTTAATGCAACAATTTTAGAGCGTAAAAATCATTCGCCTTGACTGGGATCCCAGTCAAGGCGAATGATTTTTACACTCTGAAATTGTTGCATTGAAATGCACATTAGTGGATGACTCCGTTAAAAGTTACTGTTGCGGCATCTTCCGCAGTTTCTTTGGAATTATTTCTTTAAATATCCTCTTCAGATGAGATTCCATACTTTTCCTCATATCTAAGTCAGGCCATATTTTAATTCTCAAATTTTCGTAATGCTTACTGCTTTTCCCTAAATCCATATTCTGCTGCCCATCCAACTGGTATTATGCTCCATATTCAGCTCTAATTCTACCAGCAAAATCAGTCTAAAATGGAGTACCTATTCTGTTGTTTCTAGACCTTTAATCTTAATCAGTTTATGTGCAGAAATTACAAATAGAAAAGTAGGGGCAGTGGCAAATGTTTACACTTGGCCTTTAAATATGAATGCTTTGTACAATATTCCCTTTTGTCATGAGTAGACTCACTCTCAATAGACACAGTGAGTGCACTATGTAGGTCAACATATTAAAAATTTAACTAAAATGCTTGAATCATGTGGGAATAAACTCTATCTTGGGAAATACTCATAACAGGATACCCCTGTACATTAATCTTAATCATCTCTTATGATAACGTTTAAGTTTGAAACACTTTTATGAACCATTTCACAATTGTAATGATGGTCAAGTTATATCACGGCCCCAAATTTCTCATACAGCCTCTTAACTTTTAATATTCATGAATATTGTTATTTTCATTTAAAAAATGGGAAGTCATGAAGAAATATAACATGAGCCCAAATTACAAAACATGAAGAAAGTTAATAAACACCTGACTAACCTTTTTAATGAAAACCTCATCGTATTAAATATTACTGCAATGAAGTTTTGGTTCAATCACATTAATTTCATGCCTATTGAGTTTTTATTGTATTGCGTGCATTGGAATTGAAATCATCCAGCCACAGTCATCATCAATGAAGCATGATACTTGTACTTGTAGCACTTAAAAAATGTTAGTTCAACAAGATTCATTTTCAACTTATCGTCTAACAAATAGTACCAACTTAATGTTTGAATTATTACTAAATGAAATGTAGATAGCAAGAATGGGACCAAAATTTGGGGGTAAGTATTTCAGTACTTAGAAAGTAATTTTGCGAGAAGGTACAAAAAGATTTAAATAGCTGTCAAATATGCTGGAAATAAGCACTTTCTCGAACCTATGTAAGGCTTAGATATTTTCATATTTATATTTAGTAATCTTGTATCTTTTATCAATAATTGTTCTTCCTATTTTTAAATTAAAGGAATAAAGCTTTAGAGAAATAAAACTCCCAAATAAATAACTTTTATCAGGTGTAAAAGTCACAAAAAATGGCCCAAATTTACAACAATTAAATTAGCTTTGAATACTATTTTGAGTTTTTAAAAGAGTTACGATGGCTCTCTGCATAACAGGAATAGTTGTTGGAAAGAGAATAATTGATGTGAGAGGAAAATTTTGTTATTATTTTAGTTTAGAATTCAATCACATTCTGATCTAACACATGCCCCATTCTTGTTGCTTTTGAATTTTTTTTGGGTTTTTAAGGATGCCACTACAACATGGTGAGGCAATAAATTAAAGAAAAGAGACAGCTCATAGATGAATTCTGGAGATTTTAATTTTAAACCTTAATAATAATTATGCTTTAAATAATATGTGTCTCCTAAAAGAGCTTTAGTTTTGGCTAAATACATTTTCACTTCTTGGCTTTGTGTGTGGAGATTCATCAATACTTAAGCAATGACTGATTTCATAATATAATCCTATTGTATGTCCCATTGTTGCATTTGCACTGTGGCTGTTTTATTAGATAACGATTCGATATTTTTTGTGTGTACTTTTAACTGAATTGAGTTTAATCTTTTTAAAGGTTTCAGCTGTTCAGCTTGTTGTTATTATTGAAACATCAATATATTGTTGAAACTGTAATGAGTCCAAAATATTTAAAATGTGTAATTTTCTTTTCATAAACCCTTAAATATTGCGGATTCTTGGTTTCCTTCAACATCCAAAATGTACTAACTGAACGTAAATGTTGCAGCACGAAAGCAGAGCCCCAGTCCAGCCCGTCTTACTCCAGAACCTTCATTGGAGAAAGATGAAGGAATTTCGGAAGATGATGACCCTGCTGAGTTACGTTTGCAGCTTGAGCTGAATGAACAGGCATGTTTCAGGATGATACATACACACTACACATTGAAAGCACACTTCTTTTGCAGAGTGCTGAAAAATGGTAGAGTGAAAATCATCAAAACTCATGAAACTATATTGAGTTACATAGTTATTAAGGCATTGGAAATCTAATTTTTCTGTGTATCCAAGTTGGCAAAAGGACCTTTGGAATATTCAAAAACTTATCTCTGTAATTTTCTTCTAAAAAATTTCCTTTAACTTTCGAATTTCCTGGGCCTCAATGAATGAAATTAATCAATAGATCGATCAATAGATAGAAGCCTTATAGATAGGGCTTATTTTGAGTCTGTAATATAAAATCTCATTATTGCCTGGCCTAAACAGATGTGCAATCCTAGCTGATGCAACACATAGAATGGGGATGAAGGGGAATTGTCCTCTCCTCCTCTACTTCAGAATCTTAATGAATGGTGTGGAAATATGGTAGTGCACATCATTGAGACAAGTCTACCAATCATTTGCCCAAAAAATTCAAATTTAGGTGGGAAATATGCTGCTATCAAATTCAATTATTATTTGCCATCTATTCATTATTGAAAAAAACCTGCCATAAAGACTTCAGTGCATGAATCCCTGAGAATGAAATGAACCTACAAAATTCTGCACCATTGGAATTGTGGATAATGAGAAAAATGTGGTTACAGAGTTTTATAAATTGAAATTAAGCTTCTTAGCATTGAATAAAAGTAAAATTAAAATGGAAAAATAATCGAATAATGGTTGGTAAGTAAGATTCAGGTTTAATAGACACTTACCTTCAATTATATCATAATTTTTGTCAGCACTAAGACCTAATTCTTTGGAATATTTTTCCAAAGCAAATTTTGCCAAAACAAAAATACTTACTGCGTAATTTAATTTTTTAAAACCCAAGAAGACAGGAATTAATTGACATAGAATTTGATATTCCCCATTATTTGGCATTTCTCCTGAAGGCTTTCAATTGTCTCTTTGATGAAAGTAAAGTATTCACATACAATTATGCTGATGCCAGGCAGTCATTCTCCTGCCAGTCAGAGTTGGCTGGCTGTAATGTCATTTTTGCAATGAGAGACAACCTAGTTAAAATGACACTGTCATGATATGGAAGCACTCTTTGCAGCAGATCTAACCATCATTTAATGTGTTTTCACAAAGCAGTTAGTGTGAAGGGAACAAATTTATCATTTGCCATAAACATAATGGGATTAACTCAAGAGTGAACAGATATGTTGCCTCAGGTTTGTCACATTTAAATTGTTTTCAAGAATAATCACTGCCAGATTCTTCTGGAGGCAGAATTGATTTACTATCTTCTCTCCCAAAAATTAATTTGGTTTCTTACAGAATATTTTTGTTTCCATTTGCAAAAAACCTTTTCATTAGGATAATAATGCATTATAGTTTTTGTGAGTTGCCTCAGTGAGTTTACCTGGCACATTGTCCATACTTTCTATACATTGATCCTATTCATTACATAGTCTAATTAATTTTATGTATTCACTATCATTAATTCAATATTGGTTGAGACCATGAATAATATTTGGTTTGTGTTTTTAGGAAACTGCTGTTCTTCGTCGCAAAGTGGAAGAGCTTGAGAAGGAAGGAGAAACCACAAAGAAAAAGATGAAAGAATTGCAAGATAAGTTGGCAGAGAAGAAAACTGTTCCAGCCAAAACCATTATACCGGCTGGTACTGGTTCTGCTAAAGGAAGTGCGATATCTGAGCAGAAAATTAAGGTATCTAATGGAATTATTATAATTGGTATTTCTTTGAGGTATAGTAATTACTCATTAATTTAGTGATCCAAGATGTAACTTGGGTGAAATTTTACTGTTACATATTTCCTAATGGTTTTGTATTATTAAACCTCCTCAAACTTTATGATAACTGTGCATAATAAAATGTACAAAAACTATAATTTGAAGAAAATGATCAGATACACCAAAAAAACCTTGAGATTGGCAATTTTTTCATGTAAAAAACTGAGTAGTCATGAATTTGAAACAATAGATCAAGTGGCCACCTGGTGAGTAGGTCCCCATAAGTCAGGTCATCCATAACCTGCAGACATTAATTATTATTATTTATGTTCAAGTATGAGAATGGGGTAAATGGATAAACTTTGTTATTAAATGATTATTGGATTGAAAATATCTTTGAATAAAAAACGAGGTAGGTGACAAACTGACTTGATAGTGCCCATGTTCTGGAAAAATCCATAATTTGGTATCACTAAGGTCTCTCAAGTGCTGGAATGAAATATGCAGTTGTTATTTTCCTGCCATTTTCAGTTAGATTAGCCATTCAGAAGGCCACTTCTTGCACTATCTATGCAAGAGCTTAGTAAAACCCTACAATTTCTGTCCATATATTTTGGTTTATTCAGTTTATTATGACTTTTTTCATTTTGCTGATCATTATTCTTTATTTTAAGGTCCTTGAAGAAGAGGCCAATGAGCTGAGGAGAAAGCTAATTGAAAAGGAACGCGATTGTGAGAGACTCAATGCTGAATTGACCTTGACCCAGAAAAGATCTAAGGGACTCATGCAGAGAAGCAGGTGGGCTTTGTTTCTCTGTATCCTTTCTGGTTCTCTCCTTTTCTGCAATTGGACTCAAAAGATGCAGTGAATGCTTGTGCCTTTTACAGGTCAAATATAAGTACAAAATTCATGCTGACTTATGGCAACATGAAATATAATACATCCATTCAAAAGTCAAAGTAGTCATTTCTTCATATCAAATTTTCTTTGTTACACATTGGCAGAAAATTTATAAACAGGGTGCTTTCCAAAAGTAATGCAAGTGCATTTCCAGCTCCGCTCCTATTGGTCGCAGTGGGATCAAACCATTTGGAGTAGGTGTGGGGAACGCTAAGTTTTGCAACAAATTTGGTCTCAGTGCTCTCCAAGCTGCTTAAGTGGCAGGATGCCAGTTATTGTGAGCCTCTGCGCAATGAACCATGACACAAAAATAATGAAATCGACGATCGAGCAATGTTATCCGATTTCTAAGTTTTGTGCTAAACTGAAAAAAATCTCTTGATGAGATTAACAAAATGATTCATGAGGTTTACAGGGACTCTGCTCTGTCCTCCTCACAAGTTTCGAGGTGGTTAAAAGGCCTTTAAGGAGGGCCTGGAAGAGGTTCACGACAAACAACGCTCTGGGCAGCCATCAACCAGGAAAACCGACAACAAAGTGGCTCCTGTTGGACAATTGTTGGACTCTGACCATTGTTTGAATATCAAGATGGATGCCAATGAACTGAACCTGTCATCTATTGTTGTTTTTCGCATTGTTACAGAATATTTAGTGATGAGGAAGAGTGTGCGCCAACCTCGTGCCAAAGGTGTTTGCCACAACGCACTATGAGTCCGTGAATTCCGGGGTAAACACCTGGTGCCAACGCTGTCCCAATCCCCCATATAGTCCTGACGTCGTCCCAGCAGACTTCTCTTTCTTCCCTCGGATTAAGGCAGCCCTGAAAGGAAACCGTTTTTTGTCCATAGAAGAGATTCAATCAGCCATGACGAAGGCCTTGCGAGAGGTCCCTAAAGGCACCCTCCTGGATGCGTACCGGTCATGACAGAGTCGCTGAAAAAATGAGTAAAGGCCCAAGGACAGTACTTTGAAGAATTTTAAGTGTCTGTTCAAATCTGCTCAATAAATTACAGTTTTTTTAATAATTGCATTACTTTTGGAACGCACCCTGTATATTTCATGGAACCTATTCTCTAATTATGTAGTTTTATGCATGCATTATTGAAGTTCACACTTTGTTCGTATTGAATTTGTAGTCCCTCTTCATTAATCTGGAGCAAATGGCAGTGTTGCCTCACAATTGAGGGTATTTATATAGTTTCTAAGCCTAATGAAAACTCAATCTGTCTTTGACAGTTCAATTCTGATTTACTGTCAGTTTTGGCTCTCTTACAACTGCAAAATAAATATGCTGTGCTTATAAATATAAAAAAGTCAAATCATCTTTTCACTTTTAATTTTTTTAGATCTTTAGATAGCGGTGGAGGTGCTCCATTGGACCAGGCGACACTGGACCTGAAACGACAGCTTCAAGTGGTTGAGCAGGAAGCCAATATCCTACGCTCAAAAACTCAAGAGTTGGAGGCAGAGTGTGAACGTGTAACTGCAGAGAATAAGAAACTCTCGCTTTCCAAAGCTGCAGCAGGGAAGCGAACGACCGAGATAAAGACTTTGCGAGAACGAGTGAAGGAATTGGAGGCCAAGCTTGGAACATCAGAGGGAGTGAAGGTGAGTTGAACGTTAATCAGATAAGTAGACGAATAAACCTGTTGGTCCCAATTATTTTTAGAAGTGCACTCAAAACCTACATTCAGTAATACACAAAAGTTCAACATACACCACGAGAATTCAATACAACACAGTGGAATTCCTGCATCCAATAGCCATGATTTCCATTTCCCATGGTTCAATCTGCTCATATATATAAAATGTTTGAAATAACCAGTCTTTAAGTTTCAAATACAAAGCATTCTTGGCGGTGAGAGTCACTTTGCTCTCTACAATCACCCCAGCCCACTAAATTTCCATTCAATAAACCTCATAATGAGTAGAAATGGAGTATGTCTTACCACAGCCCCTGCCCCGTTTGTCCTTTGAACTCTTACATGCAGGTAGTTTGTGCTGTTTGGAGGACGTCAGCCAAGGATTTTTTATCATACATAATTAATGGGATTACTCATGCTAACTAGATTGTTTTTCTTTGCAATATAAAGCTCTCTCTAATTTTGATACAGATGCATGTATATATATATATGTACGTACCCCCCTCCTAGACCTTCAAGTGGGTCAAATGCAAAATGCCCAAATTCACAATCATTTATGGAGTTAAAAGTAACTTGAGTTTCCAAAATGATTACGTTTTAAGGTATTTTGTACTTTTGTTCATAACATTTTGAAAATGGCAACTTGTACTTGTAACCTACCAATGGTTTTCAGAAAGTAATGATTATTCTAATCTCCCAAAACGCATTTAAAAGCAGTTTAATCATGGTTCTTTCTTCCTTTTGGAGGACTAGTGCAATTGATTTTAAGGCCATTTCAAAGCCATCTTTCTCCAAAACTCCAAAGTGTAATAATAATACTTTTATCATTACTTAATTTATCAGTTGTCAACATTTCTGGTTGCCCATACTGAAATAAAAACCTTTCTTTAAATAGCAACTTCATGTATAAAAACAGTGAAAACAATTGTTCTCACTTTTAACTGGCTGCATATGCCCATTTTAAAAATATTATCAAAAGCAAATGTAATTTGCTTGTAACTGTTACTAGCTGTTTTAAAAAATTAATTGTCGTATGTGACTGATTTCAGAAGAGTCATTGTAATTGAGCCCAGTTTTTTCTTCTGATACCATTCCCATATCTGATTACAGCATATCACTCAATGATGTGCTCTTAATGTTAAAAGATGGATAGTTTCATAAAATTACACATCCTTAGATTCATTAATTGAAAATTCCCCAACTGCTTGAGACGGAGTGTATTCAGTTTAAAACTCAAATAACTCAGTGGATATGTTCCTGCATTGCTAATTGGTAACTAAGAAGAATAAGTTTCTCATGGGGAGTGGCTAATTAATGAAACTGGCGAAAACTAAATCAATGAAAAGAGAGATTCCGATTGAGAGAGGGAATATTTTTTTCCAGTCCGGAGAAGGGGAATCAAAGGAAAGCTCAAAGGATAAAAAAGAAAGTCCTGAGAGTATGAGCTCATCTGATGTTGAGGCTTTGAAAATTAAACTTGAGAAGGCAGAGGCAGAAGTAGAGCAATTGACATCTGAACTGAATAAAGCCAAAGATCCTAAGAGTGCACTATTGAGAAAGAGAACTGCCAAGAGGCCTACTGACTTAACACCAAGACTGCAACTGAAGAAGATGGTGGAAGAACTTGAAATTGAAATAGGTGAGTTAATTAATGATCAGCTACCCTTAAATAATAAAAAAACGTAATCGCTTGTCATTGATAATTCCTCTGATGAGCTTGAATTAATTTCTCACATTATCATTCTTTTCCCTTATTTTCAAAGTGAATATTTTACAAAAAATAATTTAAGTTCCCACTTCATCTAGTCGATATGTACGTGAAACACTTAAGGTAAGTATTTTCCAGGTTGAAGTTAAGCTGATACAGATACAGGGTTCGTCCGGAAAATAAGTGTACTGATTTTTTCCCGCCGCTCCAGGCGCGCCCAGCACCGCTCTGACGGGCTGCGATTGGAGGGGGGTATGTTGGCAAGCGACGCTGAAAAAGGTAGTCGGCTCTGAGCTGTGGTGTAGGGAGGAGCTCTGTTAACGCGAACCTCCACGCTCGACCCACGTCACGGAACGCGATGCCGAAGTTTTTGGAGCAGCGTTATTCCATCAAATTTGCGGTAAAGCTTGGGAAATCGTCTACCGAAACTGTCGGTATGATTAACCAGGCTTACGGGGAGTCAGCCATGTCCAGAAACATGATCTTTCGGTGGCACAAGATGTTCGTGGAGGGCAGAGAAGAGGTCGACGACGAACCACCGCCTGGACGCCCATCAACGACACTCACCGACGAAAATGTGCGAAAAGTTCGCGATGTACTGAACTCTGATCGTCGTCTTAGTGTTCGGATGATAGCAGAGCAGTGTAATGTGCCAAAAACAATAGTGCACGAGATTATTAGGGAGCAATTACAGATGCGAAAAATTTGTGCAAAGTTGGTGCCGAAAGTGCTCAGTGATGATCAAAGACTCAATCGTTTGGAAATCGCGACACAACTTGCGGATCACTGCAAAAATGATCCACATTTTTTAGAGAACGTTGTTTCGGGTGACGAGACGTGGATCTTTGAGTACGACGCGGAGTCGAAGAGACAAAGTGCGGAGTGGCACACCCCATCATCACCCCGTCAAAAGAAAGCTCGCATGAGCAAATCTCGGATCAAGGCGATGCTCATTGTCTTTTTTGACAAAAGGGGAGTCGTCCACTACGAATTTGTACCTGAACGACAAACTGTAAATGCTGCATTTTACGTCCAAGTGCTCGACAGGCTTCGAAAACGAGTCGCCCGCGTCCGGCCAGCGATCAAAAACATCTGGCGGCTGCATCACGACAATGCGCCGTCTCACACCGCGCTTGTCGTGTCGGACTTCTTGGCCAAGCACGGCGTGGCAACGCTGCCGCACCCGCCCTACAGCCCGGACTTGGCACCACCGGACTTCTTTCTGTTCCCGACGATAAAGAGGAGTTTGAAAGGAACGCGATACGGGACTTTGGAGGCAAAGAGGCCGTGACGACGTGTCTTCGAGAGGTTCCCGATGATGCCTTCGCGGGAGCGTTCCAGGAATGGGAACGCCGCTGGAACAAGTGTATTGACTCACAAGGGTCCTATTTTGAGGAATATTAGCTTAAGATATGTAAAAGTGTGATAAATTTTTTTTCCTGAGCTCAGTACACTTATTTTCCGGACGAACCCTGTATATCATAGTGCATTTTTTTATTTGCTTCTTCTTTTTTGACCCCGCATTTTACTTTTTTGAATTCAGAATGAAATTGGGTTGTTATGTAAGCATTTTCCTGGCTTACCAATAATAATTGGTGTTGAATAAATGAAAAACTCCAATAGCCGTAAACAGTTTACCTTTCTAAACAAAGTACAAATGAGATTAGTTGGCTAACCCCACAAGTCAAGGATGGAGTAAAAGGTAAAAAGGTTCCTCACTTCGACTTGTGTTGTTGTGACGATTCACCTTCAGTATGCTGAAGAGGGCTACTTTGTGACCGAAATACGTGTATTCGTATTCACCTTTCTTATCCCTTTCCTTCTTACCTTTTACCCCTTCTTGACTTGTGGCATTAGCCAACTAATCTCATTTGTACTTCGTTTAGAAAGGTAAACTGTTTATGGCTATTGGAGTTTTTCATTTATTCAATACTACTAGCCGTAAGAGCTCAATTCTATCAATATAGTAATGGTTGGATACAAATCAGACATCAATGCTTATAGATAATGCAATGGAGGAAAATGTAAAATGCAAAATTCCATATTTTTTTAAATAATCAATCAGGTCCACACTTTTGAAATATTAATAAGAAGCCTATGATTTTTGTCATGGTCAATCTATGATATTTTTTCTGGTAAAGTGAAAAAATTGCAAACCAGAAAATTACTTCAATTTTCTAAAACAATCTCTCATTCTTGCACAAGTTAGTTTTGCTGAAAGTGCTCCTTTTTTTAAACCCATCAAGTTTTTACTGCAGCCATCAATCTCGTTCTGAGATTATTGGCATAATTCTTATAATGCAGTAACAATATAATCTCACCCATTTCACTTATTTCTAATTTTTGTCAATGTTCTTCCTTTGCAGCTGAGCTGCTGGTTGTGCTCAAGAATACTGATGCTGAGAAAGAAAAGTTATCAACAGAGCTGAAGAAATCATCTGCTGGAGAGAAAGAGGCTTTAGAAAAAGAGAGAGAGCAATGGGAGAATGATAAGAAGGAGAAAGAGAAATTTGCAAAGGAGCTTGAGGAAATCAAGGCCAAGTTGACCACAGCTGAAAAAGAATTGAAGAAAGTACAAGGGGAAAAGGTTAGATTTTCATCCCCCTCAGTTAATCTACCTCTAAGAACTTTTTTCTTTGTTTAGGAGCATATTTAATTTTTATGTTCTTTTTGACGAATATATCAGCATTCTATATTTCTGTGTGTTACTTTGAATGTTTCTCAATTACTGCTGCCTATTGTCCCAATAAATATGATGAATGTATATAAATATTTGGAAAATGATGGCAGAAAGTGGTGAATCATTCATTCATTGGTGAGATATACTCTTATATGGAAGGAAATGGTCATTGAACACCAGAATGACGAAAACAGAATAGGCAGGGATGAGTAATTTAATTTATGTCATTGGTTCAGGACATTATTGCATGTATAGCTTCATCAAAGCACAGAAATCTGTTTAAAATTTAAGCTCAAAAAATTCATTGACCATGCATATAAAATTCTGTATTGATCACCTTTTATGAAATTTTTTAATTTTTCAATGCAAAAATCCCTTATACAAGGTCTGTGCAATAAATACGCATTGGTGCAATCTGGTGGCCAGGGCACGACCTATAGCCTCCGCACACCAGTGGTACTACTTGCCTGAGACCCAATGAGCCATCTGTGCTTGGCGGATCATCGAGCTGTCCGTATGGTGCCAGTTATGTTAGTTTCTGTTTTCCTTGTTTTTACTGTTTGTCAAAAATGGAAAATGACGAAATCATGGAGCAACAAATGAACATCAAGTGTTTTGATGAAGTGCGGTAAATGTTATCAAGAAATTACTGAAATGTTGACAGATGTTTAATGGTGATAATGCTCTGTGTAAAAAAAAAAACATCCGTTTTCAAGTGGATTAAATCAAACCAAAAAAATGAAGAAAAAGCCGATTGAAAATCAAAGCCATGCTGCTGGTTTTCTTTGATGTTGAAGGTGTTGTTCATCATGAATTTCTTCCTGAAGGACAAACAGTAAATGCCGAGTTCAACCTTACAGTTCTCAAGCATTTGACAGATTGCATGCATCGTGTGAAACCAAATTTGACTGAAGGCGTTGGATGGATCCTTCACCATGACAATGCACCTGCACATCCAAATTTTATTGTTCACTGTTGTTTCTGGCAAAAAATTCAACCACCATCCTTGATCATCCTCCTTATTTGCCAGATCTCGCCCCCTGCGACTGTTTCATATTCCCAAAATGCAAAAATGTAATGAGGGGACATCACTGGGAAGACGTGGACACAATAAAGCAAGAAACGACGAGAAAACTAAAAAGCCTGACTGGCAAGGACTTCCAAACAGTGGAAAAGAAGATGGAATGAGTGCATAACAACAAATGGGGAGTACTTTGAAGGGAACAAAATCAAAGTAGATTAAATTTTGCAAAATAAAGTTTTTATGGCCTCAGTTCACGTATTTATTGAACAGACCTTGTACATAGAGGCATAAAAATTATAGCCTTTGATGGAAAACCTTTCAAAACCATTTTATGTTTTATTCTATTTGCAACACTCTGTTCCTTTATTATTTTTGTTCCTACTGTCATGATTATGTGCTGTAAAGTGATCTGAATAGCATGTAATACTCTTTTCATATATGAGAGAGATTAGAACAAATATGTAACTGGAAGAGACAGTCTTAAGTCTGATGAAAATAGGCCTGGTATGAATTGTATTGGAAGCACCATAAGAGGATTAAGCAGATTTCTTATGTACGAGGGTCATCCGGAAAGTAGTACCCGTTCGTGAAATAAAGACACAAAAGTAAATATTAACAAACATAAAAAATTTTATTTGAAAGAGGATACTTTAAACTACTTCTCAACATAATCTCCAAGCAAATTAAGGCATTTGTCATAACGTGTGACAAGTTTCTGTATTCCTGCTGCATAGTCCTTCGCCGCCAGCTCATTGAGATACGCGAGGGACCCATCTTGCACAAATTTTTGCATAATGCAGATGGTGTTTAACAATTTCATGAACAATTGTTCGAGAAACATTGGGAAAATGCTCACAGATGTCATCAATTGTGACGCGCCGATCGTTCCTCACGAATTCGTCAACTGAGCTCACCAGTTGGTCTGTAATGACAGACGGTCTCTCCGAACGCTCATCGTCGTGTGTGTTCCCCCTCCCCATGTTGAAGTTGCGACACCACCGCCGAACAGACGACTCGTCCATTACATTGTCTCCATACACCTCCTTTAATTGGCGATGAATATCACATGGGCGAACGTTTCTTGCATTGAGGAATTTAATCACTGCCCTCACTTCACAACTGGCGGCGTTCTCAATTTTTTTAAACATTGTAAACAATCACAGAAACAACACAGGCAATGCTAGCGTCACGCAACTTGGCTCAGAGAAGGCAGACAAGCCACTGAAGCTATCTGACCTCGTCCAGCGGCTACTCGCGTCGTCAGCACTTCATGCGGCACGAACGGGTACTACTTTCCGGATGACCCTCGTATTATCTAAATATCCTAATAATGAAACTGTTTCCTCCGCAAAGAATATTTTCCAGGCTCAGGTACTGAATCATGGATCTTTATCTTTCTGGTGTGGTGTAATGACCAACAATTCCACCCAAAAACTCTAAAAATATCTGAAACTGGAGTGCTTCTTTGTGATGAAGTACTTTTGCTTCCCATTCTAGAGAGGGTATCACACTCCAAACATAAAATGTCTGTTCAATGTAGGTTCAGCAAAGCTATGTAGGAATGCTTCACATTTCTGTGCATTTATCATTCTATACTTTAGAATGATAAATGCACATTACTATTTGCTTATTCCTCCATAAAATGTTTCTCTCTGCATCAAAATTTCAATCTTTGTTGGGTGGAAAATTTAACTGGATGCACTGCCCGGAGCCACTTCCTCCGTTTTCTTCATAATTCATGTTCAGCACTCACTTCTTGGTGATTTTTTCACTTTACAGTTGGGTGCTGAAGAAGAGACAAAGAAGAAGAAAGATGAAGAAATTCGAAAACTAAAAGAGGGTAAGAATAAAATAGAAGCAGATCTCAAGAAGATAGAGAAGGAGAAATCGGAGCTTCAAAGTGAGCTTCAGAAGATAAAGACTGAAAAAGGTAGGTACGTTTTTCACTTTATAGCAAATGAAATAGTGTACAAAGTATGTGCTCTGTGTCCACAAATGAATGAAATACCTTTGTACACTCTCATGTGGCCAGTATATGCTAAAATTTCTTCATTGAGGAATGATTTTATACCGTATGAACAATCAAAACAAAAAATATGGAGTATTCTCAGTTATAATTGAGCCATCAGGTTGAAACAAAACTTGCAGATTAGAATGTTAAAAAATCAGAAAAAATACAGAATATTTCAAAAGATATAAGAGGCTCAGATTCGGATTCAGGAAAACCGAGGAGCAAGAGGGACAACTCTCAGCTTGAGAGTTCTGGCCAAAAAAATGATTCATGTAAAAAATGGGGCAAGATGTTCAAGATAGAGATTTGTGTTTTGAAGTCTGGTTTTATGTATCATCTTTTGCGATTATTTGGGACTTGTGTGCCACCTGACAATGTCTATTAGCACATGTGTATTTTTAATAATAAATAATACCAGAAGCACTTGGATTGGACTACAATGACAAGAATTATCCATAACATTTACAAGAATCAGGTTACAACAATTCAAATGATAAATGGAAGGAAAATAGAAGCCAGAATAAACAAAGCAATAAGACAAGGATGCAACCTCTCGCCAGCAATATTCAACATATACCTGGAAGAGGCAATAAAAGAAACACAAGAATTGGTATCAAAGGAGTCAAGGTAAATGGAGAAGAAATCAACATGCTCCGGTTTGCTGATTACATCGCAGTAGTGGCAGAGACGCGAGAGGACCTGCAAGCAAACCTGAATAATATGGACCAAGCACTGGGGGAATACAATATGAACATCGACAAGAAGAAAACTAAAATCCTTGTGTGTGTGGAATAGAGAAGCTGAATGCAGATATCATGATTCGAGGGGTGAAACTAGAGCAAGTGGAATCCTTCATCCATCTGGTTAGCGGCATAAAATGGATGGAAGAAGTTCGACCAACATCAAGCGCAGAAGAGCCCAAGCTAAGAACGCATTTATGAAGAAGAGGTAGTTACTATGTTCAAAGAACCTAAGGGTGGAAATAAGGAAGCAATTCGTCGAGGCTTTCGTGTGGAACATGGCGGTCTATGGTTCCGAGACTTGGAACATTGGAAAAGTGGACCAACGAAGAATAGAAGCATTTTAAACAAGGTGCTGGAGGAGAACGCTGAAGATTAAATGGACAGACAAATTAAAGAACGAGGAAGTATATAGAAGAGCAGAAGAGGAAAGGAGTATTATTGGAGAGCTCTACGACAAAGAAAAACTAGATGGATTGTGCACACTGTGAGGCACTATGGATTGATGAGGAATATAATAGAAGGAAAAATAGAAGGAAAGATTCCACGAGAAAGACCAAGATACATGTTTATACTGGACGAATTAAGAAGGACGTAAAGCAGAGAAGGTATCAAGGAATGAGGGCTTTGACATTAAATAGAGTGGAATGGAGGGCTGCAGTGAACCGATCCTAGGATTGAAATACTGATGATGATGATAAGAGGCTCTTTGGGAAATGGATATGAAAGGCAAAGGTAGGAAAGGGAAAAGGAATGCACAAATTATGATTTTTATATAAGAAAGGCAAGAATAATAGTGTTGAAATTGTGGTTGTTAGATTGATCCGAATTCCTCTTTCTTATCAACGGCCGTCTTGGTAACATGTGCAACCAGTCAAACACTCATGTAGTTAATAATTGCCTAAATCGGAGGATACGCGGAAATTATTAATTCTTCGAAACGCGACACTTTTAAGGAATCCCGCGATAATATATTTATTAATAGAAATAAATGCAATACATTGTATTGTGATACTACATTTTACGAATGTACAACTTTCATCAGAAAGAGTTCGCTTACACTGGGAAATAAGTCTTGCCTTCCACATTCATTGATAACAATGTTATCCATAATCAACTCAGTCAGTTCTGTGTAAGCTGTGAATGTTTTGTGAATAATAGCCATTTCTAACAGATTTAGGTTGATTTCTGCAGTCATATACTATAAATATTACTAGTTAAAATACACCAACTATAATGCTCAGGTACAAGATGCTATATATATATGATATTAATTTCAAACAACTATTATATTATACGCAGCATTAGTGCAGGACCCTACTGATTAGACAGTGTTGAAATAGGGTGTGGGTGAAAAGAAAATAGTTAAAATATATAATTTCTAATTCAAATATTTTCTTGGAAGAGTTGTCAAGTCTAAAAGTTTAGATTATAACTTAGCACTCTCTTCATGAGGCAATATTAACTTAAATCATTCAGATTTGTATTAATTTTCAATGGCCATCAAGGTATAATAATAGTGATTGTGTAACTATATGTATTTATTAAAGATTTAGCTCCATGTTTTTAAGTGAATATATTGAATAGCAATACGCAAACAAGGAGTTTATTGCTTATTCTGATAGTATAGCAATCAGTCTGACTTTACACTTGGCTTTTGAGATCATATTGTGTCTTTTTGTCTGAGGCAGTGCTTGGAGATAACTTACCAGTCAGATCCTAACTTAGTACTTTGTATTTGAAAGAATGATATGACAGAATGATGGAGGTGAATATAATCTGTAAATCCCTTAAACAATGGCCATAGTAAAAGATTTAATCAGAGTGTTTATTGACAGAAAATGATCATCTAATATAAAGATAATAAATATCTACCTAGATATTTTTAGATAGATATTTTAGAAGATATTTTTTTCTTTTTCAACCTATTATTGTGCTTAAAATTTTTCTTTGATTTGTTTGTCTCCTGTTTGTGGAAAATCGAATGTTAATAACAATTAGAGGAATTTCTTTCTCCATCAGTTTCCGTAAGCTATAGACCATAACCTCTGGAGTTGAAGTCAGTTCTTTAGATGAGCTCCCATGACTTGTAAAAGGTTCTCATAGATATTATGGCAACTCAAGGAAACGATCTATTTAAAGCCGAAAGTTTGGATTTTAAATTATGTTGCAAACTTAATACTAATGAAAATATTTCATTATTAAAATACCAGTCATTTGTAATGATATGGAATGGAGACTGCTACATTAAATATTATTTGACAGTGATAGCAAAATATTGAGGGGTCTTGGCACATACTTTTGATCTCTTTAACTTCTTGAGATTATAGAACAACTGCATTTTATTTCAGCTCTATACTTTGACTGTCATGATATTTTGTATGGTATTTCCCAGAGATGCCATGCATTCCCCTTTCCATGAAAGTAAAATTTGGAATTGTTGAGTTTTTTCATTATCATCTTAAATAAAAGGTTATCTCACCTTGCATATGTATGTTATATTAACTTTTACCTTCATTAAATATCATTACATCATTTCTTGGAGTAATGGTTTTATGTACTTTTGTCATGAGCTGTAATAAGTAATATCTTGTCGCACTTAGGTGAAAATTTTAAATCTGTGTCTAGGGATGATATCTATTTTTCAATTATCCATTCATGACAATAACTTTTCAGGATAATTAGTCTTCACTGAGTCTGCATAAAAAATCTGATAAAATGTAATACTGTTTGTTGACTGAGTTAGTCAGGTGGGCAATGCACTCACACAAAGGGCATGAGGCTTGAGTCCCACCTTTATACATGAGCATTACTTTGACTCAGGCAGGTACGCTACCAGGTACGCCCCAGGAACAAAAGAGTAAGAGAATTAATTTTTTCTTCTCTCTCTTTCTCTCTAGATTCAACGTCATCAAAATGGGAGGATGAGTTGAAAGATATGATAGAAAGGATGGATAAGTTGCGGAAAGAAGTTGAAGTTGAGAGAGCCTCATGTGAGGAGGCAAAGACAAAACTTGATGAGGCCAAGGAAACTGCTCAGCGAGAGAAAAGCCAAATGGAAAAAGAGGTTGGTAACATGTATGAGACATACTCATAAAGTAAAAGCTATTTGGTTACAGGAAAAAATATACCCTTATGAAACACATTTTTTTGGCACTTTTAGTTAGCTACAAACCTACTTCACTTCTCCATATAATCGCCATTCACTTCTAAGCATTTTTCGTACCTCTGCACCAGCTTCTTTAACCCCTCTGCATAGAAGCTCACTGCCTGAGAGTTGAACCAATTGGCAATGCCGTTCTTGAGTTGCTCTCGGGTTTCTAAACGTTGTCCACCAAGCCACTGTTTTAAGTTCAAGAAGAGTAAGTAGTCGCTAGGTGCAAGGTCAGGACTGTACGGTGGGGGTGGGTGGCCAAAAAACTCTCGTCCACAGGACATTCTTTGCTCTTTGTGGTGGTCAGTGAGCCATTTTGGTACCCACCTTGCACATAATTTGTGGTATCCGAGGTTTTCTGTGACAATATTGTAGACAGTAGTGCATCCAAGTTGAGGAAATTGTTCAGTCAGGCCATTAATCGTCAATCGATGATCACATCGTAGTTCTTGTTGCATTTGCGTAACAATTTCATCGGTCAGAATTCTGGGCCTGCCACTTCGCTCTTCGTCATGGACATTTGTTCGTCCATTATTAAAATCACGGCACCATTGTCTAACCTTTCCTTCACTCATAACTGTAGGTCCATAAACTAGGCATAACTCCCGATGAATTTCAGCAGCCGACATTCCTTTTGCATTCAAGAATTGTACAACAGAATGTACTTCACAGCTGGCGGGATGAACGATTGTCGCGGACATTGTTGTTTGCATGCACGGACAAGCAAACGACTTCGGAAACAAAAAAAACGCTGCTATAGCTTCTCAATGAATCAGTAGATGGCGCTGCAGGAGTAAAACTGTGTTCTGAAGTGCCAATATTTAAATATAAGCAAACGGCCCATACTTTATGAATATGCCTTGCACATTGTGAACATTCTAAACATATGAAGCATTTAAAAAAAATGCTCTCGCTTAACTATTTCAAAGTTGTCCACATCCACACTCAAGCATCTTGCCCTTGACCTTTGCCATTTCAAATAAAATTGAAAATGGTTAGCTGCTTCCTCAGATTAGGTATTAGTGAAACTTTGGCCACAACTCATGAGATTTGGTTATATTGTCTATCACTATTCACTTACTATGGAAAGCATACAGTAGAGATGATTGTCAAAAACTTTTTTAGTTGTGGTTCACTTGAGATCATAGTAGTTGTCTCTATGAGTCCATAGAATACCGTGATATTCTCAGTATTATTTTCAAATGTCCTCATGGTCTGCCTTGGGGTTGAAATGTCACCATTTTTTAATAATATTGGTAAAAATTTGAGATAGGTAGAAGAGGGTGCCCATTCTCAGTTTTAATTACAGATAACTATTATAAAAAAATAAGTGAAAAATAGAATGACAGTGGTTAATTAAACATGGAAAGCCAAGGAGCAA
Source organism: Hetaerina americana (assembly GCF_022747635.1). NCBI lineage: Eukaryota > Metazoa > Arthropoda > Insecta > Odonata > Calopterygidae > Hetaerina > Hetaerina americana. Next base: position 109,116,934 of record NW_027286763.1, read on the forward strand.
AAGAAAAATAATGAGTACTGTTCAGACTGACCAACATGGCAATCACATTATGGGGAGACTTTTTCAATAGCTCACAACTATTTGCTAGCTACATTTTTGTAGGAACCACCCAGAACTCACCACCTACCATGACCAGAACCCAACCTCCTCACCAAAATTGACTTTCTTAGGTTTAGCTCAGGAATCGTGCACTGAAGTTTGCGTGGATATTCATCTCATCAAGATAGGAGATTGCATCAGTCTCATAATATTTAAGATTTGCTGAATTTTCATGGTAAACAAAATAATTTTCCCTTTAATGGATGCTATTATTATTATAAATAATATAATAAATAATCTCATGGACTCTCAATTGGATCCGAGTAACCCTCCATTGTTTCACATAATTTTTATGGGCAACTGGAAATGTCCTCATCGTATATCAAATCCCTCCCCTTTGAAAAGTGAAGGATTTTTTGTCCTGTTATGTGGATGGTATTTTATGCCTATGGATAGGTGACAGCCTTTGCTGATTTCATGTCTGCTTTGAATGGCCAACACCATTCCATTTGATTGACTGTGAAATTAAGATGTAATGCATATACCATCCACTTCATAGGTCTGAGGATATTTTTAGGATGGAATAAACATTTTTATTTTTGGGTAACTGACCATTACTGATGTCCCATTGGATTCTTGTCATCACCGGAGCCACAAATACTCAGGCTTCCAAGTATGAATCACATGCGCAGACTGTTACCACACTAACCATAATATGAAAAAAAATGTTTTGATCATCACTTTTGCAGTGTAGCACATTTAAGATGACCAGCAAAGAAGAATATTTTGAGTCATTTATTGTCATATATTTGTCTCTTTAACTATTCCGCCTGTTTGTTCAACTTTAATGTGTTCTCTTTGGGTTGGGTAATAGGACACCATTAAAACCCTAAATAATAAAATATAATCTACATTGAGTGCTTCATTTTATTTATTGCTTTTTCAGGTAACAGATAAAACTAAGAAACTTGCCGAAAATGAGAAGAAGACTAAGGAAATTGAAGAAAAGCTGAAGAAGATTGAGAGGATAGGGCTCACAAGGAAGGAGAAAATTTCCAAACTGGAGAAGGAGGTATGCAGAATATATAATGATTCAAAATAGCTCTTTAAAACTATTTGGTATGCTCATATGGCACTTGTAGATTTGTAGTTTAGTATCTTTGTGGATGATACTTTGTTAGCTTTCTTCTCTATTTAAAAAAATACATATTCATTTGTTTCAAATATGATTACTTTCATGTCTATAGCTTCAAATAATAATTTATTTGTGTTGTCATTTTTATTCATGTAAACCGCACTTTTATGTACACAATTAACTCTTTCTGCATGGGAAAATTAGGCAGTAGAAGAATGTATCTCATTATTTCCTAAGGCAACTTTAGAATTGCTCATTACACTAGAAAATTCTGGCTTGTGTCGCCACCACCGTGGATATTTTCTGTGGTAGATATAAAGATATCAACAAATAAATCATTTATAATGAATTATCATACATTTTTATGACTTTGAACAGTTAATGTAACAAGCATTGCCATATTGTAAATAGTCCAGACATTAAATAAGGGCTGAGTTTAAAAAATCATTGATCCATATCACAAACCAGTGGAAGTTATGGTTCGTTGGCACTGAATTTCAATTATTAAGTTGATGTTTTGGCTTATTCTTGGAGAATCTGGTAGGTGTAGCAAAGGGATTTGAAATCTTCATTATTCGGAGGATATATAAAAGAAAACTGGCATTTTAGAGGCAGTAGGCAAGACCATTGAATCATTAGAAAGTTGTGACAGGTACAAAATATAGTATTCTGAATTTTTTATGCATTCATTACAATTTTTTTTCATGATACTATCACACAACTTTGAGTAAGCCATGAGCATGTGATGATGATACTTTGTCTAAATTTTCATATCTTACTAAAATTTATAAAGGAAAAGGCATGCTTTTGGGCTAACAAATATGAAATTTGAATAATAGGTACAAAATGGATACTGGCTTAAAACATTGCACCTCATTTTCTTAGTTGATATTTTGAGGAAAAGGTGTGTGGGTTACATGAGTAAATATGATATAGAGAATCAGTTCATGAATATGGTTGTTCACTACATTTGCTGCTGATTCCTCCTGTCTAATTAGATACTTTCACCTCTTGATTGACAATCTTTTGCTTACTGTGGTAAATCATGTATTTTTCCATGCATCTTGAATATTTCAGTCAACTATACGTTCTTTCAAATGATTAACATTAATTATTTCTTATTATATGTGATGCTATGCCTCTCCTTTCAAAATATTGCTGCATATTGATCTGTGGGGATCATTATTTCAATTAAATGTAAACAGCATGATTTCACTAACATTAATGCACGTCTAAATCACACCGTGGTGCATGATGAAGGTCCAAGAGGAGCGAGAAAAGGTTAAGCAGTTGGAAGGGAGGCAGAAAGAAGTTTCCGCCGGGTGGCTTAAGGAAAGAGAAGAACTCAAGAAGGTTTCAGAAGAAGCTCAGATCAAAGTAGCAGAATTGGAATCACAAATTACCTTGCTGGTGAGGAAATACACATAAAAGTTTTAAGGAATGGTGGGTTCCACGACATCAGAATGTGCAAAAATATTTTTGCTGTCATTAGAACCAGTACTGACACATTGTAAAAATGTGAAGGTAGTGGAAATAATAATTTGTGCCTATTTTCAGCATTCTACACACACTTTTAGTTCGATGTTTTCCTGCATTAGTTCTGCCAAGTTTTGCATTCCTAATTACTTTGCATGGATTCATTCATCCGCAACTCACAAGAGCCTGACTCTGGTTGAAAGATTATAAACTTAGGTATACTCATTCATGAAATCTAATGGGTCACATAGATAGTTATGTAATCATGTGGTGATGTTTTATGTATCACAGCTTTTAACCAAGATGTCAATTTATTTTGGACACCCCAATTTTGTTTATTATAGTTCCTTGCACTAATGAATTGAAAAAGTTGGGCTGTTGCTATGAATGCATTTGAGTAACAGAGTGCATTCAGCCAGCCTGGCTGGCCTTGATCATGCAAAAGAAAAGATAAATCAACATATAGAGAGACCAGACATAATCCTTTTAATTTTTAAGAGTTTCTTAGCATTATTTTCAATTTTATTTTATCTCTATGATCAAGAGAAATTCTGTACATTTGCCAGAAGTCATGTAGCTGATTTTGGATACTGAGGTTACTTGAAGTTTTAGCAAAACATTATAAGCATTGAAATTGGTTCACTTGAATGTTAGCATATGAGGTGTTATCATTATTTATAATCATATACCTGCTTAAATGCATTTATCAGTCAACGGTGAAGATTCAAAGCATATTTTGGCATGTAGTGTTATCCAATTAATTTATTCAGAATTGCTTTGTTATCAATGCCTTGATCAGATGATGTTTTTATCAGCATAAGAAGTGTATAGCAAAATGTCTACAGCATTGTTTTTCAATGATAACAGTTAACTACAGTTACCTTTAATACTTAATTTGACAAATATTTCAGAAAATATTTTGAGCATAGTTTGATTAATTTTGCACTTGGGTTTTTTGATGGCACCATTATTTTTATACAAAGAGAGGGGTTTGTTGGGAGAAATCCTATGGAGGCAGGAAAATTAAATGAATGGGGTATTGACTGGCAGTGGGATGCTGAAGACTGTAATAGAGAGGAGAATATTGGGCAAACGAGGAAAGGGAAGGAACAGGATAGGGATGTTGGACGGGATGAAGGGAGGAAGAAAGTACTCAGAGATTTAGAGGGACCTGAGGTAGAGTAGGATACTGGATTTTGTGTTCTGTTAGGAGTCACAAAATATTTATTTAGTAGCTGTGTCAATCCAAAAACCTAGCTTAACCGGTAGATTACCTAAATAAATAAATATATATATATATATATTTATATATATATTGATATATATTATTTATTATTATTAGGTAATCTACTGGTTAAGGTAGGTTTATATAATATTATATATATATATATATATATATTTATTTATTTATTTATTTTTTATTTATATATTTATATTTATATGTGTGTTTGTGATGTGGTAATGATTCTATGAGTAAATTCATGAGAAAGAGACTGATTTATTCAAAACTTCTAGGAAGAGTCGGTGAAAGATGAGCAAAAGAAAACACAAGACTTACAGCAACAGGTTGGAAGGTCCAAAGAGGAAAGCGATGTGATCAAGGGGCTACAGGATGAGTTGATTGATCTCAAGAAGAAATTAGAGGAATCAAATGAAAGTCTTGAAAAGGTAAAATCTACTTGGGATTGTTATTGCTTCTCCGTGCTATTTTTAAACAATTCTTTCTGTGTCTACTAAATTGTTTCCTTCTAATAGAAAGGAACATTTGTGAAATACCTTGAAAATTTCCATGCGGTCATATCTCATGCAAATTCAGTACCCAAGCTTCCTCTTCCTTACAGAGTGAAAAACAAAGAAAAGTAAATGAGGAAAAATTGAAAAAGGCAGAAGCTGAAATTAAGAAAGATAAAGGAAAAGCAAGAGAAGATCACTTGAAAGAAATTGAGAGTAAGTATCTTGATACATCCTCTAGCAGTTGCATGAGACACCTTTCATCCTTAATATATCTTTGGTAACTAGACTGTTATTTCACCATATCCATTACTGTGTTATGTTAGTCTTATCCATTGCTGTAACCACATAATCAGGTTTTTCCCTACACAATAATACTTTCCATTTCACTTTTCATCCCTAACTTATTTTGAAGAGAGGTATCCTCTCACAATACTTCAATGAATTACTGCTGTAGTGTAATATTCAATTGTATTTCCTATCAAAGGAATGTACCCAGTAATCCTTCACTAATCTGTTTTGTATTGCGCTGGTGGCAGTCCATATTGTATGCCAGATGTTAAACACACACAACGTCCACGGAACATATTCCCTTTCTATTCTTGTGTGCCCTTGAGTAGAGAGGGTGTAGCTCATTTCAAATTATTTTGAATCAAAACATAAAGGAGAATTCTGTTATAATCAATATGCTAATGATTTAATTTGTGATTTAGAACTGGAACAGCAGCTTGCCCATGAAAAACAGGAGTATGATGATCTTACTACTAAATATGAAATGCTGGAGGAAGATTATGTGGTGACTAAAGCCCAATTGGTTTCCGAAAAGGAAGCAGCTGAAAGGTCAGTGATTATGAGTGAGGGATATCCCATTCACTGATGTGAAATGCATGCCCTAGGCAGGCATTCTAGGTCGAAATCTAACTGACATAAGGCATTAAGTATTAATTGTAATACAAATCCATTTGAAATCATCTGTTTAAACTCATCCATAAAATGTTGTTTTTTCCCTGAATATGCAATTAAAAAAAGGTTGTGCTTGTCACACAAGTTCAGATTCCTCGCTTATACATTTGATCCCTTCTAAAAAGATACCTAAGGATATGTGTAGTTTCTGCCTCCTGTTCCCAAGGAGCAGAACTGGGGAGGAATGTGTGTCCCAGCCCAAGGCGAAAAAACACTAGTTTTCAATTTCTAGCACCTCCCTTTTACCAGCCATCCATCTATTTCCCTTGAGCTCTTATCACAGGTCTTTCAAAAGATAATAGTTCTCCCATATTTTACATTATTTTAGTATCCAAAAGTTTGAGATGCTGGAAATTTGTGTGTGATTCGCTTCCACAAGCATGCCCACCTGTACCTTAATTGAATAGGCGCTCAAGTTAAAGTCTATAATTATGCCAAATGTCAGTTCAGCCAGAGAGAGTGATCATTGAAAAAATCTTTTAACACTCATTATTCTCCATTCTCCATCACTTTGCTTTTTCTATGAGGGTGGTCCCATAAGCACCTGGCCTGACCTAGAGATGATGGTGGTTGTTTGAAAAATATCACTGCATTAGAAAGTATGCAATCTGTAAGGCATATGTTTCAAGTTTGAAGATGCCACATTGTTTATTGTTTAGTATTTTTTTGGCAGCCATCGATAGTGAATGTTTTCAGTGAATTTGTGAAAATGAAGAAAATTGGTCATCATTATGTGATACAATACTTTAATTTGAAAGGCCTCAGCCCAACCAATATAAAAGCTCAACTGGATTCTACTCTGGGTGAGTCTGCTCCTTTGTTTACAACAGTAAAATGTTGGATTGCAGAATTTAAACGAGGCCGTACAAGCTGTCAAGACGAGCATCCCATTGGTTGAACAAATGAGGTGACAACTCCAGAAACGATGAAGAAAATCCACAAAGTGATACTGGTTGATCGTTGAATGAAAGTACGCGAGCTAGCAGACATAGTAGGCATTTCAAAAAGTGTGGTACATTGCATATTAACTGAAAATTTGGACATGATAAAGCTGTGTGCAAGATGGGTGCCGCGTTTGCTCACACTCGAGCAAAACCAGTGTCATGAAGATGTTTCAATTGAGTGTTTAGCTACGTTTCACAGGAACAAAGCAAAATTTGCACACCGTTCCATAACCATGGATGAAACATGGGTCCATTACGTCACACCCAAGACAAAAGAACAATAAAAACAATCGGGAGAACCAAAAGGGAGAACCGCCTCCAAAGAAGGCCAAGACCGTTTCATCTGCAGGCAAGATCATGGCTTCGTTTTTTGGAATGCGTGTGGGATAATTTTCATCAACTATCTCGAAAAAGGAAAGATTATCAACAGCGAGTATTGTGCGAGCTTATCGCAATGTTTGTGCAAAGAAATCAAGAAAAAGCAGCTGCATTTGGCTGAGAAGAAAGTCCAAAGAAACTGCGGGAGATGCCGCAACAGTAACTTTTTTAACGGAGTCATCCGCTAATGTGCATTTCAATGCAACAATTTCAGAGTGTAAAAATCATTTGCCTTGACTGGGATTCGAACCCAGATCCCTCAATATCCGGTCGAGTGCTTTAGCCACTTAAGCTACCGAGGCGTCCTCTTAAATTTTCAGAGTTTAAGAGGACGCCTCGGTAGCTTAAGTGGCTAAAGCACTCGACCGGATATTGAGGGATCTGGGTTCGAATCCCAGTCAAGGCGAATGATTTTTACACTCTGAAATTGTTGCATTGAGAAGAAAGTGTTCTTTCATCAAGATAATGCAACAGCTCACAAATCCGTTATTGCAATGGCCAAAATTCATGAATTGAAGTTTGAATTGCTACCTCACGCACCCTTTTTGCCAGATTTAGCCCGCTCGGATTATTTTCTGTTCGCAAACTTAAAAAAATGGCTCGGTGGTCAAAAATTTTCCAACCGTGAAGAAGTGATGTTAATGGCTAATTGAGGAGTAAGACAGTTCTTATAAAAAGGGTAAACAAAAAGAGTATCGACAAAATTGAACATTGCTGGGAAAAGTGTGTAGAGCTGAAAGGAGATTATGTTGACAAATAAATACATTTTTTTCCATAAATTTTGTGTTTTCTTTGTTGGGTCCAATACTTAAGGGACCACCCTTGTGTAAATTGAAAACAAATTTTGGCCACAGGGTAATTTAGAATTGTGGAACATTCTGACTGTGATTAGACTATTTGTCCCTCATTTACAAAATTTATTTTACTGATGATATAACATGATATTCTCCGAAACTTTTACAATAGCTTTCACAAATTTTGAAAATTTTCCGTTATTTCCGTCCAATCTCATAATTTCTGTCAACCGTCAAGTATTATGGAAATTTAACTTTATTTCAATTCTCAACAATGAAATCTATATCTTACTTGAGTTGGATTGGTACATGACTCTAAAGAGTACTTTTCATTGTTTTGTTGCTATAATTTATAATTGACTTTATTCTAAGTGCCTCTAATTAAATCTAATTTAGCAAATACCCATTTTTTTAGCATTAAAGATTCCCGAAGACCGATTTTAAAATTAAAAGCATCAGGTACACACTGAGTCAATGACAAAATATGTCTGATAGATCACATTCAATCATGTGGGTTCATTGTTAATTGGATGGTGCATATCTATTTTCGCAGCCATCTTCACACCTCCATTTTTGAAGCAATTTTAGGCCCTTAATGCCAGATAAGTTGAGCCACAAAATGCTTTATGGTGATATAAACGCTAACCAACTGCATAATAACTTTTTGCAATTATGGATGGCATTACTGTGAGAATCTTTGAGAATTACTTTGAATCATAAGAGCTTGCTTCATGTCAGCATTCCATTATTGTTTTATTTATTATATGAGTTAAATTCACATGTCAATATATTTTTCTCATTTTCATCAGCCAACTCTTGGTGGCAAAGCATGAAATGGACAACCTTGATGAGGAACTGGAAACACTACGTGATTCCTACAATTCCAAGCAAGACATGTGGATTAAAGAGAAGATTGATTTGCAGGTAATGTATGCTAGACACACTGTATTAATTCATATATTTGTCTTGCAAAGGAATTCCACTTTTAATTGAAACTTCCTTGTTTCCCTCAAGAGAGTTAACATCATGCCTCCCTCTCTTAGCTATAGAACACATTCATTTCTCCTTTCTCTCACTTTAATTTCTTCTGCAGCTTCTTTCATTGATGTCATTGACATTTTCACAATTAGCTGCAATTAATAAATCCTTGACACTTGATTAATCTTGTTACTGGGAGAAAAAATTGGGAATTCATCTCAGCGCTCCTTCCTGTAAGAGGAGTGCTATGGTGAGTTCCCAATCACAGCTATCAGTTCAAAGGTTGGTCAAATAGATGAGAGTAGAGCTCACCAAGAGCTAATCCTAGCGATGAGTGACATTCACTCATCACAGTGGCGGTTTCTTCCCTGTGCCACTTGTGGTTTCCCCAGAAGATCCATACCCGAAAAAATCACAGTTTGGGTGAAACTGATGGTGCACATAAGAGGGGATCCATGGGGATAGAACCTGCACCCTCTGGTTAGTAGTCCAATGCTCTGACTACTGGACTACCTAGTCTTATTTATGTTGAGTATTAATTAATTAATCAGTTCAGCTAATTCCAAAAATTTCTAGTGTGAGGTATAATATATAGATGTAAAAAGCTACTCAGAGATATTAGGAAAGGGAAAATCATGAAAATACAGGGAGTATCCTGATTTCTTCTTATCATTTGGATCCCTGTAACATTGGTATTCTATAAAATTAAGATTTTACTGAACATTTAATCATTATAATAGAGCCAAAATATACTTGTATGATTATCCTATTAAAGATGCAGTTGTTTCAAGTGATATATAATGTTGTTGATTGCTCAATATTTCTTCCATGAAAACTGCATTTCATTTCACATAAATAAAACTACAACAATAAGGAATGCTTAAAAGAGGCGGAAGAGAAGGCCAGTCGTGCAGCAACTAGCAATGACTCTTGGACTATGGAAAGAAGTAGGCTCCGTGATTCTCTGGAAGAAAAGACTAAGGAGACTGAGAAGTTACGCAGAGAAGCTGAAGTTATTTCTGATCAAATAAACCATCTAAGAAGAGAGGTATGAATTTTAATGAATATTTCCTTTTATTGTTTTATCATATAATCATCTCTAATTCTCTCAGTGGAACTGATTTTTGTGGTTTACTTAATAATGTCTTTTGTCTCCTGAAAATACAGATGAGAATGCTTGGAAGAAAATATTAGAATGCACATAGTTTTAATTTAAGATAAATAATCATAAAAATTCTGATTATATTTTAAATTGATCATATTTTCCCATTACCTCATCTCACTATCTCATTTTCATTTCTTAGACCAACTGTACCAATAAATACATTGAAATTGGCTCCTAATCATCAATAACAACGGAATTCTTTATAGTTTTCCATGAGTATGCACAAACTAAACTAGTAGGGAATAAATCTTTATTAATTTGGTAAAAATTGTAACAGTCTTAGCCTCTGTTAAAAGTTTTATAGTACACATGCAATTAATATTTTAAAATAAGCTCATGATATGCCATTCAAAATGCACAATCTTATTTTTTTCCAAATTTTCCATTGAGCTTCATGTGAGGATCCAATGCATCAGTGTGCCAAATAAAAGTGTACATATTCTGTAGTCCCAGTTGTTTTTTATAGATTGGGAATGATTTCTGACTTTGGTTCTTGCTCTGGTCCAACTTCAACATATCTATTTCTGCCACTTCCCTATCATATACTCTATTACTAGCTATGGTCTGGCAAGTGAAAAGATAATCATTGCACTTGCACATTGAAAAAAAAATCACCCCTGCAGTTATCTGATTCTGCACCTTGAGAGTAAAATGACTCAGCTATGCAAATAAGTTGGTAATTAGATGAATTCGATTTGTAATGCAAACTGCTGAAAAACATAACAATCAGATTCCACTGTGTGTTGAGAATGTTTATATTAAATAAAATTCAAAAGGTTCAAAACTCAATGTAAATAATCACGCATGATCCTAAATAAATTTAAAATTCCAGTAAGTTTATTTTAATTTGAATTATTATGAAATTTAAATGACAATGATTGTAGTTAGCAACTTTGGTGTCATTTTTAGAATGAAGAACTGAAAAGTAAATTGGAAGACTTTGATAAAGTCGCCAAAATTCAAAGGAGTATGGCTGCTGACACTAGTGCCCTTGAAAAACAACTTCGAGAAGCTAAGAACAAGTAAGTTAATTACATGGAAACTAATATAATATGAAAATTTAACTTCTCTTTATGTTTAGGTGCAGTTTAGAGTTACCATTGATTATGATTTTTCAAGTTTGCATGCTCAAAGTAATTGAAATTCTTTGAACTTCTGTAATGATTATTCGCCAAATTCAGACTTCTCCTGCTTCATTATTTCCAATATGAAGGGATCTGTTTGGTAAAACTTCAATAAAACCTGTCTTTTTTCGTAAGACACAACCCACCAAATTATTTGTAGAAGATGTGGCAACTACTCGTATTACTTTACCTTATCTCTGAAGTATTCAATATCCTTTAGCAGATATAATTGCATATGGTATGAAGAATATGGTTACTCTCATAAAAGGCTCTCATAAAAATAGAAAGTGTATTTCTAAGTTAATCAGCTTCCCTTAGTTTACTTTTCCCATAGGCTACTTAGTTGATGTGCAACTTTATTGCTCTTATATAAGCAAAAAAGCATGTAATATATTCCATGCTGATCAAAAATATCTTATTCCTAATGTTATTTAAGTTGGGAGTCTGATGTTAGGCCATAACTGGTCACAATTCAAATATAAAGATCTTTTACGCTTATGCGGTGGAGGTTTTTCACCATTGGGTGGAATGTAATTCTCCTGGAAAGTAATGGATAGAAAGTACCTTTTAAAATAAGTCGTTTTTCTTTAGAGTATATCACAACACCACCATTTCTAATGCATTCTTCACATTCTCCAAAAATTTATTTATGCAGTGGATTTCTCAAGTTATTTAGGAGATGTGTGCTAAAATGTTCAAGTGTAAATTAAAGTCAGAACATTCCCATTACTGCTATTATCCAGAACTCAACCAGGGATTGCTATTTCATAGTTTGAGTTTGTGCTTTTCACCACAAAGTTTAAAAAAACACTGAAATGAATAATTATATGCAACACACTCACTTGACATTCATATCATAGTATATTATAAAACTTATTTGCCTAACTTTTATTTGAAGATTTTTTTGGTATTATAAGTGACTTATATTTTATAGAAATCACTGCTTATCATTAAAGCTGCCTCTTTAGTTTTGATGTTTTTGTGAGTCCATGTTAAATAAATTGAGTCTGACCAAAATATTGGATGGGGCAGCACTTTATAGAAAATGCATGATAGCAATTCTTTGTTGCTATATGATGCAACAGAAAAGTAGGAAGTACATATTAAATATCTGAGATGCTCACGAGAGGCATCTTAGGGGAGACAAAGATTGACTGAGGGATTAACTACTCCATGAATTCAAGTACCCATGGACGAGTGAGAAAGGAACATGTTACCTTTATGCTGTTGTGAGAAACTCTGATGAGCCAAAGCTATGAATAATCTTTGATGCTGGCTTTCCATTCTACTCTTATCCTGCCATTTTTTGCTTGAGTTTGTTACAGAATGGATTATGTGCCCATTAGTGAAATGATAGCTGTAAAAAGACCCACCAAAATGTTTAAACAGTTTATTGTTACACTGTAATTGCCTCATGATTTTACATGTTCAGCCATAAATTTATTATTTTCTAATGTAAATATTGCTTGTGTATTTTTTAAAATGTTTCAGTCTAAGCTTAGAAGAGAAGAATCACAAGGCTGAAGTTTCTACTCTGAAAATGCGCTATGACAATAGGATTAGCCTCCTTTCTGAAGAATTAGAGTCATCCCAGAACACAGCAGCAAGGTTCCGAAGGGAAAGAGATGCTCAGCGTCACCTTCTGGAGGCCGCCCAGAAAAGTATGGCGGAACTTCGTAAGAGTGCAGCAAGTAGAACAAAAGGTTCAGAATCGCCAGCTGATGACATGGTTAGCATTTTCTTTTTTACTTGACTCTGGAAAAAATAATTGGATTTTAAAAATTATATTATTTAGATTTTCATGTGTGCTAGCTAGTCAATATTATTTTACTCACACAAAATCTAGAAGTATTCAGACCTGATCCAATTCTTTCAACATAACTGGAAACTAGGTTTGCAATTTTGCTCAATAATCAAATTAATTTAGTATGCCAAACGGTGTCATTATTGTCAAACTAACTTATCTAGTCATTCACTTTGCACAGGGTGAAGATGCAGCTGGAAGGATTGCCACATTGGAGCAAGAAGTGGCATGCTTGGAAGATGAGTTGTCAGAGGCACGTTTGGATAAATCTCGGCTCAAAACAGAGCTAGTCAATGAACGCTCCGCTTGGGAAGTAAAGATAGCAGAAATGCAGTCTAGGGTGAATGAGGTATGGTAATTAAGTGACCAACTTGTTTAAAGTCAAAGTATCAGTTTTCTTTTTATATATGTTTGTTGTCCATTCGGTTTTTTATTTTGTCTTGTTCAACATGTTTCTTCACTCTTTTTGTGAACAGCTTGAGGAGGATAGAATTTTGTCAAGTGGCAGAACTAGAGTGGCCGGAGTTAGGACAAGAATGGAATTGGCGTGGCATAAAGAAAGGGAAGAGCAGCATCGCTTGCTTCAAGAGACAACAACTCTGGCCAGAGATCTACGTCAGACTCTCTTTGAGGTAATAATGTTTCTTTTTATTATGTTTTTCTATTGTTATGCCTTTCTTCATGCATTAGCAAAATATAGTGATCAAGTATGTAAACACATGTAACTAAAATTATATTCCTGTGAAGCTTATGGGTCGAATTCATTTTTCAATGATCCTACTTCAGTCAGTCTGCATCGCATATACCATTTTTATATAGAGTCAGGAAGGGGACCTGAAACAGTAGTGCCAGGAATGAAATTGTCTGATTAACTTAAGTCTGCAATTTAATGTGGAATTCATGTGTTTGCAAAACCAGAGTGTTAATTCAAAAACTTATCAGTCAAGAAATGCATAATTCAATTGATGGATGGTTGTAGTAGGCGTATCTTTGAAAAAATGGATATGCTCTCAAGGATGCAGTTTTTTCAAAAACAATATATTTAAATACTCTATATTTACCTTCAAGTGTTACATTCTTTGAAGGAAGAAGTACATAAGGCGGCATTAATAAAAAAAATACTGTCACTCTCAGTTAAACTTTTGTGAAAATGAAACTGATGATAATGAAAACATGAATACTAGATCTGGAATGAATCTGAAACAAACATTTATAAATTTATAAATGTAGGCATTCAAAATTATGCAAAATGTACTTAGACCAAAATACAGTGTAATTGTAGATAGCATACTTTGTAAATATAAACTTAATGCGAAGAAAGAAATGTCATGGGAACAAGTCCATAATGTTCAGAACCTACCTAATTATTAAAATAGCAAAACTTTACTCAGACCTTTAAAATATAGAGCAAAGAGTTCAAATAATTTAATTCAAATGAAGAGTATTCTATGTTTTGCTTGAGATATAGTTAATAATTAATTAAATGGACTATACTGTACAACACAGTTTTCCCCTCTATGTAAAAATAAATGATTATTATAATTGGAAAATTAAATAAGCTGAGACCGTAAACTTGGTTGGCACTAGGTTTCTTTAAAGGGGTAGAGGTAAAAACAAAGTTGCAAGTAAGGGGAAAGATAGGGAACACACTCTAGGTCACTTGAGTGTGTTTGGGAAACAGTGCCCCATGTGTACCTCAAGCACACACAAACAATTCAATATTAATAAATAAAGAAACAATCTTAAAACCACTAGAGTGTGTTAAGGAATAATAGTCACTCTTGTGAATCGCATTCACACACAAACTCAGGGTTTGCAAGGATATCTCCTATGCCAGGGACCCATCGTACTCACACAAGAATGAAAAACAAATCGAAATAAAAATCAAAGAGGAAAAAGGCCCAAGTTCATGTTCGCAGTCATTCAATCACTGTTATGTGTGTTAGACCTTTGTGAACTGCACTGACTCATTCGCTCAGGGTTTACACGGATTCGTCCTATGCCAGTGACCCATCAATCACACAGATGAATACAAAATTATAAAATGGATGTATGCACATTTTTTTTCATCTGTATCAGTCATACAGATGAAAACAAAAAAGCTAAGGAAGGTAGCGGTAGGTAGCGGGCGTAGGTAAGTTTTTAGAGAAAACCTGACGCCAGATGTTTTGCCTGCCAAGCAGGCCTCTTCAAAGAAGACTCATTCAGTCATATTTGAACTTTACTTTTTCTTATAATAACAAATATTATTATACAATGAGAAGACCCGGGAAACTCCATGTTAAGATCAAGGTAATCTCAGATGATATTGGAGGTTACTCAGCTATTGGAAGGATATTGTGCCACCATTTTGGTTAGTGGCGTATAGAATGAGAACACAAGAATTTAGAAATGTTAACTTTCACTAAGCTTCAAGGAAATAGTAGGTTGCTAGCCACTAGTAAATCAGAGTTATTGTTATGTGAAATTATACTTTTGATGGTAAAATATTGACTCTTATTAGGTGCTAAATCATTTCCTCTTCAAATAGAATAGATAATGTCATGCATTAGTCTGCCGTTAACGCTGAATGTTTTTTCTTTAAGTACTCTGCACTTCTAACTCATTAACAACTGTGAAATTGTATTGTTAATGTACTTCAAAATTTTTATTCTCACAGCATTTATTTGCTTACTCCCAAGTGTACAGGCATTTCTTGATACCTATGTAGGGCCTCAGAGAATTAACATGTAATGGTTTATATTATTATTTTTCATTTTCAAATTAGGTGGAAAGAGAGAGAGACAAGGAGAGACTTGAGGCAAAGAAGAAGGCTGAGCAGCTGAAGAGGTCAATGGAGGAAGAACAGGAGGAGAATAAAAAGAAGCTAATTGAGGTGAGGCGACCTGAATTTGTAAAATGCCATATTTTATATGAATTTTAGGCATAATTTCTAAATTTTATGAGATTATAATTAAAATGAATTTTTGTACATCCCCAAATAATTCCATAGGTATTTAAGTGAATCTCTTATTTCCCCACATGGAATTATAGGTATTAAAGATTACCTAAATGCCTACTTTCATGAGAACATCACTCTCAAATTGATGTTGCATGTACATCAGTCATCTTGTTGATATTTTTTCCAGCACCATCATTGTCATAGACTCATATGTGGTCATTCAAAGTATTTTTATCTATCATTGGAAGTCAATAAGGTTGTGGTGATGTTTGATACAATTGCAAAAGATCAGCAATGTGGTTGCGACCAATTATCAGTGTATTTGCAACTTCTAGTTGACATTTTTGTGGTGGACTGCTTGATGCGCTCACCTATCCTAATTTGAAGGAGCGGATCCAATTGATAACTTCCAATGATGAAGCCATGTGAACCAGGTGCAAGAAATCATCTGGAAATTATTTGCAATAAAATTATCTCTGATAAAAAATTGCAAAATATCAATATTCACTTATGCTGTTGATACTAATATGAATTCTTAAATGATTGTGCTCACCTGCATTAGCAAGCTCTTACTTTCTTATAGCAAAAACATTAAAGTTCTGGCTGTGGTAATAATATTCCGTAATCATGCCAAACATATCCTTAATTATTGTTCTGTTTAGCATTGCTTTTGCTTTCTTTTTGTTAGTGTGTGTATGGAGATATTGCAAAAATCAGACACATGCATGTCATATTTCTAAGCAACACCAATCTACTTATAGATTCACTTGTGGATATTAAACACTTTTATTGCCATCCCTTACTTTCCAATGTGTTGGCATGATCAACAAAATGTTGAATGTTCTCTTAGTCGAAGTTGTAATCAAATTACAATTTTAATCAAAATTCAAATGCTACTAGAATACTGAATCTGTTTTTCTATGCCCCAATTTTTCATCTATTTCTTCAATGGTTCAATGAATCATTGAATCGCAATGACTAAAGAGCATATTTTTATGATTTTTTTCCATAATGAGTGGTGATGAATGCATGAGAGCTGCATGAATGCTGGGCCAAAATCCCATTGGATTCTCTTTATGAGTCTATGAGTACCAATTGTTTTTTAATGACAGTATCAAGCATTCAACCCTTAACCATCAGTTATATTTTGTCAATGTGTGTACATTTATCTCTGTTCTTTTTTTTTCGCATTCATAGCTCCAAAATGACCTCTTGGAATTGAGGGACGCTCACGCTAAGCTGCGCACAACAAATGAAAAATTAAGACGAGACAGAGAGAAACTCCAGGAGCGCATTGAACGTGAAAGAGAGGAGACCAGGATTGGCATGGCGTCAAGGAAGAAGAATAAAATGGATGAGGAGAAGAAAGTCATAGCACTTCTTGATCAGGTTGATGCTCTTATGAAGTTGGCACCTGAGTTATTCCCTCAACAGCAAAGACCAAGCCAAGACAGGCCATCTCCATCTCCCATGCTTACCACTGCAGCTCCAACAACACCACTTATTCCCAAGCGCACAAAGGTTAGTTGCAGCAAAATGATCTTTATAAATTTACTGATAATGAGGGGATGGGGAGATGGTCAATAGAGTGGTGAATGCATTCACATCAGTGCATGGAATTACAACAGCACACCAATTGTCTGTGGCTATTCAGGTGCCAGACGCTAAATAGATTGTTAAAAAGGCACAATCCAAGTATTTTTTTTGCATTTCAAGACTTTTTTAGCCATGTTTTCTGTAGTAAGTACTCTCATGATGCCTTAGGAAACAGTTTATTTTTTCCTTGCAAAGACCAGCTATTCATCCCATTCACTTTTATAAAAAATTTCTCTGAGTTAAATTCACTCTTATTTAGTTATTTTCAATTCTTTGCCTCTTCAGTGCACAGAATAACAATTGAATTTTTAAACACTCATGGGTTGTTTGGTAACAACTTTCATCCCAACATGTTTCCCTAATTGACCACAAATGTTCGGTTGTCTCCATCCCAAACTTCCTATTTCTGGGGTTGATCCTTCCATTTAGCTTCCTATTTTTTAGCAGTGATCCCATTCCTCCAAGCATTGAGTGGGAGGCTACTTGCTTTAACTCTCATTCAGACCCATTTATTTCAACAATAAAAGCATACTTATTGCAACAATTTAAGCATTTATTTAAGCAATAAAACATTGATTGAGACAGTGAAAACATTGATTGCAACTATAAAACCTCTTAAAAAATATCAGACTCAGTTCTTCTCAAACAAACAAATAAAAGAATTATGTGTATATAACTGTATTAATTGAAATAAAACAATATCTAATACCAAGATTGCCATATGGTCTGCAGATCACTATTCCTTTCTAGAGATAACTGACTTTTGATTACAATTCATTGCCATTCTCCTTGCAATCTGGGCAAATATCCCATTGGATTCAAAATCCACATTAAGGAAAACATTAATACAAAACTAAATGATTTTTTTTAAATGCCTTATTTGTTCCTCACTGGACATGTTGAGATACTGAAATAGAATTGAAGAGGAAATCAGCATCAGCAGTGTGTGTGTGTGTGTGTAAGGGCACAGGAAACAAAGTAAGAATGAAATTAATGAAATATACCTGGCACCTTGGCTACAGTGATGCCAATGCATTAAAATGAATCAAATTCTGAATGGAGCGCAGAAGTGTATGGAAAAGGAGAAAGGAGAGGGGTTTCCTGCTGAGCCACCTCTTATTTCATGTCTATTCAGACATGGTTATTAACATTCGTCTGATCTATTTCGTCTTCCTTTTGGTCTACTCACCTCAGGGTAATCTCAAAAAGTATGGATATATTGAGTGAACTCTGTTTTGGCACTTCTATTGTCATGGTGGCATATTGGCCCAAATCCATAAAATGAAATTAAATATTTCAAAAAATTTTACTGTGGTTAATTAAAAAAATAAATTATAAAAATGCTATACTTACTAACTTACTAACATGGTATACTAACTCCTGTGATCATTGATACTTATTTCCTAAAATGTGTGCGAAAAACAATGTCAAATAAAGTTCTTCTTTCAATTTCTTCAATTCTTCTCAATTTTCTTCTTCAATTCTTCTCTCAATTTTTCCCAAGTTTCCAAATCAGTGAACAGTTGCATCTGCAGCATGCATTTTGTATCTAGTGTTCAATTTTGACATACCATTGATCTTTGCCATAACTTTTCTATCCCAATGCTTCATTGTCAAATATTTCATTAAGGACTAAAAGTGTACCAATGCTGCCATTTACAGCCCTGTTTGAATTGTCATAAAATTGGAGTAGCAGAAATGCATTTGATATGAAAATTATAAATAAATAATTTTTTGATTTTTAAATCGTGATGAAATCGTGAACACTTAAATCTTTTCTCAAGAAATAATGTAGCGAAAGTGAAATTTGTCTACACTGCATGTGCCAATTATGTGCTATTAATGTGTGACAGTCTTTCATTAATCAAATGTCATTTTTATTTTTAGGGACCAAGGTCAAGGGAAAATTCACCCATTTTGGAGAGGAAGGAGCTTAGAAGAGGTTTGTGTTCTTATGAATAATGCCACAGTAAATATTAATTAGAGTTACATTTTCTCCATTAAATTGTCAAAATGCATGACTCTTTGTATATTATTCAATAATAATGAACCATCAACTATAGCTTAATGCATCATAAATAAATTACTCTATTTTTAATTCATTATTCATTGCTGTTTTCCCAACAAGCATTAACAATTAGCATCCTCATATGAATTCCTGTAGGTGTTTTATCAGATGAAAAGGGGGGCCAAACTAAAATTTATTTCCCCTTCACTCTTCCAGAGGGATCCGTCACCTCCCTCAATGCAGAAGAAGAGAAACGTGGCCATCAGTTGCAGTGGGCATTGCAGCGTTTGACTGAAGCAACTGAAGAATTGAGAAGAAGCCATCGCCAAGGATTAGATGAGGAGAGAGATGGAAGCATTAGCAGCAGCAGCAGGAGGGGAATTGGGATGAGGAGGTATGATCAACATTTTTATTAATGATTATATTTTTACATGAAATAGTGATGTTTGCTATTCATTATATAATATGCTGTAAAACTCATTCTGAGTCAAAACTCAGTAATTTATCTCTGTTAGGTTTTATTCAAAAAGGCCATGAACTGGAAAAATATAATTGACCATGTAATTATCATTTTACATACTTAATTATAATCATTGGAGTAGAATCTTCATCAAACATTCTTAATTTGATTTAGATTAAGGTTGTATTTAAATGAAGCAGAAAATTGTTCACATTTAATATTTAAACTTTTCATTTTCATGTGAAAAATTAAGTCTAACCTGCACTTTATCATTTGAATGAACATTTCTGAGTGTTTTTATTAATGTATGGAGTTCTAGTCGGATTATATTCCACAACATCATTAAAAATTACACATCAAATGTAAATTTCATAAAAATTTGACTGTGTGAGAATTATCACAGCATGCTACTAATTCTTCTGTGATGATAATAATTACAATAATACTGCAATAAAAATTATATTTAATCCCTTACTTAATATAGTAAAACTTTGAATAGTGGCTCTCTCGTCATCCATACATATAGGGTCAGATGGCTTTACTTAGCTGATGGATTTACTCTGCTGTGTATGACAGAAAATTTACCATGGATACAATTCATAGCCTTTTAATTGAAATTCCAGTAATTTTTTGTAGCTGAATTGCTGAAGTCTCAGCAAGCTAGAAAGATTGCATAACACAAGTTAGCATGCTATGGCAGTACCCAGTACATATTACTTTTAATGAAGTTATAAATTAAAGAGAATTATATAAAGGTATGGTGCATAACTATGAGTAGTTCTAAAGTGCATTAGTTCATTTAATTATGTGAGAAGAAGGTTGATTTCAAATGGTTAATACAACCTTTACATAATCAGAAATGACCTTGCAATTCAGAAGAGTATATGGGTATTATGGATTCCACAGATTTCATTGTATTTACATTTTAAGCTTGATATAACAAGAGCTCATGGTTTCTACAAAATTGCTTTCTCTTTCAAATTCTTTATCTTTCAATTGTTGATAATTAATGATTTGATGATCACTTAATAGCTGATTCCTAAGAATTTACAGTACATTGTATTTGTAAACATGGACATTTCATGAAATGAGTACAAGGATATCAACCAGGAAACTATTAATTATAATTCATTGTACATTTTTATGACTCTGAAGGATATTCATAGACATTCATTACCATATTGCAATATTTGTATAAAAAGTTCATGTGGTTATTCTTGACTCAATTATGTTTGCTTGGTATGATGAACTGACATTTTTTTAGAGGTTATGGATCACATCTTACACAAAATTACTCACAATCTACATTTTTTTAGAGTGACATGAATTGAAATAAAATGGAAAACTTGATATTTGTATAAAATTGGAGTCTTTTTGGATAATTGGAGGTTAAAGGGAGTTTCATTTGATGCTAGATGAGGTTAGAGCAAAGATACAGAATTAATAAGATCTGTTAAAGCAGAAAAACTTGGTTATGAGCAGCTGATGAATTTAAAATTCAGTTTCAGTGTTTCACTGAGAGGAAAGGACTCTCACCAGAACAAATATAATGCCAACGACACTAGTTGAAGTGTCACCATTTCTGCTCTCCACTGCTGTCATCTGGTGGGAGGAGTCAGAAGGCTCCAAAGTTGACAGTCAAACTGGGTGTGCAGAACATAGACTGTAGCCACCACAGAATTATGTTGGCATAAGTCTTGAGTTTTAATGAAATAACTGCAATCTACTGGCCACACAAAAATAATTACATAATGTAATGCCTTATGCGTACATTTGTTGTGTGGAGAATGGAATATCTGGGATTATCATCATCCAAGATAGTTATTACCCATTGATCCCAGTCAATCATGCATTTAATGTAAGAGATTGTTTTTATTTTCTCATATGCTCAAATAATAATGAAACCACTCATCTAAACTTATTTACCGATTGTTAGGAACATTTCATAAATAATTTTTTCATTAATTCAAATATCAAACACAAAAAAATTTCTGTCCTGGAAAATAATAATACATCATATTTATTCTCATCTCCTTAGTGTTGAAATGGCATGGATAATATATATATATATATATATATATATATATATATATATATATATATATATATATATATATATGAGAGAGACAAGCAGAATATGATGCAGGATATTGGATCAATACTTAATTTTATTTTTAGGTAGTCTTTGAGGGAAAGATTTTCATAATGTAAGTTTCTCTCAAGTACAATTATTCATTTTGTATCCTTTTAAAATATTGATTGGTTTGAGTATAGTACACATTTAAACATTAAATACGTACGCAACAAGCAAAAATAAATTATATGTAATTAGGTAGAGGTTAGATTATTGCTTGATGGTAGATGCTGATTGGTTTACTTTACCCTGACGTGTCGTGCATCAAGTGTAACAGTTATAACAACTTGATTACTGAACAAATAAAATGTATTTCGTGCTATTGTTATTTACTGTCAAAATATTTTGAAGATGATTCTAATAGTCACAGATGCCAATTAAAAGCATCATTGTAATTCAACTCTTACAGATGTCCATAACTATCACATAGCCAAACTATTTTCAGATGTATTCTCTTCATTTTCAGCTTAATCAGCTGCATCAGGAGTGAAAGCCCTTAGTATTTATTATATTCCTTAGTAATGCCTAAGTTTGATGGAAAATTAGAATGTTGAGTTATTTTTTTGATGTTTTGCTTTTAATTAGACTTTAGGATTCTCTAGATGGTGCTCTTAATGGTCTTATTTTTCAAAAGACCTCTAGTCATTTTTGGTGTGTTTCTGTTGAAATCCCACTTTTTTGTAGAGCTGCATCGACCGAATCGGAACCTGATGAATCAACACGCAAGAAGTCATCTACATTGTCTCGATTAGGGGCTCCAGGAAGTGCTGCTAAGAAGAAAGGCAGTCTAATCCGCAAATCCATTTCTTTAGAGCAAACAAGTGGACATGCTGCTAGCTCTGCTTCAGAACAGGTATTCTTTCTGACTTCTTCTTCTTTAGGCTTTAGGCTATTTATGCTCTGAATAATACTTGTTATTTATGCTTACTTCTTCTAACTTATATTCTTATCTTTATACTTGTTCTTTGCACTCTTAGACTTCTTCTTTAGACTTCATTGAAAAGTTTCATGCTTATATCAATGTTAAAATTGAATAATGTGTATTCGGAGCCATACTGACAATTTTCTTAATAATAAGTGCTAAAAATCATATACTTATCTTGAGATTTTTTATTGAAGAATTTGCATGTAAGTTTTATCATGTTTAATAGTACATGGCATATGGAATCTATTATGACACAGGGATTTTCTATGAATAATATCATTCATAGGATGTGGTGCTTTTTGACTATCCTAATATTTATGTAGTTGGCGGCTGCCATAGAATTGTCTGCAGTTTTCCCTGCCAATAAGGCAATCTTCTTCCAGGGATCTCTGTGTCAGTTGACATTCTTGACTACAGTTCAGCCATTCACCCTGGAGATGTTTCCAGGTTGTCTTTGACCTAAAGATATCTCCTGGATGTAAAGAATGTGAATGGACTTGGAAAAACCCAGAAGGCTAATACTTTTTTGTAGCATCCAAAAAGGTTTTGCATTGTCAATTATTCTTTATTGTTTCAATTTATTTTTGATTTGATTTCCCCTGACATTAAATAAAAGACATCTCTTAAGTTTAAAAGGTTTTAACCTTCACACACAAATAAACACACTTATTAATGCTTTTTATTGTAATTGAGAAAGCTTAGAAAGCTGTATTTTATAAGTTCCAAATTACATGAATTTAACTTCATACTAGCTTTTTAGATAAAATTAAGCATGGTCATTGTAGGCATCCTCGTGTTTCATAATCATGCAAGTTAATTACGCATTGATTTTTAAAGAAACACTTTTCTCTTGATGAAGCTAACAACCTGAATTCATTAAAGTTGCTTAATTTCCTGTCTGGTTGTTTTTACGTCTACACTTAATGGAAATATTCCTTTCACTGTTTTGGGGAAGTATGTTGATAAGTGTGCTCAGCATCTGCAGATATGCTTATGATACCCAGTTATGCAATTCCTGAGAGAAACTTTGTGCTGTATGATGTTCCCAAGAAATGTTTTTATTGATTATCACAGTAATTAAAGTTAAGGAAATTTAAATGAGAACAAAGTGTGACCTTCTATGGTTATCTTTGGCATTGATCAGCATTAATGGTAAGTTATATTTAAATTATAAGTCAATTTCTCTTCTCTAATGCCATTGAATGTTTTCATTGAAGTCCATTTGGAAGATGGATGCTGATGGAAGCACTGGCAGCTTGCAGTCTATAGAAGCTGCATCCGAAATCCTGGATGATAGATACCCAAGTCTTGACAGGTAATTTGTAAATATTTTTATTATTGTGAATAAGATGTCAGAGCATGTTCTGAATCAATTAATATCCCAGAATTTTGGTAATTTTAGCTTACATTTTTAAAATCCTATTTTTGGTATTTTCATGTAATATATTTTCATATTATTGTAAAAACTAATGATGTCCATTCAATAGGCTTTCTGCTGGGTCGACCCAAAGTGAGATAGGCACGACAAAGAAGAAAAAGACTGGAATTTTTGGAAAATTGAAGAAACTCACAAAATCCAAAAGTATAGATGAGGGCAACTTAAGGGATTATGATGGATCCACACAGGTACGAAGAATATATTGATGCCAAACCAGGCACATAGATTTCATTGCTTCATATTAAAAAAAATAACGTTTTCTATTTAACTTTGATATGAATTTTTACGTACATATTTCCTACATTAGTTATATTTGCTATATATATTATTGATATGAGGTGGATAGAAGTTCTAAGGTCTTTTGTTTCTAAACAACTAACTAACTCCAGAAGGTTGAAACATGTATTACTTCTCAATATAATCTCCTTGGAGATGTGGACATTTTTCATCATAGCACATTTTCTTTCAGGGTGGTTCAGTTATTGGTTCAGGATCTGATATTAGTGTGGGCACTGAGGAGCTGGAAGAAAGAGGGAGAGGGAAAGATTTGAAAGGAAAGCTTAGCGGACTCTTTAAGAAGAGTGGATCAAGAAGTTCAAGGTAATGTCATGACTAGGCAGTGCAAAAAAATCTGCTTTTATCCAAAAAATCAAAAATATATCCCAATTTATTTTCTATGCAGCAAATATAAATATAATTCTGTGCAAAATTTTAATTTAGTTTTAAAGTGATAGTTTTTTTATTATTCTAGCTGACCAATAGTTTTTGAAAATTTTACACCTTGGAATCAAAAGTTTATGCTAAAAAAAATTAGAGGAATGAGTAAAAATTATTATTGAAATATATTTTCTACTGAGACTATTACACCTCTTTAGCTAATAATAATGTTGGCAATATTCCAATTTATTTACCTTTGCTATTTCAATTCACATAAAATGGAGTTCTTTCTCAAAAAGATTCTCTTCAAATCAGCTGACATCGGAGGTATTTATTTATATCTGACCGCCTCTCTCCCATGCAGTTAATGAAAATAAGAATTAAAGATATAAAATCTCTTAAAATAACCTCATGTTAGTGGTTAGATAAATGCCACATTTTTCACACTGGTTTAATTGTTTCATCAATGGAAACAGCAAAACACAGAGCGTGTGTGCTATGATATCCAGCTGAGGGTGTGAAATGTTTTCATTGCATATCTTGAAGATCTGCTTTTAATTATAGATGATGTTGTGAAAGGCGCATATTATCGAAACACTTTTTTTTTAATGCATCACCATGATCTCCGTCATTTTGCAGCATGGAGCGTGGCTCTTCAGAGAAAGTGGGTCCAATGTCATCAGCCACATCTGACCATGGAGCTTCCCCAGCCCAGCGACCCTTATCAAGAACTGCATTGTCCAGGCCCTCTCCTGCTGTAAGAACCTTTGAAACTGATAATTTATTTTGAGCCAGCTAAATAGATAGTCGAGCATGCAATCTATGCTTAAATGGCAAACGAAATTTCACTCTCTGTGATTATGCTAGGCAAAATGAAATTAATCCACTATGTTTTTTGCGGTACATTCCTCATTAAATTTGAAACTATGAATTCTTGAATTTGTGTCAAACTAAAAAAAAATGTCATTCATCCAGTTTATTTATGAGCTCATTTATTGGAATTGTATGCTAATAATTTCCCTTTGTCTTCATTGCTTCAGGACGATTTTTTTTAATGGAATGTTATATAATTGATTTGTGTGACCATTATCGTTACCCATTGATAGATGTAGAATAGACAACCACTGATCAGAAAAGGATGTATATCAGGATTGGTACATCTGTTAATGGCAATGGGTGCCATTTAAAATATAACTGTGATAAACATAACAGGTTTCAAAAGTTTCAGGTTTAACTTTGTCGAATTCCTTTATGATGAGGGTAAAAAAGAAACTTTACACTTAAACAATGAAGATTTAATATTTCACGACCAAGGTGTCGATGCTGTCTGTGCATCATCATCAGGTCTGATTAGGATGCGCAGCATCGACACCTCGGTCATGAAATATTAAATCTTTATTGTGGAAGTGTAAAGTTTCTTTTTTACCCTCATTGCTGTGATAGTTGGTATTGGCTTTCTTTATCTTTTATAGTTTTCTTTGGATGTGATTCTTCCTTATTTTACCAAGATAGTTAATTTTTCTTTAGAGGAATCTCCACAATTTTTCTCATTGAGTAAAACAAAAGGGTATTGTCTAGTCTCCCTGCAGCATTCAAAAGAATTCCGTACACAGTGCCCGTTTATTAAATTTTACCAATCATGAATATTGTCAGTTTTACATTAAAATGCACTATCTTCCTTGCATGGCAAATTCTGATTTTTCTCCTTTATTGCCAGTTACTGACAGACAAAGAAGTATTCAGTAGTTATGAAATAATCATAAATAATGATAAAGTATTGAGGTATTACCATAGTTGTTTTTTTTTGCTGTTTAGCCCTTCAGGCTTCATTTTCATGTTGTATTTTCTTGTGTGATACTCATCTTTAATTTCAATCGTCTGGTGGAATTTGATAAAAATAAAAAAGAATAATTTTGTGGGATATTATTTATGATTGAATGTTACTTACTTTCCCTTTTGAATGAAACCAAAGAGAGAACAGCTCTTCATAAAGTCTGGGAACAGTAAATATGAAAGAGGTATTCCCTGTCGAGATACAATAATGTTTTGTTTGTTGTTTTGAGTTTGGTCACTCAAGGGGAACGTAAAAAGAGCAGTCTGATCTGGAATTAATCCACCAGTTGATTCCCATGGGCTGCATAAATAGTGCTGTTCATTTTTGATGCATTGTCATCTCTTCAATTTCTTGTTGGTTCCAGTTTAAATTTTATGAATAGAGTCTCAGTTTAAACTAAAGCATCTGACTTCATAGGAATCTGGAGTTGAAGGGTCCAATTGTGATAATTGCAGTAGGTGTTCACAATTTCTGTGATGCTTCCATGCCACCATAACATACGACGGTGGTCTGAAAATTTTCCGACCTAACAAAGATACAAGACATTTTTTCTGAAATTTTCTGAGTTTAGAAACTTTTCAGACCACCCTCGTAGGTACTTCACACAAGCAACCATACATGTCATAAGCATTTATGATTTCACTACATAATTAACACCCCTAACAATTTAAGTGTAGATACTCTTTAAAATTAGAATTTAAAACTCCAGCTTGAGTGTAGCTTTAGACGTAAGCACCACCATTCATAAGGGGCTGCTCCAACCAATTTATCAGGAAACAGAATGGGATGTCCGATACAAAATGAATGCATCTGAAATAAATATAATGTCAATACTAGTTGAATTCATTTTCACAAAAAGTCAAATATGGTGAATTGCGTAAGGTTTATTGATCAGAGGAAGGATTAAGAGAAACTCAGTTTGAATATTATGTTAGCCTACTTTTAAAGAAGGGTTTTTGGGTTTTAAAGGACTGGCCCGTCCAGCTTCAAGTGACCTCTGCTTCAGTTGTCCTTCATAAGTCACTGGGTCAGAATTTTATAAGATGCCATTGAAAAATCCACAACTTACAGGATCTCAGCCCATTCTCCAGACATAAAAGGCCACCACTTCTCTGTCTAGTCTCTAAAAATTACAAAAAATAATCAGAAAACCATGCTGCTGAGGGGTATATGAGTGGTAACACATGTGTGTGTATATATATATTTATAAACAAAAAAAAAATATATATATATGTATATATATATATATATATATATATATATATATATATATATATATATATATATATACATATATATATATATATATATATATATATATATATATATATATCTATGTATATAGATATATTATTAGTATTATTATTATTATTATTATTATTATTATATATATATCTATGGGCTGACACAATATAGCACAAATAGAAAAGAATAGACACATTTAAAAGAACACTCACACGGTAAATTGTTCGAGCTTTCGGCCCTCTCAGAGGCCTTATTCAAGTGAGACTGAAAATATGCTGTTGCTGTGGAGAGGGTAAAGAGGTATGGGCGGGGAGGGGAGGTGTGGAGGGAATGCTGGGAGGGAATTTAAAGATGGCGGTTAAGGGTGGGAATTTTGAAAGAACGGAAAGCTAGTATGTAGGCGGATTCATGAGTTCTCACCTCTATGTTGTTCTCGCCTCTCGTGTGAGTTTTTCCTTATGATCGTTATATATATATATATATATATATATATATATATATATATATATATATATATATATATATATATATATATATATATATATGCATGCATATTGCTGCTTTTCAAGAAAGTCTCATTCAACCTCTGAAGTATTGCTTATCACACCCTCTACAGAAATCCTAGTTGAAACCAACGGGTTAAACATGAGAAATTGTTCCAATGTCTTACTGCATTATTTAAGCTACAAAAAGAGAGGGAATCTAACTGTTATTTCTGTTCAGTTTTGTGCCTAGGTTATATTATGTAAAATTTAAATTAATCTTAATTATTATTTCTTTCAGAGAAGTGATTCTAGTCACACATCAAGCACTTCAAGGCCATTAACTGCTTCTGCAACACCGAGAGCAGTAATTAGCAGAAAATAAAATGGCATCAGTTGAATTATTCACAACTGATTAATTCCCTTATACAGCATGTATGTAAAGTTTATTTATGACGTCTGTGATTCCATTTTCATTGTTAAGTTGTCGCAATATGATTTAATTGTTCAAGTTATTGCCACAGGATGTGAAATGAATTAGAATGGTCCTCTGTTGCACATACGATCCATAGTTTGTATTTGTAAAATAAACACTTAAAATTATTAAATTTGAAACTATGAATTCTTGAATTTGTGCCAAACTAAAAAAAAAATGTCATTCATCCAGTTTATTTTTGTGCTCATTTATTGGAATTGTATGTTAATAATTTCCCTTTGTCTTGTCTGCTTCAGGACGATTTTTTTTATTGGAATGTTATATAATTGATTTGTGTGACCATTATCGTTACCCATTGATATGTAGATGTAGAACAGACAAACACTGATCAGATAAGGATGAATATCAGGATTATTAAATGTGTTCATGGCCATGGGTTCAGTTTAAAATATTACTATGATGGTTGGTATTGGCTTTCTTTATCTTTTATAGTTTTCTTTGGATGTGATTCTTCCTTATTGTACCAAGATAGTTAATGGTATATGAGATAGCTATTGAAGAAAGTAGCAACATTGTATCTGACATTGTTCCAGGATATAATGCACAATTGTGGCCTCAGACAACTTTAGCCTGTTTTGCTTATTAGGGTAGCCTTTTAGCCTGTTGAGATGGTGTTGAAAAGTTAGTAATTTTCATTTAATTTCAAGGTCAAAATCAAAGATGGATGTAAAGGTTCAGGTTGCTTACTAAAAGACATGAATACGTATACATTCCAAAACAAAATTAAGGGAAAATCTTTAGACATCCTGTGTTATTTGAATCATGGATTGCAAAGGAACTATTTTGCCCGA
The DNA here is from genome assembly GCF_022747635.1 of Hetaerina americana. NCBI lineage: Eukaryota > Metazoa > Arthropoda > Insecta > Odonata > Calopterygidae > Hetaerina > Hetaerina americana. The sequence goes on from NW_027286763.1 coordinate 109,146,472, forward strand.
ATAAACGCTATATGTTTGCGAACAAGTGACTAAAGTGGTGTTTTGAAGAACATTCCAGTTTTCTGTATGCAAATTAGACAATACAGTGATGCTTAACCTTTTCCCATCAATGGCCTGCACAGCAGTCATTTTTATTAGTTTGAGTGCTGGATTAGAAAAATTGCAAGTGTAGAAATTGTTCCATCATTTGATTCATAACATCATATTAGTAATACCAAAATAGCTAATATTAGAAAGAGACATTTTAAATTTTCTACTACAAAAAAAATGGTTAAATTATGAAGTAACAATGTGAATTTTAAGCATTATTTAATGGAAAACTATCAATATTGATTATATATATATATATATATATATATATATATATATATATATATATATATATATATATATATATATATATATATATATATATATATATATATATATATATATATATATATATATATATATATATATATACATATATATAATTAATAAAACATGCAATGATAAGCAACATGGGTTGTACACTACTATACTGGCCTTATTTTTAGGAAGTTATTAAGGTTTAATGATACCATTGCCCTCAATGAAATCCTGAAATGAGAATATGAAACAGTGGAAGTCAGGCAGCCATATTTAAATTATTATCAGGCTGGTCAGTTTGATTAATGACATGATAAGTTAACTGTCATTAGTTCAAGACCCGCCCAGGACATGGATGTTGTGCAATTTAGTGCCCCAACAACTGGAAATGTAATGACATTCCAAAGAGTGACTCATGAGGATCTCAGGGGCACATTGAGCAACCATAGATGTTTGAAAAGCAAAAATATAATGACCTCACAAAAGCATGTTGGGTTTCAAAACCAGCACTGCTGTCAAATCTCTGAGGGCACAATACGAAGATGAAAATGAGTACCAATTTAAATAGGGTATCAATTCAATTCTGAATCATTTGCCCTTTTCAAGTTGCATTGCATTGAAATAAGGAAATAATTAATATTTTAATCCATCAAAATGCATGAAAAACCAAGAGCAATATTTAGTAGCACACACAGGGAATGTGGGTAGCAGTAGTCCAGTGGGTAGTGCGTTGGACTACTGACCTGAGGATCTTGGGTTCGATTCCCGGGCAAGGCACTCTGGGCACATCCAGCTCCACCCAAGCTATGTGATTTTTTGGGCACCAGATCTTCCTAGGAAACCATAACCGGGACAGGGTATTAAGGAACTGGCCTCCCTACCCTAATGTGAGAATTCCACACGCCGCATAGGGCTTAGTACTGGGTGAACTCTACCATCACCTACCAAACCGACCTTCTGGTTGATTACTGTGTTTATGGTTTTTTTTATAGAAAATGTATAAAATATTATTCCAAGTGCATTTATTGAGTACACAGTACATTTATATTGGGGGAAATTGAGTTTGGCTGGGGACCCTGGCAATTCTTACATAATTTTTTTCCATCTGTCAATGATATTAATGCCATTAGGGTGTAATGTAAATGTTTTAATTTTGCAACTTCTATTTGTTCAGTGCCATAACTGTGCCCATATGAAAATTCATGTTTCTTAATATTCTCACTGCAGATGATGAATCAGCTGTCAAATATATTTCTTTAGGATCCAATAAATTTGCAGGCTTTGGACTCTTCAAGGTCAAGGACAAAATAATGTATACTGTTCACACTAGCTATTTCCTACTGTTTCATTGGCACACTGATACCCACCACATGAATGGGTATGTATTACTGACCAGCTGTGGATGGCTCATTCTCCAAGACAGGTAACCTGTCAAAGCCCATGGCAGTTTTATGAGTCAAGTATGCACTTTACCAGTGGATTGTACATGACTTGTATACCACATGGGTTTTCTGACTATTGGAAAGAATTCTTTAAGTTTTAGTCTTATCATTTGACCATGTTACTCTGAATAATGTTAGAGTGAAGCTGTAAGAAGAATTTATTTATATTTTTATGGCAAAACTATTGATTTCAATTAGGTATATTACTCAAGAGAAGGAACCTGACTAGCAAATGTTTTTTGTCAAGCCCTCAGAATCTCTTAAGTGAATGTGTCATTGAAATTTCATCATTTTTTGCGAGAGAAAAAATTTTTCTAGAAAAAACCAATCTCTATTCCTGAAAAGTTTGGTATACAATCAGGGTAGAATGAAAAATATTTTTCCAGCATTTTTTAAATGAAACCACCAAAGAACATATAGCCCAGATGAATTAATAAAAAGGTGCTTTATCAACAATGAGATGGATTAACACTGATCAAGTATTTGAAATGTTTTCCATCCATACTTTGTGGATATCATGCTAATAAATTCAACTGAATGAACTATTGAAATGGACATGTATGCTAAGGTATTTTTTATACGTTTGCAAGAATTTTACTTACTATGTTTCCTAAACTTATTGTAATATTAGTTTTCTTAGAAGAAAATGTGAAGATTTCCAGATATGTATGCAGGTGATGAGAAATAATTTTCAAGTGGATTAATTAAAATTGCATTATTTTATAAAGAAGTTATGAATATCAAGAGAGAAACAATGAATTAATGATTCTGGGAAAACACAACTTATGATGGTAACACAAACCAACAAATTTAACCTGAATATAAGTTAAACTGATAAGACATGCTTATTTCTTGAAACTCCAAGGTATTTCTGTCAGTTATTATTTTAAACATATTTGATAATAAGTTGACGGAGAGCATTATTAAATAATTATTTGAAACCTCAAGTGTGACTGCTCACTCATTTTGACTATGTAGGAATCCTCGTTTTGTGGTACTCTTGTCTGATGAAATCATGTCAACCAGTGTATTCTTCAACTATGTTTTCATTATTTACACAGAAAATCAGCCTTTGTAAATATTTTTCAGAAGACATTGTTTAATGATTTGGCATGAAGTGGCATATGTTTTATCATCAGAAATATATAGGTTTTAAATGTACTTTTTTATCTTTTATTACTTGCCTTGGCAAAATTCATAAACTATTTTCTCCACTAAGCCCTATTTAACAGATATATTGTACCTCACTGAAGTAAAACTACCAAAGTATCTTTCCACTAAATTTTTATTCGGTACAACTAGTTTCGATCCATTGGCATCATCCTCAGGTACCTTGTATTGTAAATTAGTGCCTCACTGATTAGCAACCTATAATAAAGAATATAAATTATATTGGACATCGTAAGAGTCAGCATCAAGATGACTCAAGATGTCTATTTATAATAGATCTAGTATTGAAAGGTATTCCAAGAATGTTAAATTTATATTTTGGCATTACTTTTAGAATAAATTTGATTGCAGTCCAATCATTCTGCAATTGAAATAAAAGTAGTGTCCATAAAGCACTGGGAGAAAGAAATTGGTCAGAATTTGGAGTAGTGAGGTTTTGATTAGAAGTTTATCATAGAAAATTTAAAAAAACAGCCTGTACTGTGGAAGTTCAAGAATACTAACATTAATATTGCCAGTATTACTCATTGCCAGGTGAGCCCTACATCATTTGATAGTCAGTGTAAAGTTATTCATTGTGTTTGGTAATGGGTAATAGATATTTTATCATGGATTTCCCAGAGTTACATTTTCTGTTGTCTCAAATATCACCGTGCAGTTTAAGAATCCCATGAAATCCTGGAACTGCTACCTTTGGTGCTGCACCCTGACACATCCTGGCACAAATGAGACTCTATGGACTTCAAATGTGCTACAGCAGATGCCAGGTATACCTCGGCACCAAGCTTGATCGCTCCCTATTCACCGAAATTTTGTTCAAGACACATACTTGGTCTAAAATCAGTCCGCTGGAGTTGCACGGAACATTCGAGTGCATCTGAGTATTGAAAGCAGGAACCTGTATGAAAATTGAGTTCCACCATTGTGTACATATTAAAAAATTCTTTACCCAATCCTTGTATTAGCTCTAATGATATCTTAGTATTGCTTTGCTTTTTCATCTGACATTATTTCTTGCATTTAATTTTCCATCTACAACGACCTTCGGTGAACCGTCACATATCTAAAAGGTGTCCAATGAGATTAACCCTTCATCTTGGAGTATCTGTTTTCATTAGACTTCTTTTCTCTCTCACTTTTTGTAGGCTTTCTTTATTGTTATTCCATCCATATAAGAATTTCTTAAGTACCGAATTATTTCCCCCGGCTACAATTGCAACTGTTGTCATTCTACAACAATTTGTTATAGAATACAATACAACAATGCATATGCAACATTGTATGAGGATGTGCTATCTTGTCATTATTTCCTTTTCAGATTTGTACAAGATGCTTTGAAAGACTAGTAGATCTTAGATGTTTCTAACAAATTTAAGAGTATAAGTCTTGATACATTATTGCATCCAAGGTGACCAATTGTAGCCAAGCTGAGGTAGAGAGATCATGGCTATTTGGCATTCAGCCCTGTCCTGAGTGATCTCCAGATCTAGGTGGACACTCCCTTCTTAAGATATTTTGGTTGATCCTCTGAATATTTTTCTGGGAAGCTGCATCGTGGCTTACGAAAAGGATCTGTTGGCATTAATTTGTGTACACATACTGCAGGATTTGGTGCTCGGCAAGATTTTCTCTGCAACTAGAAAACCAACCTTTGTGTTAAGGACTTTGATTTGATAAAACAAGATCAGTAAAACCAGGCACTAATCTCAGCGGGAGGGGCTATCAAACATAAAATTATCCTTCACATATCGAATGAAATAATTCCACAAATATTAACCATTTATTGTACACTTAGAATGAAACAACAAGAAATTTAGTCTCGTTAATAAGGAACTGAGTGGAGTAATTTTTGATAGCAATGCAAATTTAAATGACAGGATAACTCTTTTTGTTGTGCTGAGTGCAAGAAGTCAATAAGATCCATTCCCATCAGGGAATCGAGCTATTTCAATCGGATAATACGATGGATTAGATTAAAGAGATGTACGTTTAAATGCAGCGCTCTAAAACATGATCAGTTAAGAGCATTGAAATACAAAGCGTAGATAAGGTCCTCTAAGGGATATGGTTCCTAAAACCACTACCAGCCCTGCTCTGAAGAACTCGATAATTTGTGCGTCGGAATGAGAAAATTATCAATTTGGTAAATAATTTGAGGAGGAAATTTAGAGCAATACTATTCGCGTCTCCTATTACTCAACCCGCTCCAACTATTTCCTCAATGGGGACGTTCCGCGATTTCTTCTTAGGCACCACCCAGCCTCTTCGCAGGTAAGGATAGCGTTTTTAGGACCAACTAACCTCCAATAAGTAACATATCGTAGTTTAAGTTTAGATCGCTTACCATTATTGTAAATAGCTCAAATGTGTCCGCGTATGCCTTTGAAACTGGAAAAGATTATTTCTGTCGTAAAAAAACATGCAATAAAGAGAGACAAAACTGTCTCGTACGCGAATAAAAAGATGACACCTCATAATTAAGATGACTTATAATTTATTAAATGGTTGCCACAGCCCTATTTCCCTTATAGCCTTTCCAATAATGAGGTCAAAAGCTTCGCATTTATTTGACGCTCGTCGTAAAGAATACCCGGAAGTGTTCATGCCATTTCCATCACAGCAATAACATCGATTTTTTCGAGAGCCCCCCCCCCCAAAAAAAGACCTCCAGCCCCAAATCCGTCACGCAAGGGTTTGAACATTTGAAAAGTGTTTGCACATTGCGATTGCTTATTTCAATCGCGTAAAATTTATATGTCGCGATTTTGGTTTATTTCTTATCTATATCTCCCTCAATTTGTCCCCGATCTTGGTACATGGGATTTTGAGAACTCTTATGCTGCGAATGCACGCCCAACGACAACGGCTCCTTAACGACATATTCGAAGAACTGCGGCACACACCGCGACAGGGAGAACTTTTAAGAGAGTCATCCGCTAACATGCATTAAAACGCAGGCATTACAAAGCGTAAAAAAATCATTCGCTTTGACCTGGATCGACCGCCTTGGTTCAAGCACTCGGCCGAGCATCGAGGTATCCGGGTTCGAATCCCTGTTAACTGATTTTTGCACTTTGAAATCTCTGCAATCTTAATGCCAAAATTTTTATTAATAAAGCGCGCTAATGATTTTGAAAAAAAATAAGGGACCTCCCCACCTGTCATATCTTGCATTTATTGAGTTATCAATCAATAATAAATCAGGTCCAAATAGTATCATTTGCATTTTATTGCACTCGCAAGTTCCGGAAAACGCGACGTCGTGGTGCGCATGCGTGTCCCTTCTCCAACGAACTCAGGAAAGTCGTCTTCTAGAGAAGCTTGACCCGCGTGTCTCCAGAGGCAAGTGCCCATGCCATAACTGGCAGCTTCTTCGAATTTATATTTCTGCAAGACTCTATGCGTTGAAAATACGGCTGAGGTAAATATTTATCCTTTCCACCGGCTATGCTAAATGGTGCAGAGTAAGCCACATTTCGAAGAGTCAGACACGAACGAAGAGTCACATGACACACACACACACACACACCAGAGGAACATAGAAAGAGCACACAAATGGCGATTACGGAACGACTTTAATTGCCGCTATTTGAGTTTCCAATACCTCTCAATGATGGGCACAGGCATGGCGGAACCATCTCGCACAGGGCTCATAAAGACACGAAAGTACTCGATCAAATTCATTTTGCTAAGGTTTTTGTGTGTTATCTTCACGATAAATCGTTAATTCGAGTGACTTATCAAATGATGAAGGACATTAATTCTGATATTCTTATTTTCAGAAGGAGTTTTATTGGAGTGGGAAATTTTATTCAGTTGTCTGAAACGAATGTGCTCTTATCGTGGGAGCCCGTATTAAATATTTACAACTTTTATATTCTCCATTATCATTACGAGTCTAGTTGCGCATCGCTCCCGACCGCTACTCCCGATTACACCCATTGACCCGCCGGCGCTTTTCTCGCTTTTCTCCTACTTCTGAGGATGCGGGCGTCGCCGATACCAGGCGCTCCCGTTCTTCACCCCCCCAAAATCAAGGGAACTCCATTCCCCCAAAGCGGGTGGACGCAGGTGGATGATGGCATCTCTCGAACCTCATTGGCCTCCATCGATTCTCCTCGTGCGTATGACGCAACCTCTTTCTTCTTCATCTCCTATCTCTGTCTCTCCCAAGCTCTACCCACAAACCTCATTCTTTGCTTAGACTTTCCTTATTTTATTGTTCTCTTTCTTCACTGTCATTTAATTTGAGTATGTGTGTATGAGTAGGTGCATCGTTAATTTATATATATATATATATATATATATATATATATATATATATATATATATATATATATATATATATATATATACAATAGGTTTATGTATATGGATCTTTGGATATCTATATATGGATGTTATATGTATATATAAGAGCATACGCCCGGCAAGTGGAAAGATCCGGTGTTCGAGTCCCGGTCAAGGAAATATTTTTGCGCTTGTGATTTGCTCGATTCCATCTTCCCCACCTCGCCTGTGTTCGTCTTTCTATGTGTTATATCTATTTCAATGAGAATAAATATTTTTTCGCCATATGGCAGGATTTCGTGTTTGAATGTGTATATACACACCATTAAACACAGTAAACAACCCGAAGGTCGGTTTAGTAGGTGCTGGTAGAAGAGCCCTATGGAGTTCCTTTCCGTGCCGGTTATGGTTTCCCAGGAAGATCTGGTACCCGAAAAATCACTTTAGGTGCCCAGAGTGCCTCGCCCGGGAATCGAACCCGGAACCCTCCGGTCAGCAGTCCAACGCTCTACCCCCTGGACTGCCGCGACCCATATATATATATATATATATATATATATATATATATATATATATATATATATATATATATATATATATATATATATATATATATATATATATATATATATATATATATATATATATATATATATATATACATATACATATATATTCCTTTTCTTTTCGATTTCCAAATCTGCGCATAATGAATTTGTGTCTGTCTATATGTATTTATGTGTATATATGAATGTAATTAGGGGATCGAAATGGTGCGGGGGCTAACGTACTGGCTTCCCACCCAGATTGCGTAGGTTCAAATAACGGCGGTGTTGAATATTTTTCAGTGGTATCTCGATCCCTACTTGAGGTGCTTGGTGGAGGGCACTTTGAGTGAGTACGCCGTCCGTCGGATGGGACGTTGAACTGCGGACCCCTTGGCGCCTTTCGTATAGAGTAGGCTAATGCCGACGCCGGCTTTCTCTCAACCCTTCATATCCTTTCCTGCCCATCCCCTATGGCGCAAATGACCTCAGTCGTCGGTCGCCTCCCCTAAAAAACTACTACTATGTATGTAATTATAAATGTTATGCCTAATATAATATGTATACGATGATGGGTTAAATTGGAAGAAGGGACCTCTAGGTCTCAATTTAGACCAAATAAAGACATCTATCCCGAGAGGGCGTTCCTCTGGCAGGGAACACCGCCACCCGAGAGTGAAGTCAAAATACACAAGCAACCCCCCCCCCCTCCAGCACATCCCACTCGATTTTCACTCTTCCTTCGATACGAGGGAAGGTTCGGGAAAAATTACCAGCCAACATTACAACTTTAAAAGTGTGGGGATGGGATATTGTCCAGGGGTGAGAGCACGTCTTGTTATGTGCACCATCGAATTCAAAAGCGCGACGCGCGGACGTGAGATAATGACATTGAGAAGGCGGAGGAGGAATTGGCACACCGCTGACCTACGCAAAAGCGGAAGTCGGTGGATTCACTTAGAGGAAGTCGCAAGTAAAGAGGAGGAGGAGGATACAGCGATACGTTATCGTACGTTTACGCTAGGTAATAGAGCAGGAAACCGAGGACATGGAAAATTCTAGCCGCAAAGAGAGAGGGAGAGGGTTGTAAATCAGTGAGAGGATTGTCATGGACTGGAGAGTACTGCATTGCCTAGTTACAATGCTCGCATTATCTCTGGTCGTCGGAGAATTCGCAGGTTCACCTCAAGGTGAGTTTTAGCGTAGTCTTTTCCGATAACCCTGTGCTTTTATCAGTGCATAAATGTTTCATTGGGATTTATTTAAGTTCGTTTATACTTGGGCATCGATTGCTTTTGGTCGGATGGGCGAACGTTTTAGTTAGTCAGTCAGCCGAGGAGTTACAACCATTACTGAGGGCAATCAGTGGGATAGAGGGGTGGAGATGAAAAAAAGGCAAAGAGGAAAGAGTTGATGGCAAATACGTTGGATATTAAGAAAAGCCTCGTCAAAACTTTGATATATAGTAGAGCGTAGGTTTGTACGGCGCGGAAACATGGCCACTGAAGCAGGAGGATAGATGTAGATTGCAGGCTTTTGAAATGTGGGTGTGGAGAAGGATGGAGAAAGTGAAGTTGAAAGAAAAAAGAAAGGAAAGAAAATGAGGAAGTGCTGGGTGTGGTGGGAGAGGAGATAGGGGAGGACGCTAGGCAGGTGAGATAGGGGTAGGGAAAGGATAGGCATGTTGGACGGAATGGAAGGAGGTTAGAGGTATGCGGAATTGAAGAAGGGTTTATTATTTTGTAAGGTGGCAGGTTGTATCTTGCTATTCTAAGCTAAGAAATGAAGCTGCGCGTAATTTATCTCCATCCAAAACCTACCTTAAACGATAGATTACCAAATAATTATAAGAAAACTTTAGGCCGTGTTTTTTATTTATTTTCGAATTCTTCAAATGAATAATCATTAGTCATTATAGCTGCTGAAAGACAGACTGCTCTTCCTTAAGAAATATCTCCTCCAGAAGTATCGTCCAGCGGCCAATGTCATCATCTGCTTATCCAACGGCATTATTAAGCGGTGGATGATGTCCATAAACTGTTGGTACTTACAGGATCAAGCATGGATTCCGATGAATCGGGTGTGGTAGATGACTTAGGTAGTTCCCCTGCAAGTGCCTTCCAATATGACGGCCTAGCACTGGACAAAAGGTGGTGACCGGTCGTTTACCCACCCACTTCACCCACACCAATGCCTTGGTCCAAGCGGGGCTTGGATAGAATAACCGCTACGTACAACGGTCGGAATGCACTCGGAAAATCCTCGACTCGGAAGAAAAGGAACGTCGGACGAAACGTCCGCCCGGCCCTGGAGATCAGACCTGATGTCGAATTAGGGAATGTGAAAACTGGCGAGAATCGAGACATAAATTAGGATCGCAAGTGGTATAGCTGACCCTATATGGCGGGGTCTAGCAAACAAAATGTAAGGGAGAAACTTTCGCCTTGCTCCATTCAAATTTTGCGTAGCCATTCGTATCTCTTAGATTAATCTGATACGAATTTCATTCCTAATGATTTTCACCATCTCGGATTTCCGTAGTGAGGAAATAATGAGTATAAGTTTGAGGAGACACCAAAAAATTTAAGTCAATGACATCATGCCCACAAAAGAAATATTATTCAAGACAAATTCCAAAGAAACTGCGGGAGATGCCGCAACAGTAACTTTTAACGGAGTCATCCGCTAATGTGCATTTTAATGCAACAATTTCAGAGCGTAAAAATCATTCGCCTTGACTGGGACTCGAACCCAGATCCAGAGGACGCCTCGGTAGCTTAAGTGGCTAAAGCACTCGACCGGATATTGAGGGATCTGGGTTCGAGTCCCAGTCAAGGCGAATGATTTTTACGCTCTGAAATTGTTGCATTATTCAAGACATTAAAAATTATGTATGTCGAGGGGTTGACACCAAGAAGAAAGTTATCTCCACTGATGATCTTCTTGAGATTCGATGACAGATAAGGAGGAGGCGGTTGTGATGGTCATAGCTTCGAAATTCATATTCTGTGAGATTAGAGGGTAGGCACTCTTTCCAGCGGTACACTAAGTTCGCGGGAAAGTACACGAAAACGTCGCGGAAAATATTCGAAAACATGCTAACAGATTCCGTATTCCGAAAATAAGTTTCTTCTAATAATTCGCTGGTTAGGGCGAAAATAGCTAATCTCATCTGACAGTTAAAGAAGTTCTAGGATGGGATAGGGTGTAAAGAAATTGCCATACCCGAAACAACGCCATCTTGTTTTTCTGGAATGATAAACATTCCGCATCATTGCCATGGATACAACAGGGAAAATCTGTAATCAAATCAATTTGGGTTTGAAAAAATTGAATGTGATTCAAATCAGCTGTAAGGATCTTGAAGAAGAACTGAAGGATGGGAGAGCCTACTCAATTATTTCTTCATGATCATTATGATCTTTCTCCCTTAAAAAAATTGCGGATTTTCTTCATATGAAAATTATTTTAGACCTCGAATCGATTCAAATCGAATGAGAAGAGAAAAATTTTCAACTTTTTTTATATGCATCTTTAATGCTTTCTTACTTCATTCCAAGTTGGCTTTAAATATGTGACTCACATGTTTTTCATGGCAAAAATTGGTTACCTGAGATAGAACGATGAAGTTATTTGGCGCGTAAAAGCATTTAAGAAACATCTCTCGGATTCCTAGCGTCTTTGCTTTTACCTTCGATCCATTCCCCAGGACAGTCCTACCCATCGATGTGTCCTATAATTTTACGTATACTCATTTATTCAACACGCAATCAAAATTGTGAGTACAAGAATCTGGTTACAACGATACAAACGTAAAATGGAAGCCAAAATAAACAAAGGAGTGAGACAAGGATGAAATCTCTCGCCAGCAATATTCAACATATACCTGGAAGAGGCAATAAAAGAAACAAGAATTGGATATTAAAGGAGTCAAGGTAAATGGAGAGGAAATCAACATACTCCGGTTTGCAGATGATATCGCAGTAGTGGCGGAAACGCGAGAGGATCTGCAAGCAACTGCAAGTAAGTGCTATGGACCAAGTACTGAGGGAATATACTACGAACATAAGCAAGAAGAAAACTAAAATTCATGTGTGCGGAAGAGAGAAACTGAATGCAGATATCACCATTCGAGGGGTGAAACTAGAGCTAAATGCTGAATGAAATTAATTTTTTAAGAATTCCGAAATTTCGCCTCAATTCAAAATAAATTTAAATTTTATGGGGTTCATTTTCACGAAATATATGCTCGGAAAAAAAAGAAAAAAATCAATGAATGTTTTGCTAGAGAGCATTATTCAACAAAATTTTACAATTCTTTTAAACACTCCTCAGATTTGTTACCGTTGACCAGTTACAATGTTTATATAGCACACGCAATAGTTTTGTTGATCTCTCAACGTCTATATGAGATAGAATATCAATCAGAAAGAACTAAACACGAAAAAATGTGGAGCTCCTATCTGAAGCGTTTCCTCGTTAGACGGCATCAGAGAGACAAGATCGTAACACTTTGGTGTCCGAATCGTCCGGAGAGATTCGTTGACGTGAACTCACGTGAAAGGGAGATAGTAAGTCACTAAAAGCCTTTGGCTCAGAATGTGTCTCTTGAAATATTTTGTCGAACGCGGGATTTAAATAAATTTCTCACTCGTATGCCAAGGACATGTTTTGCTCAGTGCCTGGGATGCTTTTCTCCATTTGTACAGCAATTGGTGGCGTTCGCTGTGGTTCGATAACTTGCCAGCCGGGACAACGGTGCTTACGTCGACCGACGACCTGCAATCGCTCCCTTACTCCGTGCCCGCCAAAGCAGTATTGTGAACCTTTGGCGGTATGGAGCTACATTTACACGTAAGAGCCGTAAGGTAAGTAAGACATCGTATATCACCAAACATGCTTATCAAATTCGGCAAGGTTTGAATGGGTTATAGGTAATCGCCGAAAGCAAAAATTGCAGAAATAAGGGTCGAGTTTATTTTACACCACATGGGCATCACGTTTAATGATGAAGTTTATTTTTCTTGACAATTGGATTCCGATGACCCGTTTGGTTTTCTGTTGGTTTTCCTAATTTTTCCAAAAATTCCTCGTCTCTTATTGTCGACTCGAACACGATTTAAAAAGAAATGAAAAATAAAACTTATAAGTATAGGCGTTCCAAGACTTTCTTTGCAGTTTCGTTAGTAGGAAGTCCTCTAAATCCAAGGCATAAAATCTAATATCCTGATGATTGTTAAATAAATCAGTGACCGGACTCATTTCGTCCAGGCGAACAGGGCGAGGACAAGCCGTCTCTGACACGTCTGGTGAGTGGCCTGGGCTTTTATTGACGCAAGTGTGATACCAAAATGCTATTGCGCTGAGAAAAACAGTGCAAATCGTCATGCGCGACTTTGATTGGCATTCATGGGAGTTCAATGTAAGCTGAGATTGAACCAAGGACCTTTCGCTCGTCTGGACCGCACAAGTTGGCAAACTATTCATATAGAGCGTATTTGTTATAAACATTTTCTAAGAATAATAATATATTAATTTAGACTAATCGTTATCCGTGTGGTCAGTATCAATAGGTATGAATTTCGTGTATTGTACAACTTGCGTAGTTGATCACGATAAATTATCGACATCAAACTTCGGCAATTGCATAATTTGGAAAATTCTTCGAGAATGAGACCAGATTCGATTGACATTACGTAGAACAGACGCTTGTAATCACATTTTGCACCTCCACTTGTGCCTTTCTGTTAATTTTCTCATTAATTTTATTCGAGATACCTGCGTTCGTTCGTAAAAGGGCCTTTGTTTACTTTACGGTCGGTGAATCATTGCAGCCATTTTGCTTTCAATCATTGTTAATTGAGCTTATGAGCCCAATGCGTATTTCGTCTCATGGTGAGTTCAGCCCCAGTTTTCTTTTTCGCTGCTTTTGTGTAGAGCCCTGCGCGCATTCGTCCTTCGACTGACTAAACCGATGGCGTTGATTCCCGCCCGAGTGATTCGTCTCCGTCATTCGGTCGGGCGTCGAACTCACGGCTGGCACATGACTCGCGCACGGCACAGCGTGTTCGCGACGGCCACGTTTGGTCCGAAGGTCTCTTCAAATGAGCCGGCCTTCCGTCGCTTCCCGTCAAGACAAGACGGGTTCTTTGCGGTGCCTCCTTGCACGGCCACGGTCGTGCGCCTTCCTTCCTCGCGGATTCGCCAGACGGGCCTCGCCAGACGGGCCTCGCCTCCGGTCACCTTCGGGTTTTCCCCCGCGTCGATGAGCTATCGTTCTCCGCATTTAATATTTAGTGACTCCCGGAACGGTCGCTCATTAGAGCGGTGGCCACTGGAATGAGGGCGTCAGGTTATCAAAGATGGAATCAGCATAACGAATCGACCCTCTTGTGGAGAATGCGCAACTTTCTTTCGCGAAGAAGAGAGTTGTCCCATTAATTGGAACCTCGCACAGGAAAATATGACACCGTGATTTGATTCAAGAAAGTGAACAAGGCCGGGCATTACACTTGAGGGTTGTACATTCCTGAGGGAGAGAGATGTTTTTTAAATCTCTGATCCTCTCTCGCGAGTTTCATTTTGACGATTTTTCATCCATCTCGTTGTATTTGCATTAAAAGGAAATATTATACTTATAATAAAAGGTTATTTTTTCGTGGACTTTGATTACGACTCAGTCGTGTTACATGATTTTAATGAGAATAATTTTCCTTTAAATTTTTGCAAACATTTATCTAATGCAGGCCTGTAAATACAATCACTGCTACATGTAGCATTTTCTACTATACCGAGCTATTGCGCTAAGTAATATGATTAGCATTATACTTGTTTCGTATTTCTAACTCGTAGTTGTAGTTTTAGGGGAGGCGACCGACAGCTGAGGTCATTTTGGTCATTAGTAATGGATGGGAAAGGAGGAAGGGTGGAGAGGAACCTGGAGTCGGCATTAGCCTACTCTTGTCGAAAGGCGTCAAGGGGTCACGCGCAGTTTAAAGTCCCATCCGACGGATGGCGCACTCACTCAAAGTGCTCTCCATAAAGCACCTCAAGCAAAAGCAAGGTAGGGCTCGGGATACCCGTGAAAAATATCTGCCTTCCCTAGGATTCCGAACTGGGCCCCGATTGGGGCCGATTGGGGCCCTCTCAGTGGGAAGCCAGTACGTTAGCCATCGCACCATCTCGATCTCCAACTGACTACGTAAATTACATATGCACCACGGGTTGAAATAATTCTCAGACAAAAATTTCGTAGTGTTCATGGCTGATTAAGTTAAATTTTTCATAAGATATAAGAAATATTTTATACTTTTAAAGTTGATATATACTTTTACAGTTTCGTCGATGAAAATCAGTTTGCCCAATGAGAGAGAGAAAAAAATATATGCATATGCGATATATATATATATATATATATATATATATATATATATATATATATATATATATATATATATATATATATATATATATATAGTGGGCAAACTGATTTTCGTCGACGCAACTTTAAAAGCATATTTGGGGAAATTCTTGAGGGAGAGCACCTGATCTCCGCTGATGAGCACTTCGCGGTCGAACAGGTGACGAAAGCGAGATTAGGCCTCGTCGAGAGAATCCGAACAGGACCGCGAGGAAGTGAAAGTTTTTTGAACGCTGTCCGTCTGGGTGCGGCCCGATGGAAACTTTTCTCTCGACTTCCTTGCTTCGTTCGCCATTGGTGAGGACGGCTCTTGTGTACCATGCACGAACAAAGCGAGCAATGAGGCGAAGGAACGTTTTAATCGCCACCCTGATCCTCGCGCGCTTCGGCCATGCATACATCAATTTTCCGAGTGGCGAAACCTCCTCGAACGATAACGGTGAGTTTTTTTTTCATTCATCTAAATGTTTTTTTTTCGCCGATAGGATGTTTTCCTTATTGGACCTTTCGTTCATTATCTTACGAGCAACGCCACACAGTACTGACCACCCATATCCTTTGTATCTTGCGACGATGCGGTGTGTCGGTGATTTTCTCGGAGAAATTTCAAACTCTTTGTTTTCAGTAATGCATTCAACCCGAAGCAAGCGAATGACGACAGATGATCACGATATTTATCTCAAATTTCCGTGAGAATGCGTGATTTAGTAGTTAAAGTTCGTACTTGGAAGTGTATTATTCATTCTCATTCGATTTGGGGCCGACGGATGTCGCAGAATGGTTCTGCGGGGCGGTCTTCTCCTTTGAAAGCAGATCACTGTGCAAGGGCTACAGCAATGCACGCATTTCACTCGCTACCCTATCGTTCGTCAAGTTCCCTAATTCTTTGAACCCCTTGGCTTTGCATTAGCTTTGTTCGACTTCGTTCTTCGTATATATTTACGTTTTTTTCTTTCCACTTTTCTCATCCTTTAAATTTTCTATCATGCCTCGTTGAATATCTTTCATTATTTTTTTTCGCGAATTGTTCTCTGCAGTTCTTCCGTACCGTTAATCCTTTAGCAAACTAATTAACCTCAGAATATACCCAAATTAATGCTTCTCATCCATTATAAGGTGCCTTTTAAAGCTTTCCTAATCGCGCAGTCTTCTTAATAAAGTCCCCCGGCGATGAACTTAGTCCGATGTCCTCGAAGAACATAGTCCGAGGACCAGCTTACATTAATTATTCCCATTTTTTTTCTTTTCAGCTTTCTTAACATCCATCACTGCTTGTATTTTTCCCCGTTGCATCTAATATATGTCTGTCAACCGCTGTTCAAAGGCTTGGAGAAGTGATATTTCCGATAAAGATGTTTACTACAAATGTTTTCAACAACATAGGCTGATGCCAATGTTTTTGGGATTATGATTATCAACAAGTCAGATACGTACATTTTAAGTCGCATTCCATTCCACGTCTTTGCTCTGTGTTGTGAACATTTTAGACTTCATATGTTCATCCACACGTCGATCAAATGACGCATAAAAGCTGCTGAGACATCTAGAAGATTCTGTGAAGTGATTCGTGCTACATTATACTGTTCCATCCCAAATGCATTCTTCTCAAGTTCTCTTCTGTCAAGGCCAACTAAACCTCGTCTCGTCTCTATCACTCCACCATTCGTTTCAATGCCTTTCGAGACCTGTGCTACTTTTACCACGCCTAACACTTGATACGCTGTCTTCCTCTCCGTCCGTGTTATTTTCTCAAAACTTCTTCGCACCCAAAACCCTTCCGCCTAATCTCATCATGCACACGCGCGCTCCATATCAAATTCTTCGCAGTTCGGATGGGTCGGCGACGCTCCCACTCCATCGCCTTTCCCTAGTGCCACTCTTCAAATGGGCCGTGGTAATCACAGCTGCACTCAATACCCGAATGAGCAGGTGCCGCTACAATCCTCCTAACAGATCAAAATATCTTTGCATTCGACCCAGCAGGACGTGGGGATCCCATCCTATGCCGGTCATCTTATTTTGATTATTTGGAATCGTGGCTAGACGTAGCTATTTCGAGTGCCACAGACCCATTTCCTCTCCCAATAGCTTTAAAAATCAGTACATGTAGGTCAAAGCTCAGTCGTAATTCAATAAAAATCATAAACCATAAATACAAAAATCAAACTGAAGGTCGGTTTGGTGATAGTAGAGTTCACCCAGTACTAAGCCCGACGGCGTGTGAAATTCACACATCAGGTTAGGGGGGGCCAGTTCCTTAATACACTGTGCCGGTTATGGTTTCCCAGGAACACCTGGTACCCAAAAAATCACATAGCTTGGGTGGAGCTGCAGGTGCCCAGAGTGCCTTGCCTGTGAACCGTGAACCGAACCCGGGCCCCTCCAGTCAGCAGTCCAACGTTCTACCCCCTGGACTACCGCGACCTACTCGTAATTCTGTAGAGTACTTATATTTGTTTGTTCATAAATCGATTGCATTTGAAACATTGAATTAGTGCATTGATTCTTTTCATTCATTGAATTTAAAAAGTACGTGTACTAGAGCTTCTGCAATATTTACGACTGTTTGAATTTTTTAAAAAATAATACATTACTACTGAAAATTTTGAGATATTTTTTGAAAGTGCTCATAATTTTTGTATTAGAAACAGATACTTCATCTCATAATTCACAACACATTAACGGGAGGTATAATAAAGTATTGTGGAAAAATACCCGGTTTATTCATTCAGTGATCATGATAAGACGCCAAGGAAATTCTTAAGATTGATTATGGGGATATGATTGAGATACTTCCTTCCTTTGCGGTAGTGCCTTTAACGCGACATCATGCCTTTTGCAGAATATAATATGTAATAATGTATGACGTATTCCAGAAGAAAGAATATGCGACTTATCCGACACGTCTCATACTGCAATAGTTCACCCAGTGGATGGATAAAATAGGTCTGGTATTTAACGCAGTAGTTCACGTATTTATGAAATGTTTTAGAAGATGGGGGCAAATTATTGAGGACCTTTGAGGAAAAATTGCGTGAAGACTAGTGAAAACTTAAATATGAAGCTTAACATAGCAGAGCTCCGGAACATGGTCGTTGAAACATAACGATAAGTTTAGGCTTTTGGATGCGGGAAAGATGAAATGGTTCTAAGTAAGAACAAACGAAGAAGTTCGGTGCATAGTAGGAAAGGAGGGAAGGTCATTGCGAGTAATTCAAATTAGGCAGAACAAATACATGTTAATTTGGGCAGCAGTATATAGCTGGAGATTTTTATGGAAGCAATCATTTTGGAAATGCAAGACATGAGGGGCGTTGAGCAATGGGCATTCTGAACGGAATGAAGGGTGACACGAAGTCGTGTTTTAGTGGGTTCGAGGGATTGTTTATTGTGATGTAGGTTTTTAAGTGTTTATTAAGTGTCGTGTTAAGTGGGGCTTAGAGATGTGGCATTGCATATGTAGTGGGTCCATCTAAAACCTATTTTGACTGGCAGACTACTCTTGATAGTAACAATAGTAACAATTTTTCTGGTTGATTGGGAAACTGATGTTGATGAGATGGGAATTTTCTTTTTTTTTTAGAGAATGGTGTTTGCAAGTTTCCTATGAGTGTGTTTTTAAGCTGACTGATTTCATTAATTATCTTTTGTGATATTGATTGGATTTGAGATGCCTTATTATTTTTACCCAAGGCAAGTTTGATTGTAAATACTTGGGACTTTTGTGCAACCTGAAATTGTCTATCTGCATATGCGAGTTTTAAAAATAAAAATAATTTTGAAAATCATCTCTTTGAGACCACTTCACCGAGATGCCTTTACAGCCGACTCACTGATGATTAGACGCAGCGTGTTTTCTTGTATTATCGATTGATTCCTAAACTACAACCGGTCTAGAGTCCAGCAAAGATCTATACGACGCCATCGAAAGTCAGGAAACTCAAGCCACACCGACATGTCTATAATTCAATATTTCCTCACACACTCGTATATTTTATTTATGCTGTTCCGATCCAATTTAAAGAACTATATATTATTGATCATTATTGAGATTATTCCAACAGAGTTTGTTCTCTAAGTTCTATTGTTGACGAATGCTGTTTATTATTATTATCATCCGATGATTTACGCATACTGTAATTTCGTGCTTTATTTAATGACACTATAACAATTGCAGGTTTTGGCGCGGACTGCGGCGGAGCTCAGTGCAGTCTCAACCAGAGGTGCGCCCAGATCCAGGCGGACTGTTTGACGCAGCCTTCCCCGCCGTCGTACGGGTGTGAAAATTCAAAGAGATAGTGACAAATTGGAGAAAAAATGAAATTAATTATTCCTTCTTTCGGCCCATTATTTTACGTGCTATGAGGGGAGTCGGTCATCATTCCTGTTGCAACAATGGTAATCCGATGTCGATGATTTATTAGACCTCTTTCTAAACCTGGAATTAACCCCTCTGCTGCTGTAAATAATGGACTATTGCAGATGTCTCAAATGAAGAAGATACTATCACATTCTAGAAGGAGCTCCAGTAAAAAGAAATCCGGGAACCATCTTTCACAAAAGACAGTTTAACGGAGTTCTAGACCATTATTGTGTCCTGTTTTTTGTGTTTTGTTATGTCCATGGTCTGTTAATAATAAACTTAATCATTATGCTTTTAGAATATTTTGATATATTTTTTCTTCATAAATTATCGAAGTGCGAACCTAGCTTCTGTGGATGAGAAGCTATTCTATGTGTTCAAGACCGAGTACTTCAATCATTAGAAATTATTCTAACCGTGAGTTTACAAAAAGTGGATCAGTTGCACGCTGATCACCAAAAAGTTGTGAAACCATAGCTGGACAATTAGCAGAGAAGCCATTGATTCGAGGACGAAGAATGTTAAAAAACCTTACTCTCAAAAACACAAAAATTCTTTCCAAAGCAGTTTTAAATTGAAAACCTAAAAAAGATGTCGGCTTATTTAAGGTTTTTGATATCTGCCAGCTAAGATCTCGTAAGAAGTAGACAACTTTGCACGGAAATCCCCAATTAAATGGATAGTAATTTAACTATGCTCCGGCTGCCTTAATCATATCAAAATTTTTAGTCTTCATATCAATTAATATTTAATCAAAATCTTATCATGAACTGTCATATAACTTAGGGAATTTCATTTTAGCAAAATTTAATATGTAAATCTTTATTGTAGAAACAGAATGGTAGTAAATTATTCATTAAAGACAAAATGTAGAGAGTAAAATGTGGATTATCTTAAGTAGGGATGATTTATAGAGTCACCTATAAACAAGCACATCCCTGTGTGCTTACTGCGCGAAAGAATATTTTCAAGTGAGGCGATGACCAATTGGCCATTTTAGGAAGGCACATACAAACAAGACAGAAAAGACATCAACATTTTTTCAGTCACTTCGTGACAGAGTGCTAAATCGCCCAACACTTTCTAGTATGTTGTGTAATGCCTCAAAACACATCACTAATGGTTTTCGTGCATCATACAATATTTCACTATTAATTGCCAAATCTGGAAAGCCGCATACAATTGGTGAAGAACTCATCTTACCGGCAGTAAGTGAAGTCCTGAGTACTGCTCTGCTTAAACCGCCATGTGATACAATAAAAATGATTCCCCTAATTTCAAATTTAAATAATTCCACTTCATTTCAACTTCCAATAGATGAAATGGCTGAGAATGCGGAAGACATACGTATCCTCCTGAGAACAACAGAATTTGCATTACCATTGGACGAGCCAACTTGGTCAGGTAATGAATCTTGGGTTCTGACTTACGTACGCTTTATTAAAGATGAAAATCTACCTTAAGATTAGTTGTTTGCCGGGCAATTAGAAACTGACACTAAAGGGGAGTCAATATGTCGTACCGTAGAGCAGTTCTTCAGGGATAAAAAAAATTCCACTTTCTGACATACTTGCTGTTGCGACAGACGGAGCTCCGTCAATGACTGGCTGTCGCCGTGGTTGTATTGCATACTTGAGAGAATATCAACCAAATGGTTTTGCAATTCATTGTGTGATTCACCGACATTATCTGGTGGCAAAAATACTGAGTGATCGCCTTGACAAGTCCTTAAACATTGTAATTACAGTGGTTAAATAAATCAAAGCCCATGCTCTTAATGAACGACTCTTTCGAGAGTTGTGTGATGAGAACGACGGAGGTTTCAAACGTTTGTTATTTGTACACACGGGAAGATCGTTTGCTATCAAAAGGCAATTGTGTAAGGCGCTTCTAATATCTTTGACACTGTCGTGCAGTTTTTTGAGGAGGCAGATACTTTTCTCAGCGACAACCTTAAAGAGATCAGGAGTGGAATCATATTAATCTTATAAAGGCAAAATCTGTGGTGAGATGATGAGGATGAGGATTTTATCCAGTGACAGGTACGCGCCCTGGAAGGCGTCTCGCAAGGTCTTCGTCACGGATGATTGGACTGAGCGCGTTGTTGCAAACACCTTGGGCACGAGGTTGGCGCACACTCTTCCTCATCGCTAAATATTCTGTAACAATGCGAAACACAACAGTAGATGACAGGTTCAGTTCATTGACATCCATCTTGATACTCAATCGACAGTCAGAGTCCAACAATTGTCGAACACGTGCCACATTGTTGTCGGTTTCGCTGGCTGACGGCCGCCCAGAGCGTTGTTCGTCGTGAACCTTTTCCAGGCCCTCCTTGAAGGCCTTTGACCACCTCAAATGTTGTGAGTAAGGTAGAGCAGATTCCCCGAAAGCCTTAAGAGATTTTTTCAGTTTAGCAAAAAACTTAGTAATCGCGTAACGTTGCTCGATCGTCGATTCCATGTTTTTCGTGGCACGGTCGACGCGCAGGGGTTTACAATAACTGACGTTGAGCCACTTCCACAGCTTAGAGAGCACTGAGACCGCAATTGTGCGGCAAAGCTTAACTCCCCCCCCCACCTACATCAAGTAGTTCGATACCACTCCAAACAATAGGAGTGATACGGAAAATTTAATTGCAATACTTTCGGAACGCACCCCGTACGGTCCACCTTTTTTGGTGACATGTGCAATCCTCATTGCAGTAACGACAATCGCGAGAACTCTGCCGTTTTTGAGGACACTCGGCGTCCGGAGTCGCTGCGCCCTCATGGTACGAATCTCCGCAATCTGCAATCCACGCCTTTCTGCCGTCAAACGTTTTCAGCCTGCTTCGCTGATTGTCCGGGATTCGATCGGAATTTCCACGCCTGCGCAATCGCAATCGTTAGCGAACTTCCGAAATGTGTACCTAAGCGCTTCGTTCACCTCAAGGAAATCTCTGAACAGTAAATACATTGAGGAACCGACCAAGGAGCTCGCGTGACGCACCTAAGTGCTTCGACGCGGTGGTTCCCCTTGGACTGCTCGGAGTCGATAATAATGTACAAGTTCCTAGAAAGCGTACACAGGAAGGAAAAATCGAATGATTTTCGGAGTAAGGCGAAGGATAATGGAAAGGACAATCAAAAGAATCACGAACTAGGACCAAGTAGTATATAAAAGGTTGGAAGAACCTCAGGTGACACAACTTGTCTTACATCGAGAAGAAAATGAACTTCAGAGCAGTCTTCTGCTTTCTTCTTCTTCTGTTTGCCGTGGCTGCCGGCTCAAGTAAGTGTTTTATTTTAATATTTCTTCCTTTGCATGTTAAGATGACTTGGGTGATTGCTTGTTATTTTATGACATATTTAATCCGTTTGGTCCAGCATGGAGGTTTTGTTTTTGGTCTGGTTTCGCATTAGAAATCACTCACAGTTGGCATTTTTAATTAATGGCCTAATTATTATTTTTTACGTGATTCAGTGAGTTAAGCTTTTTATAACCGTCATCAATATTTGTTTCAATTATTTTACATTCGGATCAAGAGAAATTCACTCTCTAAGTGTGATTGCCTCATCTATCGGCGAATTACGTGAACCTTTTCAATTAAATCTAAGTTTGAAATCCTGGTTCGGCCGCTTATGTAATGTGCCACGCAGACATGGCCACGCACCCACGACGTCTGAATGAGGCTCTCGAGTCGGCAAGGGTGACTTGAGCTGGCCAAGTCAGGATAATTCCCTGGGACATTTGCGCATGTAATGAAATTGAAGTGTAATACTCCTGTGTCCATCGCGAGGGACAATCGAACATTGATGACCGGCTGCGGGAATATCCTATATGCAGCCTTAGATTTAATCTAATTTACACCTTCTAATCAAACCATTTTCTGGTGTCCTTCTTAGGATTTTTATGCTCGACAGAGAAAAGCAAGGAATTAATGGTTTATAAACGCGTATATCGGGACAATTAGATGAAAACGTCAACAATGTTCTAAAATCTGTCCCCGGAGCAAGTGCTGTTCGTTATACCAAGCGAAATAATTCTATTTCATTGTATTGATACACATTATGATACTATTGTCTTCTTATAAGATGTTTATTGGAAAGAAGTAGGGCATGGAAATACCGACACGAAATTGTGGACGGGTGAAAAATAGTGTCATTCACTTTTTTCATTTCGCAGCTTCTTTTCGGACCCCGAACCCCCCCCCCCCCCAAAGCAAAAGCAAGGACTTTGCGGGTTTTGAGCGTGAATAAATCGAAATGTGTGCACAAATAAATCTCGAAACTACCATTAATCTCGTGTTGTAAACTACAAATATATCGTTATAATCAATATTTTCCCCGAGACGTCACTATACGATTAAGCATTTGAATATTTGCAAAGTTATGCTTGTCGACTGTGAAGGCATTGTATTTCTGCTATTCAAGTCATGATAAAAAAAACCCACTGTCCCCAATACAAATGATTTCAATCTGTTATGAAAAATAATTATATTTTAATGTCAATCTCTTCAACGAAATTTTCACTCAGTGTTCACAATCGAGATTGATGATGAAATGCATAGTTGAAGGATTCCATGGAAGTGGGATTTCTAAAAGTTCTATTAGTTATTTCTGAGAGCGTCGTCGCCCATTTACACGAAATGGTTTCTTTCCAGGGGACGGCAAGCGCTGTGGAAGGCAGCGCTGTGGCCCGAGAGAGCGCTGTGTGAAAACATTGCGACAGTGCTACAGGGGGCCGTGCCCACCGCTACTCAACTGCGAGCCCCTTCGATATTAGCGTCTCGTGAGTCCTACGATTTGTCTCGACTATCATTGAAATCGCGGACATATCTCGAAGGTAGATGTGAAATAGTATCACCCTCATTACAGTAGCTTTGATCTGATTGATATACATGCATGCATATGTGTGTGTGTATATATACACACACACGAGAGTGGTCTGAAAAGTTTCCGACTTAACAAAGATACAAGACATTTTTTTTTTATTTTTCTGAAAAAAATATACATATATATATATTATATATATATATATATAATATATATATGTATGTAGAAATGAAACTATGTTTGGGTCGCGGTAGTCCAGGGGGTAGAGCTTTGGACTATGACCAAGAGGGTCCCGGGTTCGATTCCCGGGCAAGTCTCAGGGCACCTGCCGCTCCGCCCAAGCTATGTGATTTTTCGGTTACCAGATCTTCCTGGGAAACCATAACCGGCACAGGGAAAGGAACTGGCCTATACATATATATATATATATATATATATATATATATATATATATATATATTATATATATGCTATGTAATATATATATATATATATATATATATATATATATATATATACTATATGTATTATGAAAACCACATTTCGAAACCCAAATGCCGGTTCGATGAGCGAGGGCAGAGTTCACCTACGTCGTATAGTATAGTAGTCATTTCCCCAACGAAGGGGACCCTTTATTGCCCTTATTACGAGCCTTCGTAATAAGGGCAATAAGGGGGTCAGTTACTTTCCCTATGCCGCTTATGGTTTTCCAGGAAGTTATGGCACCCGAAAAATCACGCAGCTCAGGTAAAGCTGAGGGTGTCTACAGGCGTCCCCGTTAATCGAATCTTCGGTCAGTATACAGCGGAAATTCAAGCTTTATATCGAAGGCTTTGGCAAAATTATCCTAAAGAGAGAACAGCTGTTAATTAGACTAAGAAGAGCTCTATTCTATTAGGGAAGATTAGGATTTGATAAGTTATATCGGAAAGAATTGGGGTTATTTCACATGAAAAATTATCATGTTCCACTACTGAATAAGGATGTAGAGATAGATAGATATATATATATATATATATATATATATATATATATATATATATATATATATATATATATATATATATATATATATCCCTCTATTGTGCAATATTTCCGACATACAAAGGTGAGTTTTAATGAACTCGGTTTCATTATTTTAACCTTCATATGACTTCTGTGAAGGAGTCACGTACGTGACTTTGTGCGAAACCACAAAACCGCTAGATAAAAAGAGGAAGCTATTACATTTCAAACAAAATAATGAGGAAACTTAATTAAATGCTTCCGGGGAAGTAAATCAACAACAGGAAGTTCGGGAAAAATCTCGAGGCCCACTAGTGTGGGACAACATTAACTGAGGGTCCATTCTGAAAGGCTAAGGCAGTTTATTCCCTTTTGTATAAGAATCGACCGATGCTCTGAAAAATGATCTGGAAAGCTTTCCTTGTCATCTCTTTGCTTCTTCTTACAACATGCGAAGGGCGATCTCACTATGGTAAGTTTTTTTAATATGTTGGCGGAAATAAATCTCTACCTTAGTTACGCTAGACCCACTGCAGCTGATGATGACCTTTTTCACTGTATGGGGACATTGGTTTGATAGAATCTCCCCGCGCGAGTGAATAAATATACGAATTGAATATTTTTATTGAAAAATTTAGAGTGTACCCTTCAAGTTAAAAGAGGACTTGCGTTATTGTTATCAACAAATTTTTCAAGAGTAAATTTTTATGCGAACAATTTGCACTAATGAGTTTTATTTGTATATTTTTATTTTGATGAACTATTTGAAAAAAATGTAGCCCGACTGAGAATAATATATACGAGTACTATTTTGAAATTTTCCATTTCCGCTTAACAATTGGATTTTGACACGGACTATTTATGTCCGTCAACCACGGAACGGCACTTGGAGACGTGTAAACATTGCTAAGATGGCAACCACTCTGGCTGGACTAGAATACATTTTATTTTTTTTTCACAGTCCTTTCTGATTTCCAACGTTGTCATTCTTTGTGAAATTCATTTTAAAGGATACCGACCGAAGTTGAAGAAATAGATCGCCCTTCTAATCGTCTGGTGATCGTTTGAAATAGATAAGGCTTTGTTGATCCTTGGAGCATTCATTTCCATTGTTCGTCTCCATCACCTTTGATAAGAGATTCACTCGCTCACTCGCTCTTCCAAAGGTTTTCCTTTTGGCCTCTTTACTTTGGCCTCAGTATTTTTTTCTACCGTGTCTTCCCTTTTGTTCACTTAAAAGATTAAATATTTTCTGCATAAAATGAAGAGATCGCATTGACCACTTCGCGATACAATCATGTTTAAAGGAGTTGCACGGATATATTGAATCCAGGGAAATGGATTAAATGGTCGAGTTTTTGTTTTTTTTGCGGTGCTTGGGGGTAAAAACAGCCAAGTTTCAACTCAGGTTACGAAAGGATAAGGGTACTCCGGCATTTCACGCCTGTTATTTGTCGCTTGTTCAGCCACAGTCCGCGCGGGCAAAGACGTTTTCATATCACTGTAAATTTGATCCGTTTACTTCGTCATGAGAATCTTAAGGGTTTGTCTGTCTCCGTGTTCTGGCATTCAGCACCAAGGCACAGGGGCCAGGTTGCACGCCATCGCGGTGTTCTTTGCGGGGAGAAGTGGTGTCGCCCGGGACTTCGCTGCGTCAACTTAAGGGGCTGCATCCTTTCACCTTGTCGCCGACGACTTGCGTGCCTATGAAAACCTGCCATCTGTGGGCGTGAGTATGAGAAATTCATGGCTAATTCAGGTAAATTACCCGTAAATCCGACAAATATAACCATTCAAATCAAAGACTTTCTCTCTCTCAATCCATTTCTCTCCAGTCGCAGGTATCGGATGGAAGTTTTCACCGTATTCGTTTACAGGGCGTATCGCGAACCTGCTGATTTCTGATTGGCTCTTTCTCGAAGAACTCTCTTCCAAATACTTTGGAGAGAGTATCCGTCTTCTACATTCATGTTTTTGGGCGTTTTTTGCGATTTCGATCGATTCCTTTTGTCGTATTGGCTTGCAGTGAACCCGGTCACGTCATTCTTTTCGACGCCACAAAAATTATTGCTAAATGGAAAACATATAATCTCAGACTAATAAAGGAAAAAATCTATATGACAAAAACTCGTAAAATCATCAATAGGGAAGAGGGGAACGGGATGGTGTGGTGGCTCCCTGCTGCTGGCCTCCCACCCATAGGGTTCGATTCCCAGATGCGGCAGATCTTTTTCAGTGGTTTCCTAAACCCTTCTTGAGATACTTTGTGGTGGAGAGCACTTTGAGTGAATAAGGCGTCCGTCGGATGGGCCGTTAACACTATGTGACCCCTTGGCGCCTTTCGTTAAGAGTACAGGCTAATGCCGACGCCAGGCTTCTCTCCACCCTTCATCCTTTCCCATCGATTCCTAATGGCGGAAATGGCGCTAACTGTCGGTCACCTCCCTACATAATTACTACTACTACTTAATAGAAACGATGGATGAGAGTCTTCGAGAACGAGCCAATCAGAAAGCAGCAAGTTCGCGGTATACCCGATGTAAAGACGGCCAAACATTCAATCCAACACCTTGCGACTTGAAGACGCTGGTTGGAACTCCAGAGAAATTGTTGCCAAATTACGCGTTGACGACCCAAAAAATGGATAGAAAGTCTATTGGTAAACTCCATGGAATCCTAAGAGCTAATAAATGAAAGGCATTTATCTTTTTCAAATCATTTTAATTCATTTTCAAATCATGTAGGCAGGAAGGAATCGGAGGCGCGCTGAGAGCCACAGAAACGGCATTTAAGAAAACGGATAACTTCAAATTAAATGTCACGAGTTATTTAATTAAAATCGCACGGAAATTGACGATGACCATTTCCCTTGGTGTTTCTTCCAACTTATTTTTTCCTTCCGGTGTGACGCAGCAGTTTGTACAGGAGAAACGTGATAAGCGCAACCTTGGTGAGCACGCACCCCTCTCTTCACTTGTTCTCTTCATTTCTCTTTTGGGTTTCATTCAAAGGAATCCAGAGATCAAATCTGATTTTAAAATATGCCACACACATCATCTCATCCGCATCAACATCCATATCCAAAAGAGTTTTCGCCCAATCCGAAATCGAATGCCAACTTTAATTTGAAGAAGCTTTCAACCAGAGAGAGTAAAACGTTCGAAATATCGTTTCTTAATAGTAATTTAGTCTAGAACTTTCTTGGTTAATATGCTATGCCTATCTGTTTTTATTATATCGATAGTTTAATCAAATGCGAGGGTGGGCTGGAAAGTAATGCATACCTGATTGTAGAGCGCGAACAAAAACAAATAGCAAGTGCATTAAAGTACAATTCCTATGTTTCTAAATCATACGTTCATTGAACAACATAAGTCACCGTATTAAGGCTAACACATTTCTCCCAAAGTGTAACAATTTTTTTCATTCCGTCACTGAAAAACTCTTCCGACTTTTCTCGAATCCAGGACTTGACAACTGCCTTCACCTCATCATCCGAGGTGTAATGATTACCCTTGAGGTGTCTCTTGAATGGAGGAAAAAAATTAAAATCGCAAGGCGCAAGATCGGAGGAATAAGGAGGGCGTGGAATTGGTTCAAATTGCAGGTTTCGCAGAGCCTCTCCAGTTGCTCGCGAGGTGTGTGGACGAGCGTTGTCATGTTGCAAGATTACGTTGGCGCCAGGCTGCCTTTTTACACGACTAACTCGACCAATATGGTTTGGGATACGCTTTTGAGTGATTCGCCGGTCATTTTGAATAAAATATTTGACGAGTTTGCGATGTTTATCGTCTGCGGCAGTGATCGGACGTCCGCTGCGTGTTTCATCAACAATTATGGCTTTTCCAGGCTCGCAACCACGACATTTTACTACCCATCGATTTACCGTAGACCTATCAACAGCATCGTCACCACAAACAGCCCTTAAATGACGATGAATCTCAGTAGGAGTCACTTTTTCAGCAGTTACAAATTCGATATAAACAAGCTGTTTAACTCGCGTTCACATAGCTCTAGAACACGTCTCCATACTTCCGCTTCTCAAAATACACTGAATGAATGAAACGACCTCAAACCTAAGGATGCGTGTTAAGGGGGAATATTACCTCCACATGCCACCAGGTGTGCTTCTGAAGGTCATTTCGTTAGTGGTCTACAAGCATGTGTGCATTACTTTTCAGCCTACCCTCTTACAGTAATCATTCTCGTTATTTTTATCAAACAACCCAGCAAATTCCTAAAATCGTCAGCTTAAACGCAAAGTGATTTTTTTTTAAATTATCGAACCTGAAAACGAAAAATTACTTATCGATTAATTAAAGTTTTCCTCCTTCTATATTTACTCCCACTCTTCCTGCTGCAGAACGGATTTTATTTTAGTCAACTTAGGGTCAACTTTGAAGCAGGCCATTCCATTTCATACTTCTTTAGAAGTGGAAGATCACACCGGCTAACTAATATTTTGAAGGGCATAACTGTCTTATGAAACAAGGGTGGAATTATTGACCAAACATGGAAGAATAACTGAATTTGACGAGCCATCCTGTATTAACATCTAAACCCAATAGAGTCCGCCTATGATGCTTTTGACCTGGCAGCAAAAGTACAACCAAAACGCTTTGCCTTGTGCGCGCAACAGTTGGTCACCAGTTTGCTGTAATTGGTCGGTTGTTGTAGCATACCTTTGCAATGGCACATGTTTAGAACTCCAGTCGTAATTATAGCGCATATATAAATATCATAAACCTTTTAAAAAACATACATTTTCGCCCTTATCCATTCCCTGCAGTTAATTCCTTGATTTTTAAGGAAGATCTATGGTCGCAGTTTCCCATGGTTAACGGAGGCGTTTTTCAATTGTGCTGTTACAGCTGAGTTACAGCTTCATTTTTAAATTTCCTAGCCATTACTACAGTTTTATATCCCCCTCATCAATGCATCATTTATTTCGCATACCCAACTCGTACAATCATGCTCCCCATGGTTACTCCTCCAGGATATCAAAATGGCGTCTGCGTCGTAATTCTCTGAGTTAAAAAATCCGTCCGTGTTCTATGAAGTAGTAAGCCGTGCGCTTTGGCGTCCCAGAAATACCTGGGCAGTCGCATTCTCCAAGGTGGCGTGTTATCGCAAAAGCGTCTAAGTAGCACACCGTGTAGCGAACGCACAACGCGCGCATGTCCCCAATACTTTGCACGAAGTCACGCGCACCCCTAAGGATTAGGGGAAAGGTGATGCTTTAGGATACATTCTGTGCCCAGTTGGCACGCAGGCACCTTTAAGAGTGAGGTATCTCAACCCAAGTGAACTGATAGTACGACATTCCAACACGTACAGAGATGGGGAAATAAGGGATAAAACAGTGCTAAGAGGATTTATGTGGTTGAACTAGTAAGCCACGCGTTCAGTGTTCCTTGAGATTCGCGGGAATGGAGTTGAAAACAATCCTTTTCGTCTCGCTATTGCTGATCGCGGTGTCCGCACAAGGATCGGCCAGATGTATCGGTAAATTTTTAATGGTTAACTATTCCTTTTAAGTTATTGCAATGAAAAATCTTTCGGTCAGATGATACTAGCATTCGTCAGTGGCACGTTCCAAAAAAAAGTCTAGTCCCTTGGTTTTAATGCGCGTGTTGTTATCCTGAGATGCCCAGAGTTGTCGTGCCTCGGAGTTTCTGTTCTCGAATGGGCTGCTTGAAGCAACGGATTACTCTACGCGAATTACTAAAAGAGATACGAAGAGAACAAGCTAGAATTTAACTATTAGAAAGGTTCAGAACAAACGAGTTCAACGATGACACTAAAGGAATTATAATGACCCCAGACTACTAAGGTGGTAGATCAGACCATAAAGATAAAATAAAGGAGATCCCTTATTTTACAGTACATATAGGTACAAATACTCATTCTTTCCCCGAACAATCAGAAATCATAATATTAAGAAACCGAAGTAATTGTAGAAACATTAAAAAACATTTAATTTACAAGTCGGAGCAAAATTAAACATTGCAAAGACATCAGGTATATCTGTAGGTGCGCGTGTATGTTAGTTGGTGGTTTTGTGTGTTTGCATATGTTTGGGGTAAGGGGGTTTTTGCATGAATGCTAATCATGTTTTGTTTGTGGACTGTATGAATTTGTGGTTTTTGCATGCGGTTTATTTTGCTTAATTACGGGTGGTGCCCTAACACCCCCTGCCTAAACGCCCATGCGGCGGCTTGCGGGGTATTAAGTTGATGTACATGTAGAAGTAAAGGATATTTTAGGATTTTTTAAGGATCTATAAGATCCCACCTTGTAACAATCCGTAAGATATGAACCCCTCTCGCACCTTACTTTGCATATTATTGGCTTTTATTTTATACGCAAGCATATTATTCTGAAAGAAAAGAAAAATGGGGAATTTAGGTTTGACGGAAGCGTTTTACCCTATTGAAGTGATCACTTCAATTGCGTGTTTGTGCTGAAAAAAAGAGCACACTGGCATAGTTGAAACTTTGTATGTTTTTAATTAAAGTGAAATTAGAATTAATGCAGTGATTTGAAGCATATATTTTCGGATCTCTCAACATGGATGTAGATTACCAATGATATTAATACATATTAGTCAGCGGATTTATCGAAAAGCTACCTTGACCGGTAGACTTCTTTGAAAGGGGGCATTGAAAGGTTATAAATTTAAAGTTTTTATAGCCTTCCCTGTAATTTTCTCTCTTCTAAAACACCTCTTCAATCTTTTCTACTTTCTCTTTTGTCACTTCAAGTAGTAGGATCTTGCATCATTATGTATAGGTTAAATGTTGTAATTCTCATTACTTTCTAGGTGTGATTATTGTTAGTAATTTCTTCATTTCTGTTTCTGTGACATAATAATATGTGTACGCACTAAGTGAAAAATAAGCATTAAAATGTGTGTGTGTGTATATATATAATTATATATATATATATATATATATATATATATATATATATATATATAGTATATATATATATATATATGTATGTGTGTGTGTGTGTGTGTGTGTAAGATGCATATACATATTTTATTTATATATATATATATATTATTAGGGTTTTTTCAGGTTTTTCAGACGGCCCTTATCTTAGCGGGTTTAGTCCTGCGTGGGTTTTAAATAGGTGAGCAATGCCACGCTCTCCGTAGCATTTCTCACAAACCTCATTCTTTGCTTAGACTTTCTTTATCTCATTATTCTCTTTCTCCACTGTAATTTACTTTGACTATTTGTGTATGTTTAGGTTTTTCCTTAATTTATATATGCACGAGGTCTTTTCAAAATGTATCGCGAATTTTGAATTTTCGCCGGTTACGTAAATTTGATTTTCGATTTTTTTGAGTCATTGTGTTGGGACTTATGTCGAACTTTTTGGCCATTTTGGATGTTCAGTTGATTGTTGCCAGCTGTTTTGCTTGGACGTGTTTTGGCTTGTCTTCGATTTTTGTCTGTTCCAAAAAATGGATCAAAGAATCTGTATCAAAGTTTGTGTGAAAAACGAAATTGAGTGCGTGGGCGCATTCCGAATGTTGACTGTGGCATGTGGAGAAGCTACCTTGGACCGAAGCAACGTTTATCGGTTGTACAAAATGTTCTCAGAGGGCCGAGAAGATGTGAACGACGAAGAGCATGCCGGACGCCTGAGCACGTCAACAACAGAAGAAAGCATTGATGAAGTGAAGAAAATAGTATGGGCCAATACCGTAACGGCTGTTAGAGACGTTGCTGAGGACCTAAAAATTTCGATTTACTCGTGCCATTCGATTTTTACCAATGATTTGGCCATGACACGAGTCGCCACGAAATTCGTACCAAAATTGCTCAATTACGACCAAAAACAGCAACGCATTAACATTGGTAATGGATTTGCGTTGGACTCTGTCCGCGACGACCCCAATTTACTCTAGAGGGTCATAACTGGTGACGAATCATGGGTGTATGGTTATGACGTGGAAACTCCCAATCATCCCAATGGAAGCTGCAGCACGAGCCAAGACTGAAAAAAACGCGTCAAGTTCGTTCGAATGTGAAAGTTTTGCTTACAGTTATCATCGATTGCAGGGATCATGAGTTCTTGTCATTTGGTAGGACGGCAAATATGGAATATTACCTGCAAGTTATGCGCTATTTGCGCGAAGCAATCCACCACAGACGCCGGGATTTGCAGAAGAACAAAAATTGTCTTTTGCACCATGGCAACGCCCATACTCACACATCGTTACATGTGCGCGAATTTTCGGCCACTAACAACACACTAATGATACCGCAACCACTGTATTCCCCAGATGTGGCCCCCAGTGACATTTTCTTGTTCCCGAAACTGAAGAGTCCCATGAAAGGACGACGCTAACCTACGATTGACGAGGTAAAGACTGCATCGAAGGAGGAGCTGAACAAGATCACAAAAATATGATTTTTTGAAGTGCTTCGAGGATTTGAAAAAACGTTGGCACAAGTGTATAATATCTAATGGGGATTACTTCGAAGGGGACTAAATAGATATTCATGAACAAATAAATAATTTTTGAAAAAACACAAAATTTGTGATACTTTTTGAACAGACCTACCCAGTATGCCCGCGTTAAATATTGGAAAATGAATATCGCTCCACCCTCTGATTGGGTATTTTCTGAAAGAGACAAGATATTCACTCGGAGTCGTCAATTATTAGTGCACCAATATGTGCAATCCCAAAGTTGCAATTCACTCGAAAAATAATTCGAGCACAATAAATGATTTGTTGTTTCCCTCGTAAGGGAACTTCGAACATAGTGACTGCTTGGTGATGGTTGCATATATATATATATATATATATATATATATATATATATATATATATATATATATATATATATATATATATATATATACTTGGTTTCGGATCCCATGAAAATACAATTTACGTGTAATGTATTGTGGCCAATGCTTTTGGGTGTTACGTTTAATTGTATTATTACTATGGTTTTGAGCTGTCGTGCCCCAAACTAATGCCTAATTTCAAGATTCACCGCTCGGAAAAATTGTCAATTGCAATTGTTCCATCAATTTTAAATTATATTTATTTTTCAGTTAAAAATACATTATATATTCAATGAAAATCACGCTCACTAAGATTTGGACAAATTAATATTTTGGAGTAAGTACATTTCAATGTGGAATAGCTCAGCGAGGAAGATGGAATATTTAAGGCAGGGAAGACAACCGCCAACTTCAATTAAAAAATAGGTTAAAAAAATCTTTTCGGTTGCATTCTGGACTTCGTACCTGTTGCCGACAGATTCGTCCATGAAAATGCATACACTCCCAAAGTTAGGTAACTTATTTAGTGCATATAGATTGCCGATTAAAACGATCGTAAAAAAATATATATCACTCTTCAGATCTACAAAAATATTTACATTAGTTTTATTGGTGTTATAGCATCTAACTTATCAATGAAACATTTTTTTAATTGCCAAAGTAATTAAAATTGACATCATTAGGGGATATATAACAATGATAGTAGTTTTCCGTTACCTATGAGTGTACCTACGAGTAAACATTGATTTAACGTGGTTATTTCTAATACTGTAGAAAAGTCGTAATGAATTTTAGTTTTTCACTTAAAATTACTCCACTGTTTCTCTTTCAGGTCGTGGAAATCATCAATGTGGTGACAACGAATGCAAATGGTATGAAAAGTGTGAGAGGACCGGAATAGTTTGTGTTAGAGCACCATGTTATGCCGCCACCAGATGTGTCAGTGAATATTGAATATGACCATGTTATAATCAATCGTAAGTATATGCCAAGCATGAGCAAATACATACTATATATTAGTAGATAGTGACTGTCCGGTTGAAGTCTATGTCACGGAAGAATGTATAATCGTTTTACTTGTTTGTTATTGCTCCCTGTTGCATGTCCATGGCAACAGCGTCAACAAATATAGGATTTCAAATAAACAGTATGGCGTGCTTGAGGAACGGCATTTTCTATACTCTCTCCGCACGTCAAGATTTGAAGACTACGAGCATGCAAAATTTAATGGGTTCAAGTATAAATAATCTTTCGAAACGCGCGGTGAAAGGAGGTCCCATTCATTAGCCTTCATGCCGATGATAATAGTTCTGCTATCTAATTTGAATATGAAATTCAATTTATAAATGAAAACAAGGTTGACGTGGATACAAAATAAATTGAGAACTTTGATGAACACATTTGATCCACGTAATTTGACGTTAAAAATAAAAGTGTCAGGTGATTAACTCCGTGTACTCGTATAAGCGTTAAACCGTTTATGTCATCGGAAATGTGGAATACGTCACGAGCGGAAAATTTCCAACGCAAAACCACGATCCAATTGAGTAGACTTTTAGTGTAATTAATTATCAATTAGCTAAGACTGCGGCAAACAAATTTGTTTTTTCGAATACAACATTAATATCAATGAATTTTCAAAGAATCGTCATAAAGTAGTATTGTCCGATTTTAGGAGCAGTCTATGTGCTCAAGAAGTCCTAGGTCCTTGTCTTTGTCATGGCAACGGCGCTGTTTTGAAAATCGTACTTGGACAAGTTGCTGCCCTCAATGTATTCCGTCCGGTGTAGTCTGAAATATATGTGAGCAGAAGGCCCAGCCACACTTTTTTAAAACAAATCCCAACAACAGCCATATTATTTATCCAACCGTTCTTAACTTAGTCAGTATTCTTTTTGGGTTATATATTTATTTAACTTACACATTCGCGAAGTAATATTTAGCGTCCATTTCTCGCTGAGTGTGCTAAAGCTGCCAGCAAGGTTTGTTAGTAAGATCACGCTGCACGCACCTACGTTGTTTAATTTAATTTTATTAATCGTGGTTTCAATGCAATTGTGGGTTTTAATGTTCATGGCATCTGAGAACTTAATGCAAATTCAGAAGAGGAACTCAACACTGTCATTTGGTGGAAAACAAGTTATATTAGATTTTAATACGCCATAAAATGTAGAAATTAGGATAAAATTGGCTTATACTGCGTGCGGCCAAACAACTTCCTTTTTTAAAGGGGTTTTGCTTGAAAAAAAAAGTTGTTTCCGCACGCTGTAGTAGTAATAAAGTACACCTGGTCATATTTGCTAATGAATATTGATTTTCATTTTCGATTTTACAGATGAATGGGGAACATCAATTATGTGGAGATCTTCTAGCATTGCTTCTGCCACTTCAGCTCCATAACATAGAATATTTTAGACCCTATCCTATCAAGTAAATGCTGTCTTTTACATTCCAATAGTATATAGCATCCCCAAAATTCATATTGTAAATTACAATAAAATTTCTCATGAATTGTATTTGAAGTGTTATTTTGAGGACATCTGTTCACTGACACCACTACCAAGGCAACAGAAGGATGGGTTGTGTCAGTACAATGTTATACAGTTGTTTTGTCAGTACAATTTCGTTTTAAAAGCAATATAATATATTGCTTTTAGCACCTAAACATAAAACCATCCATGTTTTACCAAAAAGGATTTACACAGCTCATCCAAGTTCCAAATAATTTCGTGTCCATTTTGACACTTTCTTACGTGAACTATACCTTAATCTTGGAAGAGATTCCTTTGTCTTGTTGCGTTTTTGGTAGATATGAAACTTTTTGGTAGTTATCAAACAAGCGGCGAACGCTGTCACGGAACTCGCAACCCAGGCAGGGCCCTCGTCCGTCGGAAAGTAAGTGATTGGGCACGCTGTCGCGACAAGCGCAACACGGCCGAAACCTCGCGTCCTACCGCCGGATAACCAACTGACCGCTTTCCACCCCGCGACAAGGGCTTTTGCATTTTGTCTTCTGACATAGGGCCTAGTGCGCTCCCTAGTTGAATGATTCATTCACCGTTAACTGTAAGGTAGTGATTACCCTACGATAAGGTTGTCTCTGGTCACTTGGGAGATTCGGAAGAGCCAGGGAAGGAATACTTACGCTGCATAGTTGCGACAGTACATAATCAGATACCAGAATTCAACACAAAACTCTTGCGATCCTTGACAATTTGGAGTAACTAAACCTGGCATAGTGTGTGGTGACAAATTTTCGGAAAATATTAGCTCTACCCCGAACGCCTTACTGTAACAAATATATGGCGGAATATCAACTTCGGACGTGATAAAATAATTAGATTTTGCACTCATAATCCGATGGATTATAACAATATTTAATGCATCTTGTTTTACTCATATTTATCCGTTATTCAAAAAAATAGAAAGAAATTAATTCATATATAGAGGGTGTTTCATCACGCTTTCTTGCATTCGAAAATATTTATCATTTTATTTCGCAAATATATGAATATTTATGCAGAAAAATATTAATTTATATAATTATGGTATTAATTTTCCGGGAAATATTATATGGAGATGTATGTTTCCTTCAAAATGAGGAACCACTTGTATTTTTGTCAGAAGTCTCAATTCATATGCATTATCTACATCATAAATAGATGGAAAAATATTGCTTTAAAATTTTCCTGCAGTCTTACGAATAAACACAAGCAACAAAGAACCGGATAAAATATCTGAATTACGAGTCCGGGTCAGTCACAATAGAAGACTCGAGATTTTGAGGGCGCACGATATTCAAACTTCAAAGATGCACTGCGGATGAAATCTGTCCGACAGGGTTCTAATCTTTACTTTAGTATCAAAGTCATCATCCGTTGCCAGGGAGATTAAATAAACGCAAATAATCCTGAATCTGCGGCAAATCACTAATAGTTGTGATTAATAAGTAATTATGAAATTTCGGGGGCTTTTAAAGGAACAAGATATTGCGACGAAATACCGTGCATGATGATGTCACAGGCTGTTCGTGCGCGACGCGCCACAGTCCACGAGGTTAAAGCCAACTTTAAACATTTAAACTTTTTTACCTTTGATAAATTCCAAGAAACTGTGGGAGATGCCGCAGCAGTAAATTAACTGAGTCATCCGCTAATAAGCATTTCAATGCAACAATTTCAGAGTGTAAAAATCATTCGCCTTTTACCGGGATTCGAACCCGGATCCCTCAATGTCCGGTCGAGTGCTTTAGCCAGTTAAGCTATCGAGGCGTCCCCTTAAATTCGGAAATTTTGGGAGGATCCCACTAATATGCATTTCAATGCAACAAAATTCAGCAAAATGCATCAAAATTTAAGAGTTTAAGAGGACGCCTCAATAGCTTAACTGGCTAAAGCCCTCGACCGAATATCGAGGGATCCGGGTTCGAATCCCGGTCAAGGAGAAAGATTTTTACACTCTGAAATTGTTGCATTGAAATGCTTATTAACGGATGACTCCGTTAAAAGTTACTGTTGCGGCATTTCCCGCAGTTTCTTGGAAGATGCGATTAAGATGAAAAAACAATAGCAAATTTTATTTCCTGTTCTCCCGCGACATTTGTTAAGACAAACATTTGTTAAGATAAAACAATTGACATCCATAATAGTCACAGCATTTATTCATGTTTCCTAAGTTTTGAAGAATAGATAGTATGCACACGAGTTTATTTGGATACATATTAAAGTACTTTCATTAAATACGGAGCTCAAAGCGCGGCATCTGACATGTCAGCCGTCGTCTCTTACGTAGAGGATGGTATTATGGCCAAATCATTACCTATACATTCTGTCATCAGCCGTTTGAATGATTACGATTACCAGCGTGGATTATTCATTTGTTAGGTACATATTTTGATTTGATTTTCCTTTTTGATCTCGAATAATACCAGGATTTATATATTAAATACAGTTTGAAGAAGTGCTTGGATGATGTGGATGTAAACATTGTAGTCATTTTTACAAGTTGAATACGTGTTTATACACGCCGCCGATATATTTAATAATTTTATATATCATTTTCTAATAAGGCCGACATTTCTATTTGTATACAAATTTGTGGAAATAAATGAATAATATGGATGTAAACAATGAAACCATTTTTACAAGTAGAATATAGTATATTGTTTACTTTCCGTCGATATGTTTAATATATCTACCCAACTTTCAAGATGAGTATCAAAGAGGTGTTATATAGCACTAAGTATTTCCAGTTTTTTGTTCGACCATCGTTCGTCTCATTGAAACGATTTAACATACACAAAAAGGCACAGTTTCGCTTTACAGAGAAAAATGCGAACTCAACTTCGAGGAAGTGGAATAGAAGTCAAAACAATTGAAGCAGATTTATGATAAGCTTTTAATACCTTCAAGCCATTTGAGCATTCACAATAGTGTAGTCACGAGGATGCATAACATTTTCGAAAAATTACATGCGTTCACATAATTCATAAGCTTATATCAGAATGAGCATTTGGTGGCGGCACAGTTCTATTAGCCCATGGATTTGGCTTCGATTTATCGTAGCAGTGCGGAATCGGATAGCAGGGAGCAGCGAAGCAATTGACGACGACTTCAGCGCAGAGTTCATCTGGCGAACAGACGTGCTTGGCGCATATGTCACCCCGCTCTGTTTAGAAACAAAAGTACATTTCAAATGAATCATCCTTCAATCATTTAAGCATTTTTATAAAAGTTATAACGATTGTCACTTATTGTTCAATTTAAATTACACAATATGGAGAGTGCTACGCTTTAATCCGGACAAATTTCAGTTTGAATTTCTCGCCATATCGTAGTTCCACTGTCAGTCGCATATTGTCGTTCTTAAAATCTATAGGCATCTAGTAAACAGTCATAACCTCAAAATGGGCGAGATGTCACGTACAAGCGTGGAGTACAATCGAAGAGCCGCTATTATCAAAAGTGTTTGTGCTGGGCGTTATATTTCGAAATAGTTCGATTCTTCTTCTGATTCCCCAGATCAACTGTTTATGATATGTTTGGGGAAGATTTCGCTAGCCCGGCGAGGAAACCTCATTCGAGGAAACGCGTGCTTGTCCGGATTTAAGCGCTGCACCCTGCATATACATATATTCACGCACGTTCATGCCTGAAAATTCGACCAACAAACGGCGAGACATATTCTCAAGGATTTGGATATGAAAATTAGGAAAAGAATCACTTAAAAAGGAAGAAAACAAGGCCCCATTGAATTTTTTAATCATAAATGGAAACTGCGACTTAACATTATTACTATCGAAATTTTTTCGGGCTTCAGGAGAATTTCATTTTTAAGGCGATTACTAGATCGGTTTCGAATATAACCGCGTTAAGATCTGTCGTCTCGCTTCATATCTCACGACCCCTCAGTTTCGAGAGTTAATGCCATTTTCAGGGAACGTGTTCAACTACAGCTTTCAACCGTTCACCATCCTGCTCCAAATTCAAATTTATAAGACCGCGACCTCCTGACTTGACGTGTATATGCCATCTCACGAAAAATTGCCGAAAGATATTCCGATAAATAAAAATATCAAGATGTTTCACGTTTTAATATTTCCCTTAAAATGACTGTCGAATGACGTTTCTCCCATACGGAGAATACCCTTCACGCAGTTTCCTTTCGAGTTAACGCGCTGTCTACTGTGTTTTCCTAATGTGCGCCTGGGTTTTGATTAGGAAAGGAAATCCTTTCAAACAAAATTATATTCTTAAAATAATATCCTTTCAAACGAAAAAATATTCTTTTTTTACTTAATTTCTTCAAATTTGCCCCGCCCTCTAACCGCCGCATTCATCCATGCTCATCTTCTCCAGAAATAACTTGTTCTCGTCTGGAAGAGTCTCTTCAACCGCAATCTTGACGTTGGTAAGCCATTCTCGATCTGCCTAAGGGTGAAATTTCATCTTTTCATCTTATCTGATGATGACTTCTGTTTCCGTTATTACTCCTCCTGTCGCATGTGTTCAATGATGACCCTTTCTTGAGCTCTTCTCCTGTAGTTCTTTCACCTTTCTTCCACCGTGCACCCATTTCACCGTTTCCTCTCCAGCATTCCATTAAATTCTTTCGCCACATTCGTTTCTCGTCGCGGGTGAATTGGGTTGTTCCTAACTTCATCTTTCTAATCCATATATTGTTATTTGATATTTCTTCTTTCGTTTCTATTTCCATTCTCCAAATCCATTTTGTCCTAATAGTACTTTTCCTGCTTACATTTGCTAAAGTTTCGTTTGCAGCTTTCATTTTTTATGTTTTTATAAATCCCCATCTTCACTGCAACCATCCTCTGTTCTTCGTCCAGAATTGTATCAAAAACTAATTAGTATTTCGTCCTCTTCGCCGACGCTTTGCTATCCCACTTCTTCCCGTTTTCATTTTCTTTTATTTGACATTACACTTAGTGAGCAACACATCACCATTCGAAAACGGCGAATTGATGACTCCAATCCCGAGTACATTTACCCGAGGAATACCTAACTAATATATCTTCCTTGTACGTCGCGGCATTTTACACGTGTACAGACGTCTATTGTCTCAGCAACGATCCAAAGAAGTTTTCCGGCCAACTATTTCTCCCTATTATGCTACGAATGAGAGCGTTAAAAAATTTTCTTTCAATAGTTTCTTAAACTTGAAGAGTACTTTTGAAGTTATAATTATTATTTGGTTGTCTACCATTTAAGGGAAGTTTTCGGTGGACGCAAAGTTAATACTGCCACATATCTCAGCCTCGATGACACGAACTGACTCCCCGCGCTACATTTAAACCCGTCTTGAATTCCACATATTTGTATTTTGCCTCCCTTCTTTCCGTACAACACGTCAAATACTTTTTCTCCGCCTACCTCGCCTGCCTAGCGTTCTCCCCTCGATTTCATAGTCATAATTCCACTTATTATTTCACGTATTTCCCTCCCTTCATTCCGTACAACGCGTCAAATCCTTTTTCTTCTCCTACCTCACCTGCCTGATGTTTTCCCCTCGATTTCAGTCTTAAGCATCCCATCGTCATTTTAATCTTCCAGCATCCTCCTTGCTTAATTAATATCAGATGCATAAATATGTAGATTTTCATATCTGCGGAGAGGATTTGCACGTCTGGAGGATCGATTCTACCCTCTACCGGACCGTACTTCTATGCAGATGATTGCATCGACCAAGTTGGCAGAAATGCATGCTGATTGAACAGAGAGAGACGCGCTCTCGATTTTGCCATTTAGGCGATCACATTTCAAACCATCTCATGTGCAGACAAGTAAATGCGACTGACTGCACCCCGAGCGAATGCGCACTCACTGTGTGGAGTTTCTTGGGCAGGCGATTCGGTGGAGTTGAGTGTACTGGGAGTAGGAGTAGTGGTCACGGCGTGCGTCTTCGTCGCCGTCGGCGGTTCGGTGGCTCCCTCCTCCTTGGTCGCGTCGGAGACTTCGACCGTTGATGTCTCCGCGGGAGCATTCGTTGGCGTCTCCTCGCCCACGCCTTCCTTCTCGACGAAGCCCAACGAGTAAGGGGAGGCTTCACCCGGATGTGGGAACACCAAAAGGTGCGCCAAAGCGATCGCGATTGCTACTGAGGGCATCCTTCCGATTCGGGTTGTCGAGAGAGACGCAACAAACATTCCACCGGCACCTCTTCCCTTGCGATGTGTCCTATGGTATATACGTATTGGCCGTAGGTCGTCGAAACCTTGACTGACTGATTATCCTCCTCCTGCCGAATCTACGGAGAGAATCGAGTCTTGTTTTTTATACATATATACCCTTCCCGCGATCCTCTCTTCCCTCCCATTGAATAGATCCTCCCCTCTTCACCTCCCGATTTTCCTCCACCAACGCCCCGGGGTCCCCTTGTTAGCCCAAGGTCAGCGGCCTCGGACACCTGCGACCGGTTTACGTCCCTCTTGCCCCAAGCAGCTCAGTCAAGTGCAGAAACGCCAGTTGGCTGGCTACATTTCCTTGTGCATCATCCGCGGTGACATCATCCGTATAAAAACGCCCGTCGTCGCTTTGGGCAAAGCACTGGCGAATACTATTTTCTGACACAGATCTTTGTAAAACGCACTTTCGTAAAGAGTGAACTATAAAAATGTTTACACATAGACTCACCACCATCATCGCTAAATACTCGGCAATCTCGCATTTCTCCGGACGCCATTCTTCAATCCTTTGAGTCTCTTAATGCCTGCGCATTTCTCATCTTTTGATGACAGCTCGCACGAGATAAAGAGTCGTCTTAATCCCGTCCACTCTGTCCTCATCACAGAGGAATTAAGATTTTCCGTGCAGGCATAATGTGACATTTTCGAATTGTTAAAATT
The DNA here is from genome assembly GCF_022747635.1 of Hetaerina americana. Lineage (NCBI taxonomy): Eukaryota > Metazoa > Arthropoda > Insecta > Odonata > Calopterygidae > Hetaerina > Hetaerina americana. The sequence continues at coordinate 109,190,046 of NW_027286763.1, forward strand.
ACATTTTATGAACGCTAAAGAACTGTTGAGTAGCGCACTGTGACACCATGAGACTCCACGAATTTCATGAAAATTATTTATTAGTTTAACCAAGTTTAATTTTTAAAAACCCAAAAGTTAGTTGAAATGGATGTATCCCTCTCAATATCGCAAGTGCTGATTAAAAGTTCGATTAAATTACCAGGGAAGGTTGAAAGGTACCTGCGTGTTGGGAATTTTCCGCCGTCCATTAGCGCCTCGTATGGGTGATGTGCGCGTGATAATGAATGGTATTTGATGATTGCAGTGACCGATAAAGGTGCTCGCGTTACCTTTAAGAGACCAACCTCAACACCTCTATGTAGACGATCTGAGTTTTTTCAAATGGTTATCCATAAGAATTGTTGTTTTTTACATTTTTCTAAAACGTTAAATAAATAATTTGGGACATTTTTTGAGGAAAGTAATACAATAGAGTGATGGAAATCATACGGAAATCTTTGTGCTATGTGGAAATCACGCCGATTGTGGGTAATAGTTTAATAGATTGGTCATTCCACCTCTGTCGGAACCCTGTCGGAAGGAGAGGAGGGCGCATTGCATCACGCCATCGTCTGGAACTCAAAACGCTCGTCTTTATTTCCCACGTTTGCATCGCACAACAGTTCAAAGGCGATCAGCAGACCGTAAGATGAATATGTTCTCAGTTAAAGTTTCGGAGGGTTATTTTTTAGTATTTTTAGTACCCCGCAAGGCACCGGTAGTGGGTGTGTGTGGCAGTTGAAGGAACTTCGTACTAAATTCTGGAAATTCGTGGAGATATGAAACGAAAAATGATAGAGCCAAAATGATTTCCACTCTCTCCCCAACAAAACTCAATTGAATTCAAATGTTTATCAACGCCAGGTCCTAACTTTTAAAAAAATAGCAATCGGGAGAAGTGGTAATTACTTATGAAATTTCAAAATGACACATCATTATGTATCATTCATCTCTCTGACAGACAAACGGTAATCTCACATGTATTTGTAAAAAGAGGAACTAAGATTCAAAGGAATCCCCAACTAACTGAAGTAAAATAAAAGTGGACCCAGGAAACCATTGGTCAAATGGGTCAAAAAAAATTTAAAAAATTTAAATATAATTTGTATTTCGTGCTTCATGTCTCTTTGAATATAAATGCTCTTTAAGTACTTACAACTCTAGCCAGACTCTTGACGTAGTCGAATACATTTTGTCTCGACATTGCATGGCAACTGGACGCAGCCAACTGTAGACGTCACGCACCATTCATCCAGTTTGCAAAAGGTTGGTCCACATCGGTATGTCCCTGGTGCTTGAAGAGGATTGATTGAGAAATGAAAAACTCGAAAAGGAATCGAATCGAATTAATTATCATGCATTGGCAAGGCAGAGAATAGTTTGCTGCATAATGTGCCTCGACAAATTTCATAGAACGTTCATTTTCATCTAAAATATACCCTGCAAGCCACCGCTAGGGTGTGTGGCAGGGCCCAGAACAGTCCTGTAATAAGACCAGCTGATGAATAACAATAAATAGCCTAAAATTGTCACAGTTTTCATCTTTTGTGAATGAATCCCGTCAAAAACTTTTAACATTTATGGTTAAGGTGGTAATGCCTAATAGTTTGGATTGGCGGATAATTTTACTCATGGAAAATGTATTTAACCTTTAAGCATTACCTTTGTATGGGGTTTGTGATTGCTTCAATTAACATATACGTACTTTGAGGATAATACAAGTTTTATCGGGATTTTCATCGTTAAGTTTCTTCGACTCCGACGAATTTTAAAATTTAAGATCGCACGAAAAATTCTATAAGTGATTTCTAAACCATTTCTGACACATAATACCAGCTAATTCTTCAAATTAGAGGCCCTCAAACGTTGGTTAACTATTACCTTAATCAATAGAATCAAGTATGAGCGTTGGGATATCTATGTGAATCAAGCGAAGGTCATGCATTCGCTGCTAACTCCTTTATTTCAGCCAACCATTAATGACTTCAGGAGCCGAGAAAATCTTACATTTTAGTATTTTTAGATGACGCTCGAAGCTCTTTAGATATTTTAGTACCCTTCGAGCCACCGCTATGGAGTTGGGCAGGGGTTGAATACACACAAGACTAATTTTTACCCGAGCATGACCCTACCGTGGTCAGACGATTTTATTCTCATCCCTAATCGTTCGTGGAAAAAATGACATATTATATCTATGTATTCTACACTTAAAATATCTGATTTTATTGACATGATCTCTCTCCTACCGTCGTCCGATGAGGGTAATAATAATGCATTTTCAACATCACTGCTTAAGAGACGCTCATACAATTTATGTGGTATCTGTAATTTATCCTTCGATCTATGAGTGATCCCCAGCCTAGCTCCTCTAATATTTTGGCTACGCTACTAAGTGTAACATAACAACGTTTTACAAATCTAGCTCCTCTACGCTGCACGCGATCCGATTCGGCAATTAACCCAACTTCGTGAGGATCCCATAATATACTTGCAGCATATTCTAAAAGAGACCTGAGCAACGACGGATAATATTTATCTTTGACCTTTTCATCACATTTACCCAGTACTCTCCTAATGAATCCTAGTTTGTTATTAGCTTGTCCACATCATATGGTGAACACATATGGTGCAACACATGGCGGGAAGCTCTCTTTGACGCCTTCGATCCGGTTTCACCTCTCAGTGGCGGAGAATGCGTATGGTTCAGAGAATGGTTATGGAGGAGGTTCACAAATGAGCAAAGATGGTTTAATTTGAGACTTTTTATTGCAACTTATCAAGTGCAACTTAATCGTGGAATACGACATGACCACCGCCAATGGGTACCTATTAGCGATTGGCTTCTGCCTGGCATGAGTGCCCTTTGGTGTACATGAGAGTATTCGTTGAGGAAATTACAGGAGAAACTAAAATAACAGCCATACGTACGCAATTCAATCGATCCGCAATAAACCGCCAATAGCAGCACGGACGTGACTATAAGCGCCTTCCGCTGCATGTTTTCCGCTTATCCTAATCCTCTTCCGTCAAACCTCAATTTCTTCAGCCAACTGAACCTTGCTTTTGCTGTGACTTTTATTTATACAATCCCCTGTAGTAACCTAAACCGAAAATTCATTCTTTCTCCTCCCGTCCTCGTTTAGGAGTCAACAAAAAGAGCATGGATAATGGTCGCAGTACCTCTGGAAGAAATGTCTCGTGTTCCCATCCCAGATTTTTGACTTTATCGCACTATTTTCCTCATCCCAAATCACAGCTTTATCTTTCTGTCGTTAGGCAGTCGCATCGTTACTCGTAGCAACCTATTTAACCGTCATTATTGGATTTCTGGTCCTTATGATGGAGACTTCACCCTCCCGTCGACGATTTCGGCGTGATCACCGTCTTTCAAAGGAACTCCAGTATTGCTTTTGTTTATATCGTAACTTTTGAGAGGAAATTAAAAAATACGCCACGTGGACATTCTACAATAATTCCCGTTGACTTCAATCCTAAATTGTTTAGTAGATGTACTTTTTAACTTTTTTTACGAGTCATTCGAGCAAAAACGATGGCTGAATGGATGGTTACCGTCTAATCAAAGAATATATTGTCGGTTTATATTTTTATTTAATCATTTAGTAGCCGACGAGCCACCGCTAAGGTGTGTGGCAGGGGGAGGGGATTACACACTATACTATTCGTTGACCCCAAACACCTTTCCTTACCAGCGCGATCGGACAAACGTTATTTTATTCTGATTCCTTATCGTTAGTGGAAAAAATGACATCTTAAATCCATCTGTTCTATGCACCTCACAGAAAATATATGACTACCGTTGGGGTAGTGTGATTTTTTATTAAGGTGCCCTTGTGACTTCAGTAAAATATAAATAATAATCGAATTTGGCCAAAATAATTTTATAAATCACGCATCCGCCGCGAGGAGTTGGGAATAGAATTCTTTGGGCTGATTGTTTTTAAGCTAAGTATGCGTTCGGCTTGTAAAAAAAAGTAAATATTCGTGTTTTAATTTTAAACTGTCGACTCATAACTGATTTAACTGATTGAAAATCGCGATGGTTGAAATGTATCCATTGAAATTTTTGTGTCGATGAGACACGAATACGATCTACGCAAACTGAAAGTCCTAAAAAGAAAACTCTGAGGCTTATTAATTCGTTTATCGCCAAATTATACCGCGTTGAGAAACGACGAAAATTTTTATTCTGTAAAATTAATGTGACCACAAAATTATTGCAAAATTTTGCATCTCTTCGTTGCATATATATTTAGGTGACAGTATTCTAGAGAACACACGAAGGAAATCGCTTTCTTCTATATCGATATACTATGTATCACAGCGGAGATATGGTCGTGGACGGAGAATAATATATATGGCCAGGGAAAAGGAGAAGACTGAGACAGCTTGTTGTACGCCAAAACTGTTTATGTCAGGACATTCCTGTCACTTACATGCTTACGTCTCTGTCATATATTCAACAGATACAGACGAGATGTAGAGGAAGCTCGTTATTATGAGAAAAACAAATTTGCACTTTTCCACAGATTTATTTGTGACGTACAACGCGTTTCAGTTCATCGAACCATCTTCAGATAAAAGCCCTTGTTCTTGTTTTTCTCATAGCCAAATTTGTTTTTCTCATTATGTCTCTGTCACTTCCTCACTCTCGTCACGTGGCATGAAAAACTAGTTACTTTCTCGAGTGTGCCCATTTCCTTGCTACTTACTCTCTATTTCCGACTTTCACCCAAGTTCCTTTGGTACTGTGAATACATTTCGTTTTACGCCATCGATTGTTCTGTTTGTTTGCTCTTGCTTATAATATTAATTAAAGTTTTCGTGGTCGTCCTATTTTCAGGGTTAAAAAAATACGTTATTTGCAAAGCATAGAGGGTCAAATATTCAATTCTATGTACAAGTATCTTAGGTATATCTCAGTTCTTAAGGTACTCTGTATAGGATTTCTTTTATTACAAAACGGAATTAGATTGGCCTTTGGCCTCATTGGGCTAACGTACTGGCTTCCCATCCAGAGGGCCCGGGTTCGAAGCTCGGAGGCTGAAGATATTTTTCAGTGGTGTCCCGATCCCTTCTTCTTGAGGTACTTTGTGGAGGTACTTCGAGTGAGTACGCCGACATATGGGACATTAGTCCGCACATCCCTCGGCGCCTTTGTCGACGCCGTCTTTCTCCCCACCCTTCATCCTAAACTGTCCATCCCTAATGGCGCAAATGACCTTAGCTCTCGGTCGCTTCCCCACTACACTACTACTACGAGTTGCCGATACCAACTAGGGGACGACTTCTCCGGGAAGTTCTGTGATTCTCGTGATTATTTCTTGTTTCAATGTCACGATCACAGTCTGGGCTGCGTCACGATCACAGTAGAGCTCCGTTTACAGCGTGAACCTCAGGCAGGCATGGCGTCATCAAAGGTCGCCACCGTCTGGAGACAGGGACAAAATCCAAGATCTCCTAGCCTGATTTCTGTAGGATCTGGAGGCATGTGGGGTAAATCTTAAGTATAGTATAGTTTATATAAGGAAGTTAAGATGTTTATCCAGTTAGATAAATGAATAAGGAACAGAGAGAACCATAGGATCGGAGCTCCGGGCATCGACAAAGTTGACTTGGCCCGTCCGCAGTCCGAAGTGAGTGATGGAAGTTAACATTCAAGACGTGGTTCATCTATGTCATTCGCCTTTTTTAACTGGTGTAAAAATACCGTACGCGCAAAAAATGAGTTTCCATTCTACACATTCTATTGGTGGCAGAAGAGATGGAGAGCGAGGCTCGCTATTTTTTTAAGAGAAGCTATTGATCTAGTTTCATTATTCGTTGACAGACAAAATATTACTACATCAATGGTTTAAGAGATCCTCAAAAAAGCATTACCACAAACTTCAGAATCATTAAAAATTTTAGTTGACTATCTTGCAGAAATACCACAACGTTTTCCACAATGACCTGCATCAGAATTAATCCGTTGTCAATAGAACTTATTCAAATGGAGGGATTAATGTAGGTTTAGTAGGGACAACAATTATTTGCTCGAATTTATAGAAAGCAAAAGAAACACATTCACTGAGCAGAATCAAACACATATCACAATAATATCCGCAATCATAACTTTCCTAGCTAACCTTCTCCATCATCATTGATTAAATTTATGGTTACTTATTTTGGTCGTAAGATTATTTCCTCTTCAAAAAAATTGCCTCCTGTGAGGATTGAACTCACGACCCCTGGTTTACGAGACCAGTGCTCTACCACTGAGCTAAAGAGGCTCGCTTGCTAAGATTGAAGATGTGTACAAGTTTGCAGCATAATGGCAGTGACGCGGGAATGACTGATCATGGGGGCAGGTCCCCAGGTCAATCTTTGCAGACCAAACAGGTGCCCATGTCACCGGTGTTTCTTTCCTACCTTCCCAGAGTCGAATATTGGTTATCGGGTCTCTCTTCTAGACGATGCGATCTGGACTATAAATCACGGGCCCAGCATTTAGGGAACAATGTGTCACAGGATAGAAATACGTCACAAGTGTGCATTGCGTGCGGGTCAACGTTGCTCTTCGTCGTAGAGCCAGCCGTTGGGTCGTGCGTCGAGAGGTCTTCGTGCGGAGTTCCAAGGGACTAGCGATATCACTTAGTTATCAAAGTAAGCGATAAAACTGGAAAGGACTGGCATAGGCCTACAAGGGAAATGTCGGAAATGGGGGCGCGTGCTCCAATATATTACCAGAGGCAAGAGCATCAACAATCCATCACCATTATTGTGCAACGTCACAAATACAAGGAGTATTAAAACGCACCACTTGTTTAAACACTCCATGAATTATGATTGTTAATATGACATTAATTTCTGTATTAAAATACCTAAGTATTACAATGGAAGGAGAAACTTCAGTCATTTACGCAATCGTAAAAAAACCATGAAATAATATTTGATAAAGTAATACATATCAACCATTAATAATACAGCCATTTTTCAACAATAATAGCAACTTCCAGGATAACAAATCCATTATTCTTTTTATTCAAAATGTTGGAAATATGCAACGAATCTTTTTCTTTGGGAAAAATATAGTTATAGTTCATGCCTCCAATATTTTGATTATGGCGGATAGACAAGCACGGACTGCTTCGCTACAGAGTAAATGATTTCCAATTCATAAATATCCACTGCCATTAAAACAAATAAATGGATTGAATGAGGATAGAAACTATTTTAAAAAGTGAAAAAATATTATGAAAAAATAAAAGGTTAGGGACGAAATAATGAAAAGAAACGAATTTTTGTAACATGCTATCGATGTAAGCATGGATGTAAGAACAACCGAAAATAAGTCCAAAAACGTTTTCTTTAGATTAATAAATAAAACTAATCACGCAAAAAATTTCACATCGCAAGGTATTCAATAGTTTTAATGCCTCACACCGTAAAAGAGATGTACGGATACCGGTATACGCAATAATTACAGCACCGGAGGGTGACGATCACGCACTTTTTGTTTGTACGGTATTATCTCGTGAACTGCGACCAAGATTTCGTTGAAAATGCTATGAAATATGACTTCAACGATTCTTCATTTGATGCATGTGCAAATATTTATAGGGAGTACGAGACCCTTGATTTGCCCTGCAATTGGAGCGGTTTCGCACACAGTTATTTGAAAAGTATTACTTCATAAACAGCTCCACCATCTCCTGTTACCTGAGCAGGCAAAATTAAGTGCGCATGCGTCTACATCTTCTAATTAGCAAAGAGGAGCAATACTTCACTTCTGAACGGAACCACGAGACTTCGAATGTGCGCAACAAAAGAATTTTGGTACCACTGGAGACGGTTCCGCGTAGTAATGTTTATAAGATGTGCTCTCGAAAATTCTCGAAGGACTTCGACAAAACCAATGATAGTGGCGGAAAACAATCTGGACTTAAGTTTTCGTCTAGTCAGTGTTTTGTTTACGCTTTTTCGTTTGGTTAAAATGGCCATTTATTTTAGTCCTCGCGAAAGCGCACAGAAGGCGGACGACGGAGAGGTAGATGGATTTCAAATATTTCTCACGGACTTAATTTATTAAGTGACAATTCAATTACGGTTTGTGGTTAACATCAGTTTTTAAGGTGCTCTCCTGAGGGCGCGGGTTCAAATCCCGGCGGAGTTGAATATTTTTCAGAGGTATCTCGCTCCTTACTTGAGGTGCTTTGTGGAGGGCACTTTGAGTGAGTACGCCGTCCGTTGGATGGGACGTTAAACTGCGGACCCCTTGGCACCTTTCGTAAAGAGTAGGCTAATGCCGACGCCGGGTTTCTCTCCACCCTTCATCCTTTCCTATCCATCCCCTCTGGTGCAAATGACCTTAGCTGTCGGTCGCCTCCCCTGAAAACTACTACTACTTAAGGCGCTCTCCCTCACCTCTTCGAGCTGACAGATAAGTGGTTAAGAGGTTTTGTACTCGTAGTTGGGGCGGTGGAGAGCGACTTTAGTTGAAAATAATCAATAAAACATATTACGATAAGTTAAATACTTTTAGTTTAAGTGTCGCCCCAACGTTGTATAGCATAAAGGTCATTTGATAAAGCCGCTGTGTCCTCAGTATCACGGATATTACGGTAAACCACTGCATCGTCGGCAACTAAACGTATCTTCATAGTGACTACGAAGTCAATATCGTTAACGTAAAGTAGGAATAAAAGAGGTCCGATGACAATTCCTTGGGCAACACCTGAAGTAACTTCTGCTGCATTTTAGCCTACTCCATCTATCACTACTCTTTGTACCCGGCCATCCAAAAAATCTTTAATCCAACCCCGGATAGTTTTATCTTTGCCACATGCTTCCAGCTTCGCGAGTAGTCCACTACGAGGTACTTGGCCGAAGGCTTTATAAAATATTAGACTAATAACCATAAATTAAGGATCGGGATGCCACTGAAACATCCTGTTACCATCAGGATACGAACCCATGTCCTGAAACTGGGGCTAAAGCCTTAATGAAGTTAATGCTTTTTTTCATATTTTTCTGACAGTGGGAGTTTTTTTTACGCTTGTATGAATATTAAGGAGCCATAGATGTACACTGAGGCCAGGTGTTATTGAACTTTATTGAACATTATGTCTATTGAACTGAGGGTAAACTTTACCCTTCGGTTATGACCAAAACTCAGTATTATGACTGCTAGTTAAGTTCAAAATCGACCGTTAAAATTGTCAAGAAAACTGACGTTCCACGGTTATAATGATTGAATTCACTAAAGAGCAATCTTATTTGCCATAACATCAGATTTTTCTATAATCTCCGAGTTTTTGTTCACATTAACCAGCGATTGGGTTCAACGAGACATTATAAAACTGGGCCTTAATCGTATTTTTCGGCGAACAGGTTAGTTGGAAAGTAATAATGTGTAACAGATTTACCGTATCGTAGCAATGCAATCATATATAACGAAATCATCATATTTTAGCGATTTAATCATGTTGTACATTAAGTTTTCAATAACCGGTGTCGACATATTACATTTTAATGAAGGACTCTTGAATTCCAAGAAAATACGGGAAACGCCGCGACAATAACTTTTATCGGAGTCATCCGCTATATGTGCATTACAATGCAATAATTTCAGAGCGTAAAAATCACTAACCTTGACAGAGGATTCGGACTCGAATCCTTCGATGTCCGGCCGAGTGCTTTAGCCAGTGAAGCTCTCCTTTCTTACAATTTTGGGGGCTTTAAATACCGTCCATACAATGTCACAGGCATTCGTAGTCATGCGCCGCAGCCCACGAGGTTAAAGCAAACTTTTACCACTATGGGTGTTTTACCTTTCACAAATTCCAAAAAACTGCGGAAGATGCCGCGACAGTAACTTTTAACGGAGTCATCCGCTACCCACATATGTGCATTGTGCCTGTGTTATTGTATACATTTTAATTTCAGAAATACCGGAACCATTCGGTTAGATTTACGCTTGTTTGTGGTGAGTGTAAACAATTGTTATCCAAACAATCCCGTAGATACCGGTGCGCAGGGCAGTTTTCCTCGGCACTACCGTACTAATAAAATTGGTATTTAAAGCAATTTAATAGCTACCGCCTCACACGCAAACAAATTAAATAAATGGGTTAGGACATCAATTTTTTCTTACCATCAGAATTTTTTACACTCAAAAATATTAAGGTGATTTTGGCGCCATCTTAATAAATCTATGCAATCTTATTTTCCGCCGAATTGATTCGTTAGAATATAGTATAGATTTCATCATAATTTGAATCGTAAGTTTTCACTATCCGGTCACGACGTAACACATTATAACTATCAAATTTATTCGAAAAATCCGTCGTATATCATCTGCAGAAAGTGCATAGTTCTGCAATTCCAAAGAATATTAGCCAAGAGCAGCCAGCATAATATAAACACAACAAAGGCTATGTGGTTGTTGAGAAAGGGAAGAGCTAAATTAAATACGTAAAAATAGTAGTTCAGAAACTAGAGCAGGATGAAATCTTTACCTTCCTCTCAAGTATTTTGGACCAAAATGGTCAAAGTAGTAGGGACATAGTAAAAGACTACATTAGGCCAAGAGGCTTTCACAAGGAGGATGGAATTGATGACCAGAAAAAAAATTGTTAAAACTTGTAGGATTTTGTATGGCTTTTGGAATGTGGGTGTCAAGCAGGATGGAGAAGGTGAAACGGACCGAAAGAAAAACAAATGAGGAAGTGCTGGGTAGGGTGAAAGGGGACTGTTGGGAGAAATCCAAAGAAGGCAGGAAAAATATGGATGAAGGGCATATTTATTTGCAGTGGGATGTTGTAGACTGTGATGGGAGAACATTGGGAGTAGTACGAGGCACGTTGGACGGAATGAAAGAAGGAAATATGTATTCGAAATTGAAGAAGGGTTTATTGCAATATCGGATGTTAGGAGAGGCAAGTAAATGTACCGCTGTAGAGCCTATGTCCAACCATAAGCCACATTAAACAGTAGAATACCAATAATAATGTCATCACATGACTAACTGAAAGGCTATTGTCTTCCCCATAGTGCCACATCTTTCTTGTTCAATAATGTTTTCAGTATATTCAAAATGTGACAATATTATTTTTGAATATGCATTATAAAAATTCTAATAGTGCTGTTCTTTCGATTAGAATACAAAAAGCCACAACTGGAAAAGAAAATCAAACTTAAATGCCACAGAAGAAGGTTTATTTAAAAAAAAGTTTGTTGTCTCAGGCGTAACTTTGTGGAATTTGCATAACATATTGAAATGTAATGAAATAATTGACTTTGTAATTCCACACACTTTGTGTGTAGAATTACAAAGTCAATTATTTCATTACATTTCAAATTTATTTTAAAAGATTGGGAAAGAAAGTTCTCCAAAAACAAGAAATTACTACTGTGATATAATATGTGATCATTAGAGTATCTTTTCCGCGAGTACTTCGCTATCACAAAGTGAGGCATTAAGTGTTAAAAGTGGCAAGTATTTGAGAAATGGAACTTTGAGCAATTGTCCACGCATGGTAAAAATAAGTTCCATAAAATTTCGTGAATTTTGAAATCAATAATTAGTCCTTGTACGCACGAGTATCCTTCTTTTAAATTTATTTGGCAGTCTCCTCTATAATTTCCTTGTTTGGTAATTTTCTCAGGTATTCTGCATGAATTTGCAAATACATTATTCTATTCTTTTTTTATTTAGTAGTTATTTTAGTAATCTTTCAATACATTGTCTTGGATATGTGCCCTTTAGTATTTCACATTTAGGGACCACTGAGTTTTGTTCCGAAAATTTGTTTTTATGGTGTCTAGCTGTTTGATATTGTATCTAATAATCATTGGTTTAAAAGATGTTGATAATACTTTGAATTCTGTTTTTTTTTATATTTCTAAACATTCTTACACGATGGCTCTTTGCCAAATGGCAGAGTGAAAAGCACAAATTTGCAATATCATGCGTTGTTAATTCCTAAGAGCATGTGATGATAGAGAAAGTGATGTAAATTTTAAGTAATTCCCTTCAATTGATTGAATTGGCTTTTGGGAGGGAGGCTTTTGAGATGTGGGTGTGAAGAAGGAATGAAAAGAAAACAAACGAGGAAGTGCTAGGCATGGTGAGGATGAGAGAAGGGATTTTTGAGAGAAATCCCGAGGCAGAAAAGATGGATACACTGTGATTTGATTGGCGATGGGATACTGAAGACTGTGATGGAGGGGAGGATGTTTGGAAGGGGAAGGAAAAGGATGATGGATGGAATGAAGGGAGGTAGAAAGGGGAATTGAAGAAAAGTTTAAGTTTAGTGTGCGGTCTCATTAGATCAAGCTAATAAATGATCAGACTAGATCGATCCAAAACTAACTTAGGTTCCCATCATCTGGTAGTGATAGGAAACATTCGATCATTGATCAAGAGAATAGCAGGTGTAATAGTACCTGAATTTCTTAGGGATGGAAATTGACATGGGCAGGTAGAAAAGATGATTGAAGTGTGACGTACCGTGTGGCACTGGTAAATGTGCAACATTGCTAGGTCCTGACTCAAATTTCTGGACGCTATCCATTTGTTTGTAGCTCCTTGGCCATTTTGAGGCATTGTCGCTTTTTTCAGCCACAGAGGTTAAGAAATGATTTCACTTCCGTAGGAGTCATATCTGTCTCCTTCAGTATTTCCGAATTTTGCTCCCGTTTCAATGGTTATTAACACTTCAAGTGCGATAGACTGACACACACACACATGCGCATCAAGGGTGCAATATTTACCAGAGTCAGATAATGCACACATGAATTTCTAATACCCTGCGATGATATTTTTTGGCTGGCCCATGCTCCGAGGAATGCCATCACTACCCTTGCCTTCATCACCAGTACTGTATGAGCATTCACACTGTGCAAGTCATTTGACCCCTCCTTCACTTAAATATTTCAAGACTCGTTAGATAATTTTAAAAAAATATGCATCCGCCTGACTGAAAGGGCTATTACAATGTTTAAAATTAAACTGGCTGCGTGCAATATAGCACATGTGAATACAGCATATCATGTGCCTTGACGAGAATTAAATGAAAAGAATCATCCACTGCTCAAGTGAAATAATTTTTATTTATGTCAAACAAACATGAATATGTACTATGAGTTACATTACAAAAAATATCATCATTCATAAATATTTAAATACCATGCATACAGCAATTTTGTGTCAGACAAGAGTAGAAAACCGCAAGCTCACCTCTTGGAACAAAAAAAAAAACCGATTACAATTAATCCCATGACTTGATTAATTTATGCACCTGGTGAGAGTCCCAAAAATAGCAGAAAGTTTTCTGTCCAACTTCAATTGAATCAGCTAATAAAATTTAATTGCATCACAAACTTAAAAGATAACTCCAGAATTCAGAAAGTAAACAATAACCACAAGTGCTTTAGCAGCCAAGTCTCAAAGACACCAAGCATTCTAATGTCCTTCTGTATCCCTGGGAGGTCCAAAAGAGACGGTGATCTTTTCATCAGAATGCACTTCCATAAAATTCTCAAAGTGCCAGAATTTCCTTCAAATGCCAAACACTAACAACTCTAATAACTTGTCCGCTGGACTTTTCTCAGGTTCTTAGAACACCAAGGAAAATAATTTGCAATTTTCACATGCAAAACAATTATGAATACTTTCACATGATAATAAACCATCCTTGGACCATCTCTGAGTAGTTTTTTTATATACCAAGGTATACATATAAGTTTATCACTACTAATATTTTACTAACATATTCCAGAATACATATTAAATGACATTACAATTTAAATTGCACAAAAATAGTATCGGATAGTATGGAGAAATATATCGCTGAGTTAATGTGTATTTTGAAGCAGTACCAAGAATTTCAATACAGTGCATTGCAACACCAATAGTGATATTATTATTAATAATATTGTTAAAAGCAAGGCCTTAAAAGGTACGAGACACCTTTTCTTTCATTGGATTACATGCTCCATGAGGTTGCGTAAAAATGCTTCTTGATCTGTTTGGCCAAACAGACTCTCCAGTTTCAGCTTTGACAGTTTTTATTCAAGACTCCATTTATAAGTGTGTGTTAACAAAAATGAGAAGAAAAATGCACAGAGTGAACACTCCACCTCGACGTTTAGAAAAGGAGCAATTACAGAAAAAGCATGATTTGCATCTACATCCTCTACTCTCACACTTAAAAGCAGCTAATGCGAGGCTATGTAATTACATAAACAAATTGGAACTACTTGGAGGGACTTTAGTAGTAACATCACATTTTTTTTACCACAAAGGATCCATGACAAGAGGAACATTGACATATTCAACAGTGATTATCCTGCCTCAAGCAAATTACTGTCACTTTAATCCCATGAGCAAATCTTATTCTTTTGCTTTTCCTGGGCACTCTTTCAAAAATCCAACAGTAACAAATTCCACGCAGTTTTCAAGGTCTTTGTGTCAAATTAAAAATATCATTTCCACATCCAACAAAAACGATGGAAATTAATGAAGGAGGCTGAACACAATTAAGCAAAAAAAAAAAAAAAAGACTTTTACAGTGGAAACTACGATCTCCTTTGCTTGCACCAATTCACTAAATTTACAGAGACAGAAAAACCTGCAAATTTTAAGTTTAACTTTTACGCATGGCATAAGAGGAAAAAAACATATTAGACTGCAGAAGACGGTGCCCAAGGTCACCCTTTGTTATTTTGCTTCAATCCTCTGTCATTGACCAAAAGAATCTCCATGGCACTTATGGCATGGGCCTTACAACAATGGATCCATCTTCATTTCCTTCGGGTATTGTGGGTGTGGTTGCCGAGGGTGGTGACAGGGCCCCAATGGATCCAGATCTCCTCACATCAGTCTCGCGTAGGGCTTCATCAAAGCTCTGAGTTGAGTTGGAGCGAGATGTCCCCATCTTAGTCTGAAATTCAAATTACAGAAAGGGTTAGTTTCAGTTCTCCGGAATGAAATTCAACAAGAAATGAGTTCAACTCCAATTTCACACAGATCCGCACTTCATACAGAGAATAATCACATCGGGTACAATGAATTTTCAAATGGAATGCGTATAATATTCTCATGTTTCTTTCAATGAAAACTAGCATTTCTGGGGATTCATAGATAAAATCTGTATGCACCAAAGATTTCTGCATTTTTTTCATAGGATGCAGAATTTCATTGGTCCTATAAACACTGATGAAATACCATAAGAACATTTTAATGGAAAATTCTGATGAATTAAATAAACTACATGAGGTCCTTAATTAAATACTTTTCCATTTCTTGACCTAGGTTTCAATGAACACTAAGTAATACTAAATGCGTCGCATACGAAGGTGATCCGAAAAATTCACGGCCTGATGATGAAAATGATTATTTAAGTAATCACAAAAGTTTAATTTTTCAACAAGATTGCCATTAGCATTGAAACATTTCATCCAGCAGTGCTCAATTGTCATCATTCCATCTCTGTAGTGTCCTTCCAGAAGTGCTGCAAAGTACTACACATGGACCAGTGAGGAAACTTTTTAGTTTTTGAAGGGCTGAAAGTCCGAGGGAGTGAAAACCAGGGAATAGGGAGGATGTTCCAGTGCTTCACAATGCAAATCCCTTAAATTTTCTCATCACCAAGACACAATTTCGTGGGCAACTTCCAGATAGAAAACTGTTTTTTCCCTCTGCAAGCCTGGTCTGCTTTCATGAATTTTTGTGTCCCGTTACATTAAAACTGTTAGAATCGTAATCCCCATCTATTGTTTTACCCTTTCCAAGATAGTTAATCAAGAGAATTCCTTTCGCAACCCAAAAATCAGCCCCATGACCTTCCCCACCAATGTCTTCACCTTCTCTCCAGATCTTCCAACTGAATGGATTGTTCTTCGGATTCTGGTGTGTAATGATGAATCCATCTTTACATACATCATACATCGATGCAAAAAATCCCTTGCTTTCCCTCAAGTGCACCAAACACTGTTAGGAAAGTGTCATCCGAATGCATTTGAAATCCACAGTGAGCAAATGTGACACCCATCTTATGCAAAGCTTCGTCATGTGCAATTTCTCATGAAAATTGTAACCGACGCATTAATTTTGATACCCCTATAATATTACCAATTTCACAAACCTTCATACACTGCACTTTCAAAATCACGTCGTGCACTTTTGCAATGAGTTCCAGCAGGGGTTGCCTTTTCTGGGCATCTTTCACGTGGATTGCCTTGGGACGCCTTCATAGCCACATTTAAACTCAGCCACCCATTACTTGGAAAGGTGGAAATTGAAGGAGAAGAGTCCCCAAACACATTTACAATCGTTGAATGAATTTCTGTCAGCATTAAACCTTCTTTCAACGAGGAATTTCCATCACTGCACAACACTCGATTTTCTCCACTTCCAACAACTCACACTCCATCCAAACGACTGCTGGCACACAATTTCACATGGTGTCCACTCACAGTTGGGCCAACATGAGAGAAAAAAATCAGGTGAGTAGTGATGCTGTCTATGGGTGAAGCCGAGAACTTTTCAGACAATCCTCAATCCAAAGCTAGGATCGAAAAATGAAAAAGCCTCTTGTGAATTTGACTGAGCGCATCACACTCGTAAAATGAAATAACACTAAATGATCCCTATCAGGATTGAGAGCATCCTGCCTTTTCTACTGCTACAATAACACGGAAAACTATTGCAAGTGCTAAGTAAGAATTTGAAAAATCAGAACCTGAGATCGCATTTCTAATGATTATTCTGAACACCTCACAAACTACTTGTGCTTTGAAACGAACTGAAGTCATTATTTTCCCCATCCCTCATGAAATAAAACAATGGTCAAGTCCATTTCACATTTTTCACACTAAATATTTTAAAAAATAAATGAGCATAAATGAACCCATTGTTTAATTAACTTATTCGACATGAGAAAGTTATAGGATACTCGTGAACCTTTAATTCAGGAAGAAGAGCTTCAAACGAAATAAAAAATTATTCAATGCAGTAGAGACAAGAAAATACTTGATAATTTTAGAAATTATTCTGTTATTATGACTTTTCACGCTGTAGGTAAACCAACCATACCACACCAACTGAAATACTTTTTCACAAACACAAGGAACATCACGTTTTCCACTAAAAGGGTGCGTGGGCAGGATGACATGGCCTTACAGTCTGATCGGACATCATTCATGCAGCATCCCAGAACATTTGCTGTATAAAAATGAAATATAAGATCACCTTGACATTTTCGTAAGCAGATCCAACGCGCTCTTCAAAGGATCTAAATGAATCAGAATTCTTCAGCTGCCCAAGTTTGTTCGTAAGGTTGCTCCCAATTCCACCAAGGATTGAAGTAGTTTTCTCAGCTGTGGCTTTGATGGCTAGTTCTGTCTTCTGGTATCTGCAGACAAAAGAGAAAACTGATGCGGTGAATCAAAAATCTGACATCAATTTCAACACTAAACAGGCTGTAAGCTGCTGAACTTTACATCCCATCCATCCATACATTCTCCAACTCCACAAATAATGACTCGACTTTTACTAAGATTTTTCAAATTTAATTAATGAAATTTCCAATAGAGAAACTCATAAAATTGCAGACATTTCCCGTCTCATATTAGGGTGCTGTGGTAATTTGTGGTAAAAAATTTCAATAAAATCATACAATATAAAAACAACAGATAAAAAATACAAGACACTTTAAACAGGAGAGGCACAAAAGTAATTTAGCTATAATGTTAAGTTCCCTGGGGGCACATATTATATATAATGCTAAGCATTACACTAAATTTGTACAACGTCTGATAATATTCCCATTTTTCTTTTAAGCTAAGGTTGTTAAGCCTCAAGAAACGTCAACAATTCTACATGAACAACAATTGTTACGATAAAAAATTCTTATTTTCATTCTGGAAAATAAAATACTTTGTTCTTCCACAAAAGTTTCATAAAAATTTTATTAAGTAAGCCATATAGCTATTGAGAGACTGCTCATCGCATCTGTCATTTTTAATCTTTTCATCGTATCAATTATTTTCCGAGTACTTAAAAGTGCAACCGTTTAAAAAAATTTACAATTAATAATTTTGGCTTTTAGTCGCATGCTTCATCTATGCAAGTGAAAGAATCAGCAGTTTAAATTGGACACGGACATAATAAATGAAAGTTGTTGGCTATCCTTTCAGATGCTCATTCGGAGATTAATTTGGCCTTGCAATAATCCTTTGAATGCAGGATCCTCTCTCCACTCCCATTAAAATACACTATGGTGCATTAATTACTGCACAGCACAATTTCAGAAAAAAACGGTAAATTACAAAATGTGATGAAAAATGTACTTTTGTTACGAAACAGAATTGTGTTTTTGTTATGGCCCAACCCTACAGAGTACATTTATTTTGTAGAAGTTTAAAGAGCTAGAATTATTTTGATATTTTCAACAAGAAGAGCTTCCACACAATATTTTGGGAACCATTTTAATAACAATTATTCAAAAAATCAGGATATATCCTAATTGCTAATTATTAGTCATGTGTTTTCTATTTTAAGCATTGATAATTATTTTTAGAGTCATTCACCACCTCCAGAAATAAGTACAAATAACAAGAGTACAGCTTTCCCTTAGCAGATGGCAAGCCAAGTCGCCATCTTTTTCAAGATGGCGACTTCCGATAATAAGTGTGATATTTGCTCCAAAAATATTCCCGAAAACCAGCTATATTTGGAATGTGGTTTTGGCTGTAAGTCATTTTTCCATTACGGATGTGTTGGTCTTACGGAATCAGTGGCGAATTCCATAGCCAACAACTCGCAATTACTCTATCGATGTGAAAAGTGTTTGTTTGGTCCATGTGACGCAATTAAAAAAATTGAGTGTAAACAAGACGAAGTCCTACATATTGTGACAGATCTACAGGTCAATGTTTGAAATTAATAAATGACCAGTCAAAGGAAATCGCCATTCTAAAAACGAGTCCACTGAAAACGCATGAGAAACCGAGGGAAATACCGGGTGACGTCAAGATATCGATCACCAACTCATTGGAAAGTGAGCGATCGCAACTTCCCGTGAAAACTGTGAAAGAGAAGAAAAGTAACATGGAACGGTTTAATTATTCACAAGTCGGAGCTACTGATAATAATACTAATAATAAAGAGCGTGCTCCTAAGGTGACGCTGCCGTACTCTTCCGTTGCTCGCAAAGGAAATGTACAGCCACCACCTGTGGAACCGCATACCACTGCATGCAACATGAGGAAAGAAGACGACGAGGGCTACACCATGGTCTCATATAAACGGAAACCTCGGCCAAAGCCAATTGTGGGGACGTCAAACTTGGACAGTGATTTAGTCGGGCTGCCGAAAATGGTCCACATACACGCTTGGCGATTCAAAGAAGACACGTCAATCGAAGCAGTT
Source organism: Hetaerina americana (assembly GCF_022747635.1). Taxonomy (NCBI): domain Eukaryota; kingdom Metazoa; phylum Arthropoda; class Insecta; order Odonata; family Calopterygidae; genus Hetaerina; species Hetaerina americana. The sequence goes on from NW_027286763.1 coordinate 109,209,502, forward strand.
AAAAAGTATGTATCAAGTAAAATACCTGGCAAGTGCTTCGAGATCGAGCAGTTAAAGGTATCTAGAGGCACCTATACCTCTTTTCGTGTATCGGTCGGTGAAGACTTAAAAGATGTCGTGGAAAGTCCCGACTTTTGGCCGAAACATGTTTGTGTCAGTAGGTTTTTTTTTCTGAAGGCCCGCCTGACCTCCGCAAAGGGTTAGTCAAAGTTAGACAGCCATTAACAATCGCGCAAGTAAATATTCAGTGCCTTAGGAACAAAGTAAACCTGCTTAAAGTGGCTATGAACGAGTGTGAACCAGACTTTTTGTGTATTACAGAGCATTGGTTAAAATACGAAGAACTTAAGGTTATTTCACTCTCAAATTACTCCCTAGTGTCGTCTTTCTGCCGGGCCACGTATAAAAATGGAGGTGTGGCCATTTTCGTGCATAGCAGAATAAAGGGGACTATTAACTCAGTTCACGTGCCTGTGAAGGAAGAAAAAACCTTTGAATGTGCAGTGTGTTTCCATGAAACTCCAGTGGGATTGCTTGTGCTCATCTCCATCTATAGATCACCAACTGGTGATTTTCATTCATTCATTAAAAAACTGGACCAACTCATTTGCTCCTTATATGCAAGCAACAGGATACTCGTGCTGAACGGCGATCTCAACTGTAATCTCTTAGTTGACTCCCCTCACAGATCAGAATTGTTGAATCTGTTCAAAACTTATGGCATGGAATGTTTTAACAATAATCCTACCAGAGTCACTCCCACATCTGCCACCCTAATTGATTACGCTGTGACCAACTTTAACCATGAAAAAGTAGTCACAACTGTTTGCGACCTAGGTATAACAGACCATTGCATGGTGAAAATAAGTATCGATACTAACCAACCAATGGATAGTCCCAATGATAAAACTTACCCAAGGCGGCCTCTCACTCATGGAAATATGCAGCATTTTCTGCTCCTTCTTCAGTCCCAAAACTGGGACAATGTCTATGACCTTAAGTCAGTAGACGAAGGTTTCAATTACTTTTATTCAATTTTCAAACACAATTTTGAAATGTGTTTCCCAGTAACACATCATAAAATATTTCATAGAACTAAATGTAAGCCATGGCTAACTGATGAGATCCGTTATTACTCAACTATCCTTAAAAAACTTGCTATCTCCAGTAAAAGTTCAAACAATCATGAACAAAGGTTACTCTATAAGGAATTTCAAAAGTATTACCGTAAACTGATTTCTACCACGAAAAGAACCTATAATGATAATAAGTTACTTAATTCCAATAACAAGTCCAAAACTGCATGGGAAATAATTAATGACTGTAGAGGTAAGAAAAATCCACAACTCACTCTCCCAAAACTTTGTAACCCTGAAAATAACACTGCCATTAGCTATTCATCTCTAGCTAATAAATTTAACAAATACTACGTATCAGCTCCTTGCCTAACTACTTCTCCAGCCAATGTGCTTTTAGCAAATGCACCATCGTCAATGTTTGCCAAGCCCTGTTCTGAAACCAATCTAAAAACTATTGTCTCCTCACTCAGAAACAAATCCAGTACTGGCCCAGATGAAATTCCTGGTAAAGTTGTTCATCATTGTTTTGAAGCCATAAAAGCACCCCTTTTATTTTTAATTAATGAATCTTTGATACAAGGGATTTTCCCATCCCAATTAAAAGAATCAAAAGTAGTGCCCATTTATAAAAACCATGGCTGTGTAAATGATTTGAATAACTACAGACCAATAGCCGTCCAAAATACATTTGCTAAAATATTCGAAAAAGCCATGTATATGCAAATAGCATCTTATCTCGAAAAAAACTTCCTACTTTCTAATTCTCAGCATGGATTTAGATCGGAAAGGTCTACCACAACTGCCATATGTCAGGCAATCGACAGCATACTTAATTCATTAGATGCTAAACGCAAAACTCTTGGAATGTTTTTTGACTTGTCAAAGGCTTTTGATAATGTAAACCACAATAGACTACTAATTAAACTCAATAGAATAGGAATTAGAGGAAGTCCTTTAAACTGGTTGAAGTCCTTTATTCATAATCGCACTCAAAAAGTAGTGTTATCAGTTGATGGGTCAAAATATTCATCCGAAGCATACCAAGTTAACAAAGGTGTTCCACAAGGCTCAACCCTTGGGCCACTCCTCTTTCTGATTTACATCAATGACCTACCTAACTGCTTACCAAATAATGATGGAATAATACCAGTGTTGTACGCTGACGACACTAATATAATAATATCAACACAAACATATCCCAGCCTTGTGGAAAAAGCTAAGTCTGTCACACTTGCTATAAACAAGTGGTGTACAGACAACCTTCTAGACTTAAATGTAAATAAAAGTAAAATAGTAAACTTTACACACAATAAGAACATATCAGATGATCTGCTGGTAAAAATCAATGACCTATCAATTGAGCGTGTGACAGAATGCAAATTTCTAGGTATTTCTCTATGTGCAAATATTTCTTGGGATACTCATGTAAAAGCCCTCCAACACAAGCTCAGTTCAACTTGCTACTTATTAAGACACCTGTATGAAACTACAAGTAAAACTGTACTACTCAATTTGTACTATGGGGAAATTTACTCAAATATAACCTACAGTATAATATTATGGGGATCAGCTGCTATTTCTCAAACCATCTTTAAAATGCAAAAGAAAGCTATTAGAATCATCGCCAGGAAACCTTACAATGCTCCATCAAGGCCTATTTTCCATGAATTAAATTTGCTACCACTCCCATGCATCTACATTATGTTTTTAATTCTATATATAAAAAATAACATCGGCAACTATTCTCTTAACTCTGCCTATCATCATCATTACACCAGAGGCAGGAATGACTTCCATTATGGGAATATAAGAACTAAAGCATTGAAATTAGGACCCAATGAAATGGGCATCAGATTATTTAACAAACTCCCAAAAGTATCAAGGATACACAGGGAACTGCCGTATTCAGGCATAAACTAAAAAGATATCTACAACGCAATATGTTTTACTCGGTTGATGAATATCTCAACAATATTCCCGACCAGTAAGTTCATACTTTTAGTTTCTAGCAATGGTAATGGTCTGATTCATGTTTGTGATCAATGATTTTTCTGAATTTGATATTGTATGTGCATGTTACAGCCGATGTTCATGGGTTTGTACCAAACACTTATGTAACTATGAGCATCTATTCTTTTATGTATCTTAACTGAGCCTGTGTCTTTGCTCCTCATTGACGTGCCTTATATCATGTACATACTTCACCCACCTGGTATTTTTGTATTGTGATCTCTGGGCAAATAAAAAGTAATAATAATAATAAAAGCACTTTTTAACAGGTTAACAGTCAGAATTTATCTCCTAATCTATTTCCATTGGTCAAAAAGTATTCGTAAACAAAGTACTAATAAAATTATTCATGGTATCAGTTCAAATGTGTCCAAAACTGTAATCTTACCAATGCATGCCTGGAAGACTCATGCACATTCAGGAATGTCAATTAAGCTAAGGGCATGCATGGACTGAACAATATTTTGGTTATATATGGGAGGAGAAATGATGTTTTATTCAAAATGCTAAGGAAACTGACATGGAATTAGATTAATAATTTAATTATACAAAGAGTCAGTCAAAGTCTGAAACAGTATCAGAACTAGTTTTGTATGCCAGAAGGTCATGAAGGTGAATCGGGTCACTGATAAACTCTAAACTTGATTTCTGTCTTTCAAAAAGTTTCTCAGAGGCCAAACCACTGGAGGTAACAAAACACTAAGGTAAACTTGGGACTGATATGAGGGCAAACTTCCCATGGCATTACACCAGCCAGCATGCCAATTAAATAAATCCCCAAGTCATTTCAATGGTTATAACAATGCCATAGGTAATATTTAATCTAATTCCATTTACTTAAAACATTGTCAAATAATATATCACACTACTATTAAATTCTAGTAAAAGTATATCTATTGTTAACAATTGACACAATGATACTGTAACCCTAATGGCAGCTCCCAAAAATAATATTGTTCCATGAACTTCAACACCACTTTCTTATCTACCTTAAATCAAAATGTTTTACTGCAACACTTGTCACTTTTGATACTCAAACAACTGCTAAAAACACACAAATAGTTCACAAATCAAACCATGTTTCAAGCTAAAGTAACTAAGGGATATGATCATATCTGAAAGCTTCAATTCCGATCATATTCATTAAATATTAAACTATTTCCTATGAATTGGACATCAGGATATCACATACTACACTACTCGACAACACATGGCATAGGTATCCTCCATCTGATTGTTTTTTAATTATATTGCCTGGTATTTAAACAAAATGAACATTTTATATAAAATTTTCTGATTCATGGGTTGATAATAATCAAAGTTTCATGGACACATCCACCGATTTTGCCAAGAATATAAAATAATTCTTGGCATAATACTTCCCCTTTTGATTTAGGTTCTGCAAATTATCAATCTATCCGAGTGTGGTTTATCACATCTGAGGATTACCCATTCTACTCCCTCCAAAAGCCTTCCAATTTCATTAATTGGCATTCCACTCACGAGAAATCCATCGGTGGGACACAAGAACACGTTCAACAAATCTGTTGGCTGCTTGAATACAAATTCATTATTTTTTACAGTCTTTAAAAAATTAGAAGTTTCCTTTTTTTTAGTTATCTGACAAGTCAATTCCTTGGCATTATAATTTCTTTCTCATTGTGCATTGTTCGAGAACGCGCATTTTTAACACATTTTGAATCAATAAAAGACAATGGAATCCCAAAGAAAATTTCAAAACAAATGTATTTGAATTTTCTGGTGTGGCATAGCGGTGGTTGTAGTTCATAACCACTTGCAGTCCAATACCTTCTCTTTCCATTGAAATTACTTTAGTTCAACCATGTTTTGTAAATATCAAATGAATGTCACTACGGTCGTGAAGCAATAAAAAATGACATGGGTGGAGAATCATAACCTTGATTGGCAGTAGATTTGTTTAAGGGGGGGAAGGTAAAAACAAAGTTACGAGTAAGGGGGAACACACACTAGGTCACTTGGGTGTGAACTCACGTGTACCTCAATCACCCACAAACAATGCAAAAATAAGGAAGCAAACTTACAACCACTCAATCACTATGGTGTGTCAAGGAATTACGGTCACACTCATGAATCGCATTCACACACACACTCAGGGTTTACATATCTTATGCCAGGGACCCATTGTACTCATCCTGTTCTTTTCACCTGCACATCAGTGAACTAACCACCAAAACCCCCCTTTTCCTTATCCACCTTCGCTGTACTTTTCTTCCCTCACCCCCCCACTGAACCTCCAATACTCCTATTGGGGCGTCTTTTCTTCCCACCCCCATTCTGTAGTCCAATCACAAGATTCCCCCCTCCCAATGACCCATTCTTTCAAACCTCCCTAAAGGATATTTCATTCTTCTCTGAAGAGGCCCGCTTGACAGGCGAAACACCTGGTGTTAGGTTCTCTCTGGGCACTTGCCTATCCCCATCACTTATTTCCTTGTTCTTTTGTATGTATTTGTGTGATAGGCTGGTCTCGGGCATAAGAGGAATCCTTGTAAACCCTTGACGAGTGAGTACTTGTGGTTCGCAACCATCCCTGTTTCCAAACACACCCGAGTATTTGAGTAAATGAGTGAAAACATGTGATCATCTATTTTATTATTTTGTATTAATCTGTGTGATTGACGGGTCCCTTGGCATTGGAGGAATCCTTGTAAACCCTGAAGGATTGAGTGAGTGCAATACACTAAGGTCTAACATACCCGAGGGATTGCGAATGTAAACTTTGGACTTCATCTTTTTGATTTTTATTTCAATTGTTCTTCATTCCTGTGAGTACAACGAGTCCCTGGCATAGGAGATACCCTTGTAAACCCTGAGTATGTGTGTTTGAATGCAATTCAAGAGAGTGACTTTTATTCCTTAACACAACCTAGCAATAGATTGTAAGTTCATTTCCTTATTTTTGCATTGTTTGGGTGTGATTACAGTACACGTGGATCACTGTTTCCCAAACACACCCAAGTGAACTAGTTTGTGTTTCCTATCTTCCCCTTTATTGTCACTTTGTCTTTACCTCACTTCCCTTAAACAAACCTAGTGCCAATCAAGTTTACGCTCTTGGTTATTTCGCTTTTAAACCATGTTTTCTTTCATCCTCAAAAATATGACCGATGTTTTATTCTGCCATTTGAGGCACACTGCCAAAATACTCAACCCACCCAAATTAATAAGTTCTTTGACAAGTCATGGCTGAGGAGCTCAAATAACATAATCAAACTACATTAATGGTACGCTTTTTCTTCTCGTAAAAAGAAAATTATGAAAGAACAAGACCAAAGGCCAATAAATAATCAGACAGGGAAGAGCAAAGAGGCGAATAAAAGTGGAAGGGAGAAGGATAGATGGGAAAGAGTAAATTTAGAGCCAGTGTAACACATATAATAACAAACCAATGGAATTTTTTGTAGCAGGGTTAGAGTAATATGCACTCAGGGGATTGCTAAAGAATAATTTCACAAATTTCCAGGTTGAATTCATAATGTTACTTTTTAACTCTAAAAGACTAAAAAGGATTATTAAAAAGTTAATCATTAAAGTATGCTGAGCTGCTTCAATGTTTCTATTGCACAAAAACTTTTATCCAACCACTAATATAAAATGGGAAAAAAATCTTTTACACACAGGCACATTTTTCAAATTTTTGATACATCAAAACTGCCCAATATATTACACATGCAGCTGTATCATCTAGTCCCCTTGAGGTACTTAGTAATTACTTACTCTTGACAACTGTTAATCCATTCGCTATAAAAAAATGTGATCTGAAATAGTTTCACCTTTACGTGCATTTAACTGTATATTTACAAGGCTGAAAGGAATATCTAAAAGAAGAAATGGACTAAAATACAACCAGTTACAGAACATGAGCTATTTTGCAAAAGAAGAAGAAAATATGTACCCCAGGCATATATTGTAGAATAAGCAACCCAGAATACCTCTATGCAGGGTTCATACTCAAAAACTTCTATCTGACACTATTAAACATGTAAATAGTAGATATATCAACAGAAAATAATCTACATTACAAAATGCATCCATACATAGGGAGCACAGACTAATCATAGAGAGAGAGAGACAAATTAAATTTGAGCTATGCGAGTACCCAACATACAGGTTTCACCTCGTCAAATATTATTTTGTCTTCCTTGGCTCTAGGTTATTCGGAGTTTGTCTCGAGCAGTGGGCACCTCTAGCATGGGATATTTTCCATTGCCTTAACCAATGAAATAACAAGTGACATTTTCACTCTCACAAAGTGTGTGACCGCATTTCAACTCACTGAGTTATGTTTCTACTTCCACCATCACCACCTCAATTTTACCACGCTACCATCTCACTCTGGGTTAACACTTATTTCTGATTACAATATTCCCTGAATTCCCTCGGTTTTTCCAGAAGAAAAAAACATGTTGTTTCACAATTACCTTTCTTTCCAATCAAACTTGAAAATAGTTGTCGATTATTGATCTTAAGTTAACAGTTTTAGGTTTGATATGGTGCCTCAACAACGCAGGATTAAAAATACTGCTCTTTTCCACCAAATAAAAATATTTATCACAATGCATCATCCATCATAATAATGGATTGATGTAATTTTCCCTCGCGGAGGCAACAACACATGACGAACTTGGCTGACAATGGCTCACTGAGCTCAAATAGAGGTCGTAATAAATATTTTCCATAGTGAAGAGCAGCAATGATATAAACTCTTCATTATTATAGACGTACCACATCTACGTACTGGATACTTTTCCAACATTTTGTGGGAAAATCACACGGTTAATCTGACCAAGTTTGCTGAAAAACATTTTATAACAAACAATAAACACAACAAGCAAGAAGTATGCAATAAATTTCCTTTCCCATTATCATAATGCGCTCTCACCATTTATACTTAATTTTATTGTGAGCATCGACAACTGTGGTAATTTTATGAAATTAATCACTCTTAGTCACACTTTAAAGCGTTATGCTTTGATGGTATCGAACCTCCAGCTTATTGGTAGGCAGCATATCCATGACACATTACCTAATCCTGAATGTGATCCTACATTCCTAACAAAGAGGAAGTGAGTTCAATCATTGAATTTAACATATGAACTCACATTATCTCAGCCATGCTTTGAACAAAGGAAAGAAAATACAAAAAGAATGACAAAACCAAAAGCAACCATAAAATATTCCAAGCTCTAAACCACAAACATAACTATTTTATTCACAAAAGTATGAAAACAATAAAAAACATCTTCATTTTTCATTTCCACAAACCACAAACATGAAAATCCGTCTAAATAGTCCAGAGACCACCTTTCTTCATAAAACTTCAGAAAAATGTTAACCAAGTATTTTGACTAAAAGACAACCTACAACAATTTTTTCTAAATTTCCTTCCTTTATTTCCCTGGTGGATGGTGGATCTGCCACTATAGTAACTATGTAAAAATATTTCTGCAATATCCCATATGAGGTAATAGTAGGAATTCAATACTCATGTGGAATGCTTCATTGCATGAATCTGTATTTATTACTCAATAATAGGATACTGGCTCTGATTAAATATGTAGGTCTACAAACAATGCAACATTTTCCGCCATTAGGTTTAACCCTCAGGGGGAAAGTCATCCTTAGTTAAGTTATGAGTGCATACTAGATCATGCATTGTTATTTCACTTGCTTGATAAATTTTAGTTTATGCCATTAGCGTTGTAACAAGAATGAAGGAACGATGGTTACATATTCAGGTTAACATGCTGCTGGACTGAATTGTTAGGAGGGTAGAATTCCCTCTTCAACATGCCAAAATACTCCATCTCACCTCATACCCATCATCATTTACATCAATTAACATTCTTATATAACCATCACCATCTTATATAACCACTTCCATCAACCAGAATGCTTCCAAATCTGATAATGAATGGATTTCACCCAGCAAACTAAATTTTTATTCTTATGTTGTCTACTAACAAATATTCTTACTACGATTATTCCGAAGGAATATAATGCACAAAATATTATCCCCCTTAATGCCCTTTCCATTTTGTCATCTAGTATTACTGGACCTTAACCTCGTCGGCCAAAGTTCTTTACCATACAGTTCTTCTATATACTCCTTCCATCTCTCTTGGACCTTTTCTGTTTCAATTATTATCTTACCTGCCTTATCTCTAACTGTTAGCATAGATCTTGTCTTCTAACTTCCCGATAGTGATTTAACCTTGCTGTATGGCGCACCAATTTCACCCTTCCTCTGCAACATTCCATACCCTTGCACTGCATCTTCCACCATGCTTTATCTGCTTTATTTGTTACCCCTCTCAATTGACTATTTAACTCTTTGTACTTCTTTCTGCCTAAGTTATGTTTTCATTCCTCCATTTTCTTCTCTCATCTTTCTTTGTAATCATCTCATCCATGATTCTCTTGTCCTTTTCCCATTAAAGCTTTCTCATTTCCTTATTTTTTGTTTGTGTGATTGATGGGTCACTGAAATAAGAGGAATCCTTGTAAACCCTGAGTGTGAGTGTGTGAATGCGATTCACAAAGGTCTAACACACCCGAGTGATTGCTTGTTTACTTAAGTCTGTTCTGTTTCGCTACATTTGTTTTATAATTTGGCTTCCATCTGTGTGACTGGCGGGTCACTGTCATAGGAGAGATCCTTGCAAACCCAGAGTGTGTGTGTGCGTGAATGCGATTTACGGGAGTGCTGTTATTCCTTAAAACACCCTAGTGATAGAGTGGCTGTAAGTTTGTTTTAATTTTTATTATTTATTTTGACTTTTTTGGGTGTGTGATTCAGGTATACGCGGGTCACTGTTTCTTAAACACACCCAAATGACCTAATGTGTTTTTCTTACCTTCTCCCTTACTTGTAACTTTGTTTTTTCCCCCACCACCTTTTCAACCTTGTGCCAATCAAGTTTACAGTCTCGGCTATCCTGTTTTCAAGAATTGTTCTAATGAAGAAGGACTATGGAGGACCAACTGGTAATGCAAAATATAATTCATGCTGGACTTAGATACAGTAACTTGATTGTCAATTGAAAAAATGATGAACTACATTACCAAAACACAACAACTAACAACTAGTATCACTATAAATGCCATTGGGAGTTTACATGGCGAAGGTATTTTGCAACACGAGTCTCCTGTTGGTCCAAGGCAAAGCACCAAATAGCTCAACAGGCAAATGCATCCCAAACTTCACTTAACTGGATACGGGAGACTAAACTGGATGCTACTCACGAAAAGAACCATCTGCCACATCTTCTATCACATTGTCAATTTTCTTGCTTGAACATTTTTTTCTCCACCAATACTGATTCCGTTATCTACTTAAAGACCGGTACTGAAAACCTAATCTACTTAAAATGCAGTACTTTCTCCTCTACCTTCCTCTTGCAGGAACCAATTTACATACATATTCCCCAAACCGTGCTCTTGGATAACAAGATTCAGTGCACTAAATGGTGTTAACGAGATAGCCCTGACATGGAATTGTCTACAGAGGTAGAATTAAGAGCAAACAACATAGGCGAGGCAACCTAAATTTTAATGACACACATCAGATGTTCTTAAGAGACTATTCTATCACTTCATACAGACATCCGTATGATTTGAACAAATCACTTTAAGTCAAGAGAGAGATTTACATAATCATGTCTACGATGTTTCAGGATGAGGGTTTTATCTCCCCAGAAAATCACTTCCACCCCACCACACAGCAATGAAATGTCAAAGAGTGCCTTGAGTGGGCAGGGAGTCATTAGGCATTATTGAAGGCAGGGTGTGAACAGTGAAGAATTACTAATTACCAATGCTGCTTCAACTCTTTGGCTGCATTTTATGAGCTAACAATCATTACACAAGACCTCAACAGTATAATGAGAAAAACAATTAATGATGAGTTGTTGTTGATTAACAGGAGTCTGCACAAAAAAATATCCAATGCCAGAACATCCAATAAAGGGATGGAAGCTAGGATGAATTTGTTGCTAAACAATAGGGACTTATGAACTAAAATTGCCACAAGAATAAATATAGCCATGTAATAGATTTTGAGTTAATTAAAACAATTGGGAAATGGGTTGTTGATGAATGCAAACAATAAAATAGCCTTCCCTAACTGTGTTGAGAATAAATGCCAGTTAACTTAAATTAGAGTCAGGTAGTTCCCTATAGTAGGAGAGGTTTCCAGTGAAAATGTGGAAAATTTCATTAAATTTCCTGATGTCCCATGAGGATTATGACAAAATTAAGAGTAGGAGAGCATAAAGTAACAACAGATTAATATACGAGGGCGGTTCAATAAGTACCCGTGTTTGACGACAAAGGGCGTGCCTGAGGGAAGTTTACGTTATCATCGTCTGCTGCCATCTATCAAACAACAGTGAAACAAATGTCCGACTGATTTAAAGGTAAGTTTGGATTTCACAGCCATTCGAGTAAGACGTGTTTTCTGATTTTTCCTAAGATGGAAAAAGAGCAGTATCGTTCGGTAATTCGCTTTTTGTTTTTGGATGGGAAGAAATGTGAGGAGATAAAAGCAAAGTTGGATGCTGTTTATGGGGACACTTCGCCATCTATGACCACAGTTAGATATTGGTTCAACAAATTTAAACGTGGGCGAACATCTGTTTTTGATGAGGAGCGACCAGGATGCACGGCAGACGTGGTTACCGAGGAAATCATTCAAAAAGTCCACGCCATGATTCTCACTGATCGACGAACGAAAGTGCGAGAAGTAGCAGAGGCCATGGGAGTGTCGACCAGAATGGCAATTAACATTTTACATGATAAGTTGGTGATGAAAAAATTGTCGGCCGAATGGGTGCCGCGATTGCTCATGGTGGACAACAAGCTGGTCCGGCTGTCAACTTTGAAAACTGCATGAACTACGTTATGAATTGCTGCTGCACCCCCACCCTATTCACCCTATCTGGCTCCCTGCGACTTTTCCTTATTCCCTAACATGAAGAAATGGCTCACGGGAAAAAAATTTAGCTCAAACGAGGAAGTTATCGCCGAGACAGAGGCATATTTTGGGGAGTTCGACAAATCCTATTTTTTGGAGGAGTTAAGAAAATGGCCAGAGCGTTGGAAGAATTCAATCTTTCTAAAAGGGGACTATGTTGAAAACTAAAAAAAAATGTTTTTGAAAAAATGGTTTCTTCATTTCTAACACGGGTACTTATTGAACCGCCCTCGTATATGTACTTTTAATATAATAAGATTCATGTCAACTTAAAAAGGAGAGGAATACAGTGAAACGTTACTTAATGGGCACCTTGCATAGCGAGTAATTCGCATAACGAGCAGAAGTATTGGAGAAACCGGAAGAAGAACAACAGCGGATAAAACACACACCAGAAACTCATTATATGAAAATAAGTCACGAGCACAGAGGTCAACTGAGCCGAAAGTAATGAAATAGCGATAATTAAGGATCAAGGTTAATATTAATTCAAATTCTAGTCCTTGACCTTGGATGGAAGTCAATTTCCTATGGCAGAGATTTGGGGGACAATATAATTGGACAAAAGATGACTGAAAGGAAAGTATTATCAAAGAATGACGATAATAAAATGATAGAAGTCCACCAAACAGTGGGGATGCAAGTCAATGGACAGCATTTGAGACAGAGAAAAGATGATCTCACTCCACCAGTTAAGTACAACAGTTCAGTGAGAGCTATAATGGCAGAAATGACTGAATAGAGAAGAGCTATAGATGGAGGCTATGGATTTATTGCAAATGTGCTCAGAGACAACAAGAGTGTATGTTAAGGAGTGAAGAGAGTGACAGCGGCATAGGATGCAGGGTTCTCATTAATCATATGGTTTACAAAATGAACCGGTAACAAGTATTTTTCATAACAAAATACACAAATTTGTTATCCACAACATTTTACCATTCATGACCTGGATATTAATTGAGCGCAAATCACTTGTTTTTTAAAAAAAATTTAACTTTGCACAGATATTTCATTGTATACATAAGCCCATGTTTTTCTGCTGATATTTAATGGTGACCTTCGGCTGGCCTGAATTTGAGATTTTTTTAACAACTGTTGCAAAAATGGTTCTTTTCGCCATTCTATGTCCACAAACAACTTTCAATGACAAAGCCTATTTGATTGAAAAAGAAATCACATTCAACGAAAAATAATATATTACAATTTTCTGATTTGAAAACATTACTTTCAAATCTGAGGAATGTTGAAGAAACCTACACTGTACTGTATTCTTAAGCAAATGCTGAGAATACTACAACAGCACTTCTTATGGAAGCCATGCAATTGGTTGTTCAAGGGATCATAATTTATTCTTTATAACTGCCATATTTCAGTAAATAATACTAAAAAAGCGGCATCCCAAAGGTTCTAATTCAACTGAATGATTGATAAAGATGATGATGCATTAAATGATAACTGAACATTAATTGAGGTTGGAAAAAACATGCACTGATCTGAGGGGTTTCAAGGATTTAACTAACTAACTAACAAAATTAATCAGGATTCCACTCACCCAAACAGCAGTCTAAAAGACACAGAGAGTAACAAAGAATTAGGTTATTCAGAGAAGTTAGAGAATTTGAGATGAAACAAAGGCATAAATAGAACAATCACCGAATAAAATGTTAGAATTTCAATAGATAGGAATATTAGACATTGAAGTATGCTTACTTAAATTATATTTCAAATATCCCATCACAAATCTGATTAGAAATTGTAACCAAACCATCAAACAATTACCAATTCACTATTAAATACATCACCATCAAGTCTTGGAACATACATGCAGATGCATGAACAATTATATTGCTATTCAATTATGTTTTCCACAAAAAGTTAACATCCATTTGATGCTGACCATAATTAATCATACAGCACACAAACCAATACACCTTGCACCAAACACCCTTCCAAAAGTTCAAATACACCCTTAAACAACATCATTAATCTTAAAGGAATACAAATAAACTCTCAAGAATACCACAGTAAAGAAATGTTACTGATTCATCACTCATTCTTAAATATTTGCATTAATCAAGTTCTACAATTATAGAACAGAGACGAAGTATTTAGATTGAGCAGGTCAATTACATACCGCCTGAAAAATAAATACACGAGCCCAATTATTTCGAAGACAAATTATGTTGAATGCGAACACAAGAGTGAATAATTCATGCAAGGATGATATAATTCAGAGAGATATTTATAGACAAAATAGAAATGCAAATCAAAGCAAATATTTTTCAATGAAGGCATATATATAGGCGCTACATTGCTGTGCATGTGCTAATGGGTGCGCAAATCAAGCAAAATGATTTCACTAGCATCCTAAGAAAACTTTCCATTCAATGATGTCAGTTTCAATAACGGCATCAAATGGTAATGTAGCATATGAAGAAGAAATAGGCTTGTTTTTACAAATCCCTCTTAATTTTGGTGATGCGGGTGTCAACTCTCAGTTTACATCCTTTGGCCACAGGAGAAAATGACTTCAACTTAAATTGAGAATTCATATTTGCACAACTATTCCACATCTCCCAATCAGATGACACATGCAAAACAACTACGTACATAATCAACTATCATTACTGCGGTAAGAGAGTGAATAATTAATTCTATTTTATTTTTGGAGTTCCCTGGGTTTCTTAGAAACTTCTTCAAAACAAAACAGATAAGAATCAACAAAAAATATTCTTATTCCAGAACAATAAATTGAGCTGGCTCATAAAGCTAAAGCCTAAGACAAAGAACAAACTGCATGGTTTCAGGTGTCATATGGTGTAATTGGAATATAAGATCTGACAATAGCACTTTTCCGCTAGATAAAACTAAACATCGACCAAGTTTCTACGCATATAACATCATCTTAGGGCGAGCAAAAGGGCCATCTTATACATGGTTTTTGTACTCATCCTGCACCTGAAGATCATGTACTACATCAAAACTTGGTCAGTGTTAATGTTTTTTACCAATGGGAAAAGTGCCATTAATTGGTCATTATAAGACAAAGGTAATGGTAAAAATTAGCAAATCTTGAGCTATAAGACAAAACATTAATTGATAAATCAATCTCAATGCTAAATCAGATTGTTTTTAATCGATTGAAAAAACTAAATGATTATTTTCAAGGCCACTCACAAGAGCTATAAAAGTTCCTTTTAAAATATTTCCTCTATTCTACTATTTCGATGCACTAAAAACATAACACCCCCATGAGAACCCACCAATTGAGAACAATTTTCTGTTTATTAATTGATAATGAATGCAAAAATATTACCTGCCATCAATTAACATAGAAGAAGATAATTTCAAATGTTTGCCATTCAATCAGTTACTCAGACTCAATCTTTTGAAATACATCTCTGAAAAGGACAGGAAATCTCCAGCTGTCGTCAACTATGTAACATTTTGATACATGGCCACCAGCTTTTTATGAGTGACCATGGAATCTTAAAGAGTTAATGGACACTTGTTCTGTAAGATAAGGCTTCCATTCACCAACTAATGGTGTAGCCACATTCGATTCTCTCAACTATGGAACAACATAAGCAAACAGTTACTATGTTACATTGAAAACACACACACACACACACGCATAGTCCCTTAACCACCAAAACCAAGTGCGGCAAATAAAACTTTAATCAAAACAAAATGCTCACCACTTAAAAAATATTATTATCTCTACAAAAGGAGAGAAAAGCAAGGGTGAACGGTCATGCACAGCAAAAGAAATAAGACTAATTGGCACCTACTTAATATATTGTCTATAGTTAAAATCTAAAATTTAAATAAAGGGGTGTGAGTAAAGGAAGGGAAACAGGAGTTTGGTAGTCATTGAGATGGACTCATTGGAAATGAGAATTAATGGATAGACATTTATCACAGAGCATGAGTGTTGGGGCGAATGAAATCAACTCACATTGGAGCACTAACCACAGCCACTGCAACTTGGTTCACTGTTTCTCCTACTTTAACACACCTGCCACCCAGGATCAAACCAGATAATGGAACAAAATAATAGAAGAATTTTTAACTAAATTACACTTTCATAAGAAACAACAAAAAACAGCACAAAATTATACAGAGGGGAATAATTCAACACGAAAAACTATGAGAAACGTGATTCCCAATACACTTGCGTACCCAATGTAAGCAATTAAACAAAATGAACCATAGACAAATTATTTCAATATTATTTGTGCAATCTTTTGATTAAAAGTATATTTTCCCCTGTTTCACCGAACATTGCCATTGGGACCCTTCCATAATACTTTGGCACGACCAAAATATCCAAGATCTCCTACAACTACAACTGCCCTCTTCAAATTACAACAAGCAACTTCTCGTTTCTCAACATATGTTTGCACTCTCTGCTAATCTCCTCTTTAAAAATTCAGCCCCTGAACTACAATATGCTCCAAGCTAAGTTTTCACACTTCTATTTACAGCAGCCCTCGGTATCAACCGTAAAAATTGCTCTTTTCCAATAAAATTCTTTTCCTGATGCCTTTACTAACGTTGCTTACTTGTTGCCCAAAATAATTCACTATGACACTTCTTTCTCCAATGCATTTCTCCATTATTCAATGCTTATTATATATAATTTTCCTACACTGCCACCCAAATCTATTTACTTGAGTTTCCTAGGGATTTATCTCACCTCTCACCACTGACCCCAGCAAGCACTCAACATTTTACTATAATCCTTTGAATGACAGGAGAATCAAAGCCTTATTATCTACCACTTTTCACTCAATCAGCTCCCCAATTTTATTTGCATGCGTTAAAAGGATGGGCAAACATGGTTTTACTACCCTGGTTTACTCCTCAGCCTATTTGAATCCACCATTCACTAAACATACTTGCGAAGGATGATTAAGGTTGAAGGATTAATGATTAAGGTTTCAAATTTGAAACTTGGCCAACTGGCCGAAACCTATGCTCCATCTTCATACCTCATCTGACTATAAACGGTTGAATGTCCTTTCAACATCTAAAACAAAATCACAGCCTTATTTACCTTAGGTACCATTTTACAAATTAATGTGTAAAATCAGTATCTACTGTGACATCAGCAAAATGAGCAAAACAAAACAATTTGTACAGGCAAACATCAAGGAATGAAAATGGAGTTTCTGAAGATTAAAATATAAAAGCACAAATAATGACAAACATTCAATGTAAAGTCATTACATCCTACTGATTAGTTAAGCACAGCTGTGCAGACTTCCTGCACTTGTGAAAGGTTCTACAGCTTAGCTAACCATTATTTTTCTTCAGCTAGCATGACAAATATTATCCCTCTCTCAAACAAGGAGATTTGCGTTGCCACTTACATAATTTGTTTGCAGTTTAAAATAATTTTAATTCTTTGCCCGAGACAAGTAGATGCAGTCATCTCAGTCGCAACCCTTGGAGTGCATACAGTATATTTGCTTCAAGTTCTCTTAACACACTTTGAATGACAGCTATTAATAGCAAATACAATCACAAGGTTGAACAAACATTTAAGACGCCAAAATAATAATTTAATTTCTTGTGAACTAAAATAAAATATAATTGCTCATTAGAAGGTTAAATCGCTTGCTTTGCTCAAGGACTGATAATGAACAAACTCAGTGAACACATTCAGCAATACTTCATGGGTGAAAATTTCCAACTGCATATCTGAAAATGCACCTGCAGACGTTAAGGTATTGCCAAATGACAGTACACAGGTAGTGAAGAGCATTTAAGTGCATGCACTCACAAGGATAAGAGAACCATCATCCCATTCCCACATATGACACGAGTTCAATCGACCAATCATTGCTGTATAAACTGATTCACTGACACTGGAGAACTAAATTTTCACCAATTTTAATCCATGTCATTAATACTTAACTCGAAACTATAAAATGAACAAATATTCATCCCCTGAAATCTTATTTATGTAACAACAACAACAAAATTCTCAGTTTAATCATAATCTTCCCATTAAATTCACTTCAAAATATGATGGAAATATTTCAAGGGTGCAACTTGAAGGATGATACGAAGTGTGCTAATTGCCATACGTGCAGTCCAACAGCAAATATGCCAGTGACATTTGCACCAGAATGAGACAGCCAGTTGCTCATCGTACAATTAAGGCCATACCAGCTAGCAAATTAAAACACAGTGAAGTGCAAAGCAAATCTGTGACCAATTACAAGAAAATAAGAAGTGAAAATAAGCCTTGATATTAAAGGCTCAACTTTATGCCTTGGGTGCTCCAGGAATACGTTTAGAATATTGTTCAGAAAAAATCATCCTCACTTTGATGAAGTAAGCAGCACATTAAATTATAATTAATTCACATAATTTACAACATTTTCACAGCAAACAAATGTAATAAAAATTACTCACACAATACAACAGAAGCAATTGAGTTAGAAAACCAAAATAATGTCATATCCCACACAAAATTAATCATGAATCAATATGGAGTGAATACAATCCTGAAAATAAAGAAAGCATTAGCATTTCCATTAGTGCCACCCCGCAACCATTTGGTGAATTGTCATATTTCTGAGCCTCAAGAGAATACTTTGCAATTCCATATCAGTGTTGCCCAAATGGATAGTCCAATTTTAAATTTGTAACCCAAATGAATTGTGTGCAATGTATACATGCGCTTCATACCAGAATTTATTTAAGTTTCCACCAAACGGATGCACCGATTTTTGTACTTTTTATATTCCAAGACAATCTGGTTTTACGGGGGAACATAGTTTTCTTTTACCAGATCAATCATTTATGCAAAAAAGCATTCAAGATTGAAGGTTCAGTTTACCGAGACGTGGAGCATTACTTGGTGAATAATTACAATTGATCAAATTAAGAAAACAATGCGCACAGTAAAATACAACTTGGGTTCCAAAAAAACACAAAATAAATTAACTCCATTTCAATTTTATGACTGACTTCTTACTTTCTTAAGAAACGATTGGACAAAGAAAACATGGTCTGGATGCACCAGTCAAAAACATACCATTCAGACTGTTGGATCCCTTCTCTCTACTCAAGTGTACGCTGAGGTGTAAAATTCCTGTTTTCACACTTCATTTAAGAAAGTCAAACACTTTAGAGTATTAATTCTTTTTCTTTAATCAACGCATAACAGATAAAGAAAATCCAAAAAAGTCACTGATTTTTTTTGACCATCCAATACACAGTTACAGACAGGAATCTGAACAGAGTATTTTGTTTTCAACAGGGAGTTCAACTAGGAATTTAAATACTTCCCAAGAACATTCCGATCAAGGGATAACTGCAATCAAAGAGGTCATTAGCAATGTCTCTCGCCCTTCTTTAATTACACAGTACATCCAGCAAACCTTGCCTTTTTTCCTTCCACCTCTCAACACACGTGCTTATCTCCCTTCTCCCTCCCCACTGCCTGCCCTCTTCTCCATCCCTCAGTTTCAGCCTTCTCCTCCTCTTCTGACTTCCTCCAGCTGTACCTTCAATCATATCTTTAAATAAAAAGGTCCTCCTAAATCTGTGGCAGATCAATTTGTTTTTCCCTTTCTTTCATTAACCTCCAGCAATGCACTTTCCCCATTCATCCTCTTCAGCACCTACACATTCCACACTTCATCCATCCACCCAATGATTGATATCCTCTTCCAAAACCACATCTCAAAGGATGATATTCTATTTATAGCCATATAAGAGAGCACTCCAGATCTTTCGTAAGGACTTTGTCATGCTCTTTTATCAGATCGATGTCATTACTTAATACTTTTCTCTTTTTCCAGAGACTTTCCTTGGCTATTCCTTTTCTCAATTCATTTTTGCTCCTTCCGTCTTCTAATGCCTTTCTCCTTTACGTCCTTCTCCTATGCTCCCATCGCATCTCTAACCCTCCTGCGTCTCCTCAAAACCCAAACAGAGCTTCTGCTATAAGCCATCCCGTTTTCCACTTCTAATCTCCAGACTAAAGTCCCTCTGGCATGCAAAATATCTCTGCACCAAGGATAACATTTCTGTTCTTAGGGAGTCTAGCAGACACACTCCAATTGAATACATCTAATTCCACATCCTTCTCCGAGGTTATATCTTACTAAACTCTCCCGGCACATTCAAGACAAACCTTATCTTTTAGGCTTATAATTTTATCATTTAGCCATTGCTAAATGGGCGGCCCCTTAATAGGCAGGCAGAAGGGCTGAGGGATAAATGGGAATGTGATGTCAAGATTGCTGAGTATTTATTTCTATGGAAACTCATGAGCAGGAGGCTGTCAAGAGGCAGTGTTGGGAATATCCAGTTGGTCAGCATGCTGTGATAGTTTATGTTTCTTGAAGGAGTCCTACAACTGTAAAAGTGTTAAACCTACACCCAACGTTTTTCTGTTTTCTAAGGATTGTACTGTGTGTGTGAGTTAACGTGCATTATGGCCATAATTTAGTAGCTTCCATGATGGACAACTAACTGGAAACTAGTGCTGAAATGGAACGTACCAACAAATCCACCTGGCATACCTACTCTCCACAAATATGTAAGGAAACACAATTTTGGGAAGATTATACAAAATGAGGGACTTCCAACTTCTCTAATCCTCCCTGAACAGCTATTCAAGAACACCAACATGGCAGAAGGATTTTTATGCTTATAATTCAGTAAAATGTAGAGCCCACTAAAATTAAGAACGGCAATTAGCAAAAGCCATACTTACACGTTCGATTCTTTGACATTCTTGATGCCCTGGTTCATGTCCTCTGCAAATTCACGCCACCCAGTTAGGCCTAATTTCCTCTTCAATTCTTGGGCAGCTAGTCTTTTCGAATCAAGAACGTGGCGAAGAGTCTGAATTTCATCTTCAATCTAAAATGATAATAAAATAAATTATTTTGGCAAGTATTCACATGCAATCACTGCTGGCAATTCATGAACAGTCTAAAATATGAGGTAGAGGGCAATCACCCATCCAAGACTTTCCAGTATTGCTATCATCATTATCATGCTGAGAGCCCTTGCTACGGATTCATACACAGAACATTTTTCTTGCGGGCATATCCATTTTTACGGATCAAAATTTAAAATAGCCGAGGATACATTAGTAGTTGATACAAAGGCAAAATTGATCGGAATCACATGCAGAAGTACAGTCTTACAAACAGAGGACAAAACAATTTATGATACGGTGAAACTGACATAGAATGAAGCGAGTAAAGAATACTGTAATGCCCACCACTAAAAATAAGTAACACTCCATTAAGAAAGCACTAAACATGAAGATTGATTGCTGCAGTATGATCTTACACAATTACACCACTTCCCACCAAGTTTCACAATTCAATATAATTGAAATAACTTATGTACAAGGTGTACATACGGGATGGATGGGATTGGTACCCATGCATACACATTTGTTTGCATACCAATTCCTATGCTTCTCTCTCATGATTACTCTCAATCAGCAACAATAGATACAGATGACCCTTTTAGCATTCCTTGAATAATTCAGGCAAGACTCTAATTTCCTTAAAACTAGCATGTTCTTGCCTGTGGGAAATGCAAACACTATTACATGTATGTTGAGAGAGGAGATTACGTGATGACGATCGGGATAGTGCGGTGGCTAACGTACAGGCTTCCCACCGAAAGGGCCAGGGTTCAAATCCTGGAGACAAATATTTTTCAGCAGTATCCCGATCCCTACTTGAGGTGGTGCTTTGTGGAGAGCATTTTGAGAGAGTACGGTGTCCGTCAGATGGGGCATTGAACCGCAGACCCCTTGGTGCCTCTCGACAATAAGAGTAGGCTAATGCCAACACCGGGTTTCTCTCCACCTTTCCTTTCCCATCCATCCCTAAAGGGGCAAATGACCTTTGCTGTCAGTTACTTCCCATAAAAAACTACTTCTAGATTATGCAATGAACACAACATACCTTAGCCAACTCCTCACTCCATTCCTTTCTCTGCCTTGCTTGCTCTTCAGTTGTTATGTTGTGGAGGTCACTGATTCCAGAATCAGGTGATACATCATCTGGTGGGGTTGGCTCACCTGGAAATAGTATGGAGTAGCAGTAACAGCCAAACAAAACTATTGCCATTCTCAAGGGTATATTTGAATTTTTATCAGGATTTTCTCTTTATATGTATTAATTTTTCTGTCGCCAGACAGGCTATACTATATGCCAAATAGCACACTAAGCAATATAAAGTGGATGTAAAATTCATTATGCTCTACATATTTTCAATCATGGTTCATTAGGGGATGATATATAAAAATGTTAGTTCGCTGTTGCTCATGGTTTGAATTGTTATAAAAAAACTCATGATACATTTGACTTGAGAGTGCAAATGCGCAGAGAAAAGATTTCAAATTGAAAATTTTAAATTCTGGGACAAATTTAATTCTTCCTACTGTGAAAGGAAAAATATTAAACACACAAGACCACTTGACCAGCGTGGGATAAAGAATATAAAAATGATTCGCATTTCACTACATAATAATATTCTAAGAATAGTGGAAATGGACAAAATCACCATAAGCTTTCACCTCAAACAAGAAAGCATTTTCGTCAAAACGTGCGTGTGGAGCATGGCACTCTACGGATCGGAGACATGGAATATTGGAAAAGTGGACCAACAAAGAACAGAAGCATTCGAAACATAGTGCTGGAGGAGAATGCTGAAGATTAAATGGACAGACAAAGTGAAGAACGAGGAAGTACATGTATAGAAAAGCAGAAGAGGAATGGACTACTATTGGAGAACTCTACGGTAAAGTAGAACTAAATGGGACATACCTTGAGGCACAATGGATAAGTTTGAAACATAATAGAAGGAAAAATTGAAGGAAATATCCCAAAAGGAAGGCCAAGAGACAAGTAAATAGGGAAAATTAAGAAGGACGTTCGCTCAAGGGGCAACCGGGCATGAAGGTGGAAATTCCAGCCCACCCCCCCTCCTCAATCGCACACCCCCTTCGAAGTCGCATTTCCATAATAAAAATTTTCCATGGAAATAAAACCATTGAAACACAGCACACCTGGCTTTATAAGTCTCAGCATACGTCGTAATTTCATTCGACCACCACCAACGTCATTATTTCCTGGATTTGAAAGATCTTGAAATGAAACACGTAAGCACCCCCGAGATTCGAACTCTTCCTCTAAACTACATGCACTTAACGTCCTGCATGGAAGAGACGTGATAACCTGATCTTCGGATCCAGTGGGATGTGCCCTGTGCAGACGGAGGGAGTATTCGTCCGACCACGGATCGCAATCTGCCCCTGGCACGACGAGAACTTCTCCGTCGTCTTGCCATTCGGTAACACTATCCTCCATGTACTCCTCCCCATCGGCATCTATCATAATCAAATCCAAACGTTTTTTGTCCCTACCACTGTTGCTTGGTTCTTTCTGGGCCATTACTATATTTCAAAGAGCCAACACGGACAATTTTAAAACATTATAAAACTTGTCACTGGCAAAGCATCTTGGAATGAGAGCGGCTAACTTCAAAGCTACTCTCGAAGGGCTCCAAGAGCATTAAACAACTCTAAACAGTATGCCAACTACTTGAATTCCGAAGCTGCCACGTCTTCTGCCATAGCCACAAGACCCTGCGATGCTTTCACGAACACCACAAGCCTCTCGGGTGATTACGTCACAGCCACAGAAAAAAAACAAACAGTAACAGAAGTCGCGACAAGCTGCCTGAGAAGAGAGTTCAACGAATGCAATGGAAACCATTCTCTGAGAAAGAGCAAGACAAGCATTGGAAAATGTTCATTATAACTTTCATTTATGGCCTTATTCTATCCATAAATAACTTCACCGCCTACTATATGATGACACGGAAATGTGAATGAAAAGTAAGGTCCTCGTTGAAAACATATTACATACTCAGAACGAACATGGGCGATACAGAAAGGGAGATAGCTGCATTATTTTTTTATTAAACGATTCAACTAGAGTATAATCATGTGCACCAGACGCAAAACACTCTGCCATTTGTTCACTTCAATTGTAAGACGTTCAACCTACACAGTAAAGCTATTATACAAACAAACACGGTAAACCCACATAAGTACAACAAGTAAAAGATGTGGTTCAACTCGTAAAATTACATTTTTCGAAGCAACAACAGTGTATAAAATACAATTTTAAATACACTAATTTTTTAATGACTCATAGTTCAAGCACACATTACAATGGAGGACATGACATGCAAAGGAAATTGATTTTTCGTAGGATCACTTACTTGATACGTCCATTTTAGACGGGTAAGGCAATTTGAAGCGTAGTGAAAGCACACCGGAACAAATTAACGATACCGACCTACACGACCATAGGCAACAACATCTACGTGTACTTTGGGAGGAACAGCAACGGCATCTTTAGGTAAATTACATAACATATAACTTACGGCGTTGCCGCAACGAAATGCGGCGCCATCGTTCTAGCGGGTGAAATGAACTTTCTTACTTAAACTCTTTATATATATCTTTAATTTCATCAGCTCCCAAACGCCTTGTTAACTTAAATATATTTTATGAATAAAATAAAGCTTGTTCATACCAGTCAAGGTAGCAATTGCGATGGTTACTGAATATTTATAAAGCGGACTTCACAAAAATTATGCAAACGTGAATGTAACAGAAATTTGTGTGTTTATCCATTACTCAGAGATTTTCCCAAGAAGATTACCCTTACATCATAAATCGAGTATAATAAAAACTTGTATCCTTCCATACGCAGCCTATTTTATTTACTCACGAATATACATTTATTTTTCTAGAATTTTTCTATTTCATAAGTTAGCGTGCTTTGTTTTCTTTAACCACTGCAGTCGTACATCAACCAAAAAGTAAATTGGGAAAGAGCTAAGACATGCAATTGAAGGCTAAATGATATGAAACTTCAATTTCAAACTATGAGACCATCTCTATCTCTCTTTCTATTTGACCAATTATTGTCAAGTCCAGATCAAAGTCACTTTATAAAATAAAATATTAATGTTCAATGTATTTTATTAATTTTCATGCAGGACGGTTAAAGTAAGAGAGATGAAGGCACAATGAGAGAAATTCTTTTTTCATCAAGCACCTACAAGCATTATTTATTCATAATAAAACCCTGAGTAAATTACCTTCCTGCACATGGTAATCCTGTAGGATGAAAAAGATAATTGAGAGGTACATATTAAGGAAATCCTGTAAATAATGAGTGTTGTATCTCCAGTGGCTCCTCAGCTCTTTTGTGTATTAGAGTAAAAATAATTCTGTGAATAATATTGGTATTTATTGGAATTATTGCAAGACCCACCCATTGAGAAAACCCTGTCATAAAACAAGAATATATTTTCCTAATTTTTCATTTGTCAATTTAACAGCAACGGTGAAAAAACAAGTTTTGGTATCTCATTTTTAAAATATTAATACTGCCACAATGAATTTTTGCTGAAAAATAGGAACATAATGTCAAGATTATCTGCTTTGATATCAGTCCAGCTTCAGCTTTGATATCAGTCAGCTCCAGTTTCATGTTGGCTTTGAACAGTTGAATAATAACAAATATTACACTAAAATGCAGGAAAATATTTGAAAACTTTTCATGTGATTATTTGCCATAATGTACCAATGTTGGTACAATATTTATTGGACTGGAATAGAAAGGTTCCAAGTGTACATTTTGGGTATTTATTTATTGTGTATGATATGAGAGTTGTGTTCTTGGGGGATTAAAATGGATGTGTGGTGACATTGTAAAGAAATCTTAATGCACTTTGGCACTGTATTTACCATTCTAGCTGCCTCTTTAATTTCCTTGCTCTTTTTGAAGTGCATGCCTTCTACTAATTGTGCAGCTGGGACACATTTTATTCGGTTTGGAATAAACTAGATATAGATATGTTGGAAAATATAATTTTATTGTTGCAATTACTTTTACAGGTGTTGCTCGCGATAATTAATGCTTGACATAAAATCATTAGAGCTGCTTCACACTTATTCAGTACATACATGAAACTTCATGCATGCCTCTGCTTTTGACTAAAAAGTAGATTTTCATATTAGGTACTATTGACTATTTGAATATAAGGAAATGTAACTTAGCCAATGGAATGCTGGGGAATAGCTTTAATGTAAATTCTAGGAATACCAGGGAGGCATTTATACAAAATTATATTGCAAATATATTTAAATTTAAGCATTTTTAACAAGTTCATAGGAACCCTGCCCATGAACCAAAGCCTGAAATTGTTATATCTTCTCTTGGAATCGAACGCCAAGGACATCATTCCAAACAAATCGCCAGGCCCTGATCAAATCCCTTCTCGTGTATACAAAACACTAGCCTCAGAAATAGCTCATTTTCTGGAAAAAACATTTAATAGATCCCTAAATGATTGTGCAGTACCCAAAGCCTACAGAATAGCCAACATCACTTCAATATTAAAAAAAGGAGACAGAGAAGATCCAAGTAACTACCAACCCATTCGAAGCAAAATTGTAAAGCACTCAATTGTAAGTTCACTTATGAAATATCTTGATTCTAAGAATGAACTAACAAGAAATCAACACGATTTTTGAAAGAGTAGATTTTGCGAGACGCAACCGGCACTTTTCGTTCATGATGTTTGGTCTCTGGAGAAAATAACATACAAATCGATGCTATATTTCTAGATTTAAATAAAAACATTCGACAAGGTCCCTCATAAAGAGTTGCTTCAAAACTTGGGCAGGTGCAGGACTAATAAATGTGTAATAGACTAGATTAATAATTTTTTAACAGGCCACGAGCAACGGATCGTTATAGACGGGGTATCATCGGGCATAGTAAGCGTAACATTGGGCGTCCCACAAGGAAGTGTTATTGGTCCACTATTGTTCCTTTTCTACATTAATGACATCGGGTCTCAGGTTTATAGTGAACTTCATCTATTCGCTGACAATGCCATGATACATACGGAAATATTCAGTCATGCAGAAAGGGTATCATTAGCTAACGACCTAAATACAATTCAAAAGTGGTGTGAGACATGGAAGATAGAATTAAATTTGAATAAATGTGTTTCTATAAATTTTTGAAGGAAAAGTATTTCACCCGTTCAAACACTGTACAGGGAACCAACATTAAACATGTGGAATTGGTAAAATACTTGGGTGTAACAATGACTACGGATATGTGCTGGGGGAAACACATTCGTGAAATTTGCGGAATAGCTCAAAAAAAGTTGGGATTCATAAAAGTAATGCTTGGGAATTGTATTGGAAGGGTCAAGGAGGTTTGATAATTCACGGTAGACGTGTTTTGGTGTGCCCGGCGATTTCATATAATGAAAATATTTGATCAAAGACTTTGCGTCAAATTTTGTGTAAAAAATGGAAATAAGTGCTCCGTAACACTTGGATTGTTGACAGTGATTGATTGTTGATTGCATACAGTGAGTCTGCTCTGGGTAAATAAAATGTTTAGATGGGTTAAAAGCTCTTCCAAGATGGCTGAGAAGATGTATATGACGAACCTTCCTCTGGACGCGCTAGCTCGCCAACAACAGATTAAAACGCTGAAGCACCGAAGAAAATTGTTTTAAAAAATCGTCAAATCACTATTAGAGAAGTTGCTGAGGATGTTGGCATATCGGTTGGTTCGTGCCATGCAATTTTTTCGGATATTTTGGGCATGAGGCGTGTGTCAGCGAAGCTCGTTCGGAAACTGCTTAATTTTGACCAGAAGAACCGTCGCATGAGCATCGCTCAGGAGCTGTTGAATTACGTTAATGATGATCCTGATTTGCTCAAAAGGATCATAAATGTTGACGAATCATGGGTATTTGGTTATGACGTCGAAACCAAAGCCCAATCGTCCCAACGGAAGAATTCTCGAAACCGAAAAAAGTACGCCAAGTTCGATCAAATGTCAAGGTTTCGCTCAGTTTTCTTCGGTTACCGTGGCGTAGAGCATCAGGAGTTCTCACCACAATGTCGTTCCGTTAATAAGGAGTATTACCTTGGAGTTATGTGCCGTTTGCGAGGAGCAATTCGAAAAAAAACGTCCGGAATCATGGAAAAACAGGCTTTTGCATCAAGATAATGCACCTGCACACTCATCGTTACTTGTGAGAGATTTTTTGGCCACAATCAACACCACAATCATGCCTCGGCCATAATATTCATCGGTATGCCCCTTGCGACTTTTTCCTGTTCCCAAAACTGAAGAAACCTATGAAAGGGTGGAGATTCGCAACGATTGAGGAGATAAAGGCTGCATTGCTGGAAGAGGTCAAGGCTATACCAAAAGGTGCTTATCAGAATTGCTTCGAGGATTAGAAAAAGCGTTGACACAAGTGTATTATGTCTGGGGAGGATTACTTCGAAGGGAAGAACTTGAATATTGAAAATGAATAAGTATTTTTTCATAAAAATATAAAGTCACCATACTCTGTTAATACACCTCGTAGATGTATTATCACTAAATAGATACAGAAATTTATACTTGTATACTCGTATTAACAACTTTTTTCATGGTGAGGATATTTGCCACTTCAATTAAACCACTCCTGAAATGATATGTTGGTGAATTTTTCCCAATATAAAAACATTAATGGCTAGTTATACATTGAAAATTTCTAATGGTGAAACAAAAGCATATTTTTTTCATTTATCGCCTTAAACAAATAATATGTAAGTTACCTTATGATCTAGGTCAAATTTTAATGCAAAAGTTAAGAAGCTATGGTGAATGGTGACAGTTATTTTAGGAAAATAATCGATTTTCATTTAGTTCATGGCTAAAATTATTTGGTAAGGAGCATAGATTTATATACCATGGAAACTTGGTCTGATCAAAAAACTTATTTTTTTTCAAATTGACTTCATGCTCAAGAAGCAAATATTTATAAATAATATGAATTTTATATCGAATTATTACTAATTTTTTACATTTCATTTCATTCTGTTATGGTTTGAGATGAAACAGCATCCTTCAATTTCATGGTTTCTCTTCTTCAGCAGGATCCTTCACCTCCACAATTATCGCGTTCTGAACACTTTCCTACGCTCTCTTCCCTTATCCCACACATTTTTAATGATGGACTTCTTTCGTGTATGGGATATGTGTTTTTGTGTTTCCCTGGAAGATGAGAATCTTGTGCTCGTCATCCTTTCTGGTTCTGCTCCTCTGATGTGGTCATAGAATGCCTCTTTGATTTTCATACAACTCTGTGTTTGGACTCGAGTGGGACGTAAACTCGTTGGCCTTTTTCCTTTTTTGGGTCCCAGGAACTTCCTTCCTTTTTATTTCTATTTCCAATCGTCCCTTCATGGCTATTTTCCTTATTTTACGCAGGCAATATAGATTATGGATGTTCAGTTTTATCTCATTCTATTAAACACGCGGGTAGGCTGTAAAGCAATGCACACATGCTTGTAGAGCACGAACAAAATCAAATAGCGAGATCGGGCTGAAAGTACATCAAAGTACAATTCTTAAATTCAAAATCATACATTTATTTTTCAACATGGTGACCGTAAAGGCTAACACATCTCTCCCAACGTGTAACAAGTTTTTTCATTCCGTCACTGAAAAACTCTTCCGACACTTTTCTCGAATCCAGGATTTGATAGCTGCCTTCACCTCATCGTCCGAGGTGTAATGATTACCCTTGAGGTGTCTCTTGAGTTGAAAAAAATAAAAATCGCAAGGCAGAAGACCGGGGGAATAAGGAGGGTGTGGAATCGGTTCAGATTTCAGGTTTCGCAGAGCCTCTCCAGTTGCGCGCGAGGAGTAATTAATTCTCGTGGACGGACCCCCGTTACTCCGGTCGGGGCTCCACTGTGTTGCCTTTCCAGCCGCCTAGGCTTCTAAGGCAGGGCGTCGTCTTCTGCGTTGTCACGGCGTTCTGGCGATCCCTGCTACTGAAGCCTGGGCCTCTTCTTCGCTGGGAGGGCATCTTGGCGATCCATGCTCGCAATGGGGCGCTTATAGCGGTCCCACGTTGAAACCTGGATCTCTCCGAGGCGTCGGATGGTGGCGACGTCTGAATCCGCAGCCCTCTCGAAGAATCTTCGAGACAGCTCCGGAAGAAGGACGTTCAGAGGTTCCATGTTCCCGTCCTGGTGCATCTCTTCCACGCGGGCGTAGCGCCCGCATCCCAAGATGCACCGTAGCGCAGAGTTCTGCACCACTTGGATGAGAGCGAGGGTAGACTTCGGCACTCCTGACCATACCGGCGCTGCGTACGTGATGACAGGCAACACGCACGCTCGGTACAGTCGACGCTTCGTTTCCGAGCTCAGGACCCCCGGACGAATAATCGGCCGAAGCCGGTTAAGCGCCGCGAAGGCCTTCCCTCGGACACGTCGCGCTTGGGCGTTCCAAAGGAGTTTCCGGTCCATCAGCACTCCGAGGTAGAGAACCTCGGATTCCCACGGAAGGGTGACTCCATTCACCGACAGCTCCTCTTCTGTCGGCGCTCCTCTGCCGGTATGGAAGACGATTGCCTTCGTTTTCCCGGCATTGACTGCAAACCGCCAGCGACGATACCACGAAAGTAGCTCGTCGACGACGATCTGCAGCCTCTCCACGGCGAAAGATATTCGCCGGGAGCTGCACAGGAGCGCCGCGTCGTCCGCGTATAGTGACAGGACCTCGTGCCTCCCATGACTCCTGGGAATGTCATGGGAGAAGATGTTGAATAATACTGGCCCGAGAACCGAACCCTGGGGGACACCAGCGGAGATCCGGTGCACCCCAGAGAACGAGTCAGACCAGGAAACGACGAAGGTCCTGTCTCTTAGGAAGGAGCGGATCACCTCGATGATCCACGTCGGGAAGTGGAGTCTCCGCATCTTCAACAGCAGTGCCTGGTGCCAGACGCGGTCAAACGCCTTGCTGACGTCGAAAAATGCGCCTGCCACCGACATCTTCCTGTTGAAGGCGTCCGTGATGAAGTCCGTGGTTCTCACCAGCTGATGGACCGTGGAATGCCGCTCGCGGAAGCCGAACTGCTCATCCGGGAGGAAGAGGAGTGTGAGGACGAGCGTTGTCATGTCGCAAGACAATTGGCGCCAGGCTGTCTTTAACACGACAAACTCGACTAATATGGCTTGCGATTCACTTTTGAGTGATTCGCCGGTCATTTTGAATCAAATCTTCGACGAGTTTGCGATGTTTATCGTCTGTGGCAGTGATCGGAAGTCCGTTGCGTGTTTCATCAACAATTATAGCTTTTCCAGGCTCGCAACCACGACATTTTAATACCAATCGATTTACAGTATACCTATCAACAGCATCGTCACCATAAACAGCCTTCAAACGACGATGAATCTCAGGAGGAGTCACTTTTTCAGCAGATAAAAATTCGATATCAACACGCTGTTTAACTTTAGGTTGACAAAGCACTAGAACACGTCTCCATACCTCCACTTCTCAAAATACACTGAATGAATGTAACGACCCCAAACCTGCGCATGCGTGTTGAGGGGAGATGTTACTTCCACATGTCACCAGGAGTGCTTCTATAAGTCATTTTGTTCGTGGTCTACAAGCATGTGTGCGTTAGTTTTCAGCCTATCCTCGTATTTTCCAAACGCACATTCATCTGAACCAGTGGCGAAGTGGAGAGGGGAATTAACCGGGCCCCTCGGACCTCGCCTCCAAGCCTCAGCGAAAGAAGTCAAGGCTGAGGGATTGTGTTTGGAAAACAATACGATTAGCGCTCAGCCGAGAGGAGAAAATACTATCACTAAAAACTTCTGATGTGGGTAAAATGGACACTTTTTTAAACTAAGTTTGGCACTAATAAGTACTTATATGTGTGTGCATTGATGTGGGTTCTCCATTGGATAAATACCTTACCCCTACTTTTCAGGGATTTTTAGTGGATGTTTTTATTCCCCTTCCCTCATCCCTTAAACGCCTTTCCTCTCCTTCATCCCTTATCCTCTCCCCCTTTATTTCACCACCTGTCTCCCCTGGTGTCACCACCTGCCACACACTTTTTTGGATGGATCATGGTCATTGATGTAGATGTAAGCATTTTGGTTTGGCTGAATTAGGTCTGATAAGTTTGGTATTTGTATTTGTAGGCCTTCTGGCTGAGTCTGAATGCTATCTCTGTCTTTCTCGTCCACTCTTTAATATCTGCCCTCTAGATTATGTTTGGGGTCAGAATCTCTCCTAAATATTTGAAATTATGCACTCTTTGAGATTTCACCTTTTGTCTTTGGTTTCCAGACTGGACCTTTTGAACCTAAGGTCATGTGCCATGTTTTCAAAAGATATAAGTGGTCTTGCTTCTTTCGGGACTTCCGTCTGCTTTGTTGCAATCTCTAGAGTTTCTGCAAAAAACAGCACATAATTTTTTGTGAAGTCAAAACGTTCAATTTTTAGCCCAGTCTTCTTTTGACCTGATTTGACCCCTATCCATGAGTAATGTGCTGACTTATTCCTTCGCTGTACTTTTAAATCACCTTTTCCAAAATATATTTGAACAAGATTGGGGAAAGGCTCAACCCTGTTTTGATGTTAAAAGATTCTGATAATTCTCTTAATAGCGTAACTTAGGATCGGGTGTTTGTTAATGGTGGTCGGAGCAGACTTGTTTTCTCATATCATTAGTGTCATCATCTTATTATCGATCTTATCATCAATTCCAAATTATTTTGACACTACTATCAATGTTTCCCAGGAATTGAGATGAAATCCGTTTTAAGTCCGAGGCATAATACTTCCACCTTCCTTTACTTGAGGTGTCATAGTCCTCAAATTAGGTCATGAGAATGGCGTCGTCAAAATCGCTGTAATTGTGGGATTGGTGTTGGGTCCCATTGCAACTGTCGAAACCACGGTTGATTTTCCTACAATATTTGGTTGCGTTGTCCTCTGCTTCCTGGTGATGCCGTCGTTTTGTTCCAGCATATCCTCGATATCATCTAATTGTGGTACAAGGGTATTCTGAAATGGTTTGCTGTTATCTACCAGGCAAACTCCCTCTGAAGAGTGATAAAGCTTCAATGTTGGTAGATGTGTCTGCTAACCTCATTTCCTTCACCAAGTTTGACATCATTATGCAGTAGTCCCAAATTTTTGATGATATCCTATCCTGTTCGTTGCTGTATATTATCACACTTAAATTCTTTTCCAGATGATTCCCTCTCGCGTTGGATGGTCAATCTGGGTTGTATCGTGGAATGTTGTCTACTTGAGGGGCGTCCAAGCGGATTCCAATCATTATTATTATTCCACCAGGGATTCCCCACAACCGATAGGGATTGCTCAATGCCGAAAGAAAATCTCCCTTGTCCTCATTGATGTTTGGTTCATTTCTCATGGCACCGGGCCTCATCTTGAATTTTTGGAACGTTTTGCCGAGTCAAACCCATTAGAGTCTAAATATCCTGGCGAAATACTCTTTTGAAAATTTCCCGCTTCTTTGCAATAATTGTTGAGATTATTTTATCGTAAAAATGTTCATGTTGTCTGGCGAGATCTTGTGCTCAATAATTGTGATAGTTGACGAGGGTGCAACCAGGCATGGTTTAATTTCTACCATTTTCGATTTCGCATCGCTGATAACGAGGAAATGATATCCTTGATATCAGGACCCCGCATAGTCGATGTGCATTCTTTGCTGGTTCCTCCAATGGAAATGTTTCGGAGGGAATCGTTCCGACGATGCCGTTCACGAACGAACGAAGCGTTCGATGCCTCTGCCTATCGATTTCCGATGGACTTAGCGGCGAACAGATTATTTCACCTTCGTTATTCCGATATGTGTTCGATGAAATTCTTGCAAAACCCCCATATGTGCTGGTAGAACCACGTCTCGCTGGACAACGGATGAAAGCGTCGTTAAGAATGGTAAATAAAAGTCTGTCTCATGAACACTGTTTCCACCTAATCCTTATAGAATTCCAGATAAATTTAAATTAAATAAATAAATCGGTAATTTCATGAAAATTTTACGCAATGGAAGCGGTTTTTTTCATTATTTGTGTTTAAATAATAACTTTAATGGTAATCTTTCATTGTGCCATATTTTTGCGACGATGTTCATTTTTTTCTCCGTGAAACTCCGATTAAATATGCCGAAAACATTACTGGACGCTCACATTCAATATTATTTGATTGGCACAACATGTGCAGAAAAGTGAGTACCGATATAATTGAAAGAAAATGTTGTACGTGGCAAACTTGATGTTCTAGGAAACGTGAGTTCAGTCGAGGAAGACTTCTCTTCTTCTTGCCGCAGAACATTTATTTTTTTGTTTCAAGAAGGATTGTGAATGTGGATACTTCCATGTTGACCGTCGTGAAACAGATACACATATGAAGGAGTTGATCGATCTTCGCCAAATTTTGCACGCGATATTTTGATGGAAAATCCCAAATTTGGCACGCAACTGCGAAAGCAGTTTCGAATAAAAAACAAAGCGATTTTTTCGACCTGCCGTACGGTAAATGCCCTCTCAGTGCTCTACCCTCGCTCAGGAATTTTCCGGCAGTCTCTTCCGGTACTCCATTACTTCGATTCGGGTTTAAATATCTCCATTTCAATTCCTCGTCCGTCTTCCATTTTGATTCAATTGGACGGAACACTTCAGAATCTGAATCCGCATTCGCTTCCAGGAAATAGGGCGAATTGATTACGCTGTTCCTCAACCTGTGTCTAACAATAATTTAACCTAACTGATAGCACCTTGAAACCCCGGTATTTTACACGTACCTATCCCTGTTGTGATTTGTATACTAGGTGTTAGCAAAACGATGACTAAAGCATTTTGCCTGAAGTATTCATTAGGGTCTGGTGGACCAGTTTTAGCGCCCTAAAGCTTCACCCAAGCTGAGTGATTTTCTAGGAACCAGATCTTCCTGGAAAACTACGTTCGGCAAGGGGAAAGGAACTGCTCCCTCCTGTCCTGATGTTTGAGTTTCGCATGTCTGAATAGAATCAGAGGAGCTCTACCCTAACCTATCAAACCAACATACGAGTTGATTTCTGTGGCTTGTTGGAAAATGAAGAAACTGTTTCTAGTTCTATATTGTGAGCAATAGTTTTATCTTCGCAGTCATCCCTAAACAGTTTCCCCAATCTCGCTCCCATTCCTTCCTTTGTTCACCGCCGAGTTCCACATTGTATGTCCCTAATACGTGTGTGTACCATAAAGGCGGGATCTCTTTTTTGCTTTTACGCCGTTGTCCTCGGTGAACATCACCAGAGGAGACATTGTTTTAATGAAATAGAGTCAAAAAATGTAACCACTCTGGATAAATGGTGACTTAAAAGGGAGAAGATATCGTGTCAGTTTCCACATGAATGAGGAAAACAAAATACTTGGTCGTCAGTTGAATTGCAGCTCGTGTCCTCGATGCTTGGGAGGACGCAAGACAAGCCCTTGGGCTATGCGATTAGCGCAAATGACCACACTCTTCCTAGTTTTCAAACGAAGGCTCAACGTCCCGAACACCCTGCTCGCCGTGCGAGCCGAGAGCTACTTAAAAAACCTTCCGCGAGTAATCTCTCCGCCCAGGGAATTCCTCACGGCTGAGTGCTAACCGTATTGTTTTCCAAACACAATCCCTCAGGCTTGACTCCCTTCGCTGAGGCTTGGAGGCGAGGTCCGAGGGGCCCGGTTAATTCCCCTCTCCACTTCGCCACTGGTTCAGATGAATGTGCGTTTGAAAATACGAGGATAGGCTGAAAAATAATGCACACATGCTTGTAGACCACAAACAAAATGACCTATAGAAGCACCCCTGGTGACATGTGGAAGTAACATCTCCCCTCAACACGCATGCGCAGGTTTGGGGTCGTTACATTCATTCAGTGTATTTTGAGAAGTGGAGGTATGGAGACGTGTTCTAGTGCTTTGTCAACCTAAAGTTAAACAGCGTGATGTTATCGAATTTTTAACTGCTAAAAAATTGACTCCTACTGAGATTCATAATTGTTTAAAGGCTGTTTATGGTGACGATGCTGTTGATAGGTCTACGGTAAATCGATGGGTAATAAAATTTCGTGGTTGCGAGCCTGAAAAAGCCATGATTTTTGATGAAACAATTTGTGTGAGTTGAGAGCAACAAGTTGATGAGTTAATGTGACCGATTTCCTGGAAAGACCGGCAACGGTAAATTCTTCTCAGTATATACACTCTAAAATACCCGCGACGTCGAGTTTGTCATTTTAAAGAAAGCCTGGCGCCAATAATCTTGCAACATGACAACGCTCGTCCACACTTCTCGCGCGCAACTTGGGAGACTACGGAACCTGAACTTTGAACCGATTCCACACCATCCTTATTCCCCCGATTTTTTTCCTCAACAAAAGAGACGCCTCAGGGGTAATCATTACACCTCGGAAGATGAGGTGAAGTCAGCTGTCAAGCCCTGGATTCGAGAAAAGGTGGAAGAGTGTTTTTAGTGACGGAATGAAAAAAATTGTTACACGTAGAGAGAAATGTGTTAGCCCTAACAATGACTATGTTGAAAAATAAATATTTGAAACTCAAGAGTTGTAATTTAACTTACCTTTTGCCCGATCTTGCTATTTGATTTTGTTCGCGCTGTACAAGCATGCGTGCATTACTTTTCAGCCTACCCTTGTATCTCTCTTTAAATTTAAATTATTAGCGCATTTTCAGACGATTGCGTTCCGTGTACATTAAAGGTCATCCTTATTTCCCCTCGTTAACCGAAGAGACTTCCGCCGTTCCTCTTCGTTTTTCCAGCCGCCTCTCCTGCTGACGCTCGGCCAACCCGATGATAAAATCTTTCAACTGCCTCGGCAGTTCTACTCCGTCCAAAGAGCCATTCCTTGCCCATTGCATGGATATACTTCATCGAGGCAACGTCGGGACAATATCTGTAGCGAGGGATTACTTTCAGGCAGAGAGACATCAACCGTTGTCAATGGAAGGCCTCTTCTTGAGAGAGGTATGACTTGGAGGTACAGAGGATATCTTTCAAGTTCCCAGGTACTCGTAAATTTCTTTCAATTTCCTCTATTGACTTTGTTGTTCTATTTATTTCGTTAATTCTTATTTCCATTTGTCAATTTCTCTCCCTACCCCGAATGCAATTAAGTGCTCCATTCATAATCTCAATACGTTTTCTTCGATATTAAATGCCGGAATACATTTTTAAGGATATATTTTGGGTATGCATTAGGCCGTCTCTAAATTAAAGAATCGCAGCCCATTGAACCTCAAGTTTATTTACCTTGCAAGAATCAAGGCGAAAGCTAAAATTTACAGCATTTGAATTAAAATAAGATGATGTGGCATAAGGTGTTCTTCATTCAAACTTTCAGACGCAACAATTTGGCTTTTTTCAGTTCACCTGATGGCGATTGCAGTGAATCTTGCCGAGTGCAATGGATATCCATTTCCTGCCTGGCATTATTTCCTCATCTGAAAACATTGGTGCTTTCTTGGATGGGGTTAATACTCCAGCTTTCAGTAAACTAAACTCCATGACTCCACCAATGGTTGTAACAGTGATCTGGTTAATTTGTTGACCAGTTGAAGTTGATACCAACTAAATATTGCAAAAATGCTCACGCTGATAAAAACTATGTAAACAAACCCCTTATTAATACCCTTCCGGATATCCATTAGATAGCTGTAAAATGTCTTTAATAAATGCAGCGTACTAAGTATGGACTACAGCAGGTACTGAGATAATGACAATAGCAGACAAAAAATTAATGAGCCTACCCCTGTATTTATAACAAATTACAATAAAAAATTTACAACCAAAGCAGAATATTCCTTCCTGAGTCACAGAATATAGCTATTACTCCTACTTCTAATTACTAGTAACCCCTCTGACGTGTGAAATAAGCAAACTTGTTTACAATAATAGTGAGTGTAACCAAATGCATGTTAATTTTCTAAATACCTTCATTAAATCGCTGACGTTACTGCTATGATAATAATAACAAAGGAAATAATAAAATTTTAGAAATGAATATATTTATTTTTTACATTCCAATCTTGCCACCTTTATGCCTGGTGACCTACGTGAGGGGGGAAGGTGAAGATGCTGAAATGGATAGATTAAATGGGTGTTACAATTGGCTACCTGCAAGGGGAATGCTCAATAGCTTACTTCTGGATCCCTTTGCTTGATGCCTGTCGTTGAATTTAGAGTACCCATGATCACTTTCACCTGGCAGTTGAAGAAAACAATGCATGTTACCAAATGAAAGAGGCATGCTTTGGAGTGGAAAGAAGAATGTGATTTGATGCTCTCGTGTGATCAGCTGATTGGCAAGATGAGTTTCCTGATTCTGCATATATCCACTCAAGAAAGGTACCTCAAGTTCTATGCTTTCATTCCATTAAACCTGTTAAGAGCTTAGGAATATTCATTTAG
This sequence comes from Hetaerina americana, assembly GCF_022747635.1. Lineage (NCBI taxonomy): Eukaryota > Metazoa > Arthropoda > Insecta > Odonata > Calopterygidae > Hetaerina > Hetaerina americana. Next base: position 109,248,006 of record NW_027286763.1, read on the forward strand.
ACGTTAATTACAATTTTTGATCAGGGTGCTCTTCTTCAGAGCGTTATGCATGACACTTGCTGCAGGTAATGGGATCAAATTCTGCCCGTGAATTATCCGATGGATTTTATTTCTTCTCTAGTTGTATTGATTGCAAAAATTATTTCCCAAACCAATGGATGATTTTCTGTTTGTGCTTGTCTATCTAATGATCCTTGTACATCATTCCAGTCTGGTTTTATTAAGTGTAGTTCAAAATTGCCTCGTAATTGAAGTACAATCCATTGGTCTTGGAAGTGATATCACACTGGTTTTTTTCTACAAATCCTATTAATATTGAAATAAGTAACTTTGTGATTCCACACACACAAGTTATGCAGGAGATACCTTATTTATCTTCTATTCAAGGTTACTGACAGGTGTGATTAATTTCCTCTCATTCAACGCCAGGAATTTTGAGAAGATATTTGGCATCAAACAGCAACTGAGTCAACTCAAATTGGAAGGAAAGCATGCCATGAAATACTACGACATCACTGTCCATTTAGTTCCATCCAAGTTGATGACATCTGGATTTCTGCATGGCCCTGACTTGCAAGAACTATGCTTTCCATGGGATGGAGTCTAAATATTTAGAAGAATTAACCAATAATTTGAAATCCTTTCCCCTTAATGTCCAACTTGAAAATTACACAAATGAGCTGAAATGCATAAAAGAGTCACTGTACGCCATGACAAGTGCAGATGGGCAGCTGCCTCCTAAGCCCAATCCCATGTTTAACGTGTAGAGCTGACGAAAGACCAATTTCATTGACGATATTCATTTCATTGGTGCAACATGTATCTATCACCTCACCATTGTATTCTGGACATGACGCAAGAAAATTTAGGAGACCAGAAATCATTACCAAATATTCTTCCCACATCAAAATGGATGTAGTATTCAACTTCCACCATGTATGCCATTCAATTTCATATTGCTTTCCACACTCATCAACCGCTCCCACAAACCATCTCCTCTTCTCTTTTTCCATCCTCCCTCATACATGTTGATCAATGTATCTCCCTAGAGTTTCCCATCACTCTCAAAAATGTGTAGTAATGCATGATTATACGGGATGCAAACTGACAATTAAACTGTAATGTTGGCCATGGCCTTTGCCAAGGGGTTTACGCAGAAATCATACATCGCCACAAAAATATATGTATGGACTAATTAATATTTCCTTAGCATGGACCATGACTTTGAAAAGATTAAGTGCATGTGTTCTGATAACCCCAGAGCTGCGTTTGCTGGAGAATGTAAATTGCTCCTGCAAAGGTCACCAATGTCAGTTAAATCTTAAGGTAGAGCCAGGAAATCGATAATCCTTAATGTGTCAGCTATTAAGTGATATTTATTGTCTCTAGTCCTGACGCCCCAACTGCAGGTATCAACAATGCTAGCATCACTGACCTTTCCTTGTAAGGGCATTTATTGGCCGTGGTTCAAATTAGCCACAGCATGATTCTGCTATCGTCTAGGATCACATTGTGAAGTATCCCTACTATTACAAATTTAAAATGTTCGAAGGTTATATCGAGCTTCAGTCAAACACAAGGAACATTCAATAGACTAACAATTTCACTGTCACACCTTTCAATGGTTTGCCATGGTGGGATAACGTTCCCACTTGCCATGCAAAAGGTCGTAGGTTTGAACCCCAACTAGGTTGGTTTTCCTCCACCTCGAGCTTGGGTGGTTGTGAACTTCCATGCTATGTTCAGGGATCAGCAGCAGAAGGGAATAGAAAGTCTCAATTTCACCCAAATAAAAAAGGTGATAAATAAATGGTTTGCTGGTACAATTGGGGGAATTGATTTTCCACTACCTGAGCGATGTAAAATAATTTCCAAGGGATCAAACCAATGATGCAGGTACTAGATAATGCATTAGGAACCCGCAGACCCTTATTTATAGTGCACTTAGAGTAGACTGGAATGAAAGCTAAGTATTCCAGAAGCCATCTTCTCTGCACAGTCCCAAAGCAGGGTGAAAATTGTCCTCCGATATGAATAATAATTGCAATATAAAAATAACCAATGATGATGGGACTTTGTGAAAAAATATGAAATGCACACAATAGTTTATAGACACTTGGGATTCCCAAATTAATTGGTTATGGGCACGGGAGAGTGACATGGGTTTCCTGATACATGTTTAACTTCATCACTGTTGATTTGTGTACTTCCACTGTCAGTACAAAATTCAGCTCATTACACAAAGTTTTAACACAGTGGCAGAGGAAGTATGAATGCAAATTTAAAAAAAAGAGGCTTAGATTAAACATTAAATGACCATTGATAACTTAAAAAAATTTCTTATTTCAAAGACATCCAACATTCAAAACATTTTCATGGAAAACAAAAAAATCCAATACAATAATTCAATGCTTTCTTTCGCTCGCTATTTTAGACAACATTTTGTTCCCACAAAGGAATGTTACGACACCCACTCCCAGCAAGTACTTCAATGTCTGGAACATATTTAGCTGCAACCAGAATACTCCAAACAGGGCAAATATACCTGAAAAATAAGGGGCTACATTAACTAATGATCAATAATAATGATAAATTTTCATCAAACTTGCAATAAAAATCAGAAAAGTAATATCATCCCAGTATTTATCAGGAGAACGAAAGTTTAACCAACATCATTCATTACACAAGCATGCAGATGAAAGAGAGAAAAAGTGTTACCCCCTAATCCAACATGGAATCCAATTGCACTCAACGACAAGGGAAACGCTGATATGTTTATTCCAAGCTTCAGCCACTGCAATTATAAAAAGCAAAGAGGTTAGCCTGTGTGTCCAAACAAAATGTACCTCAACAACTGGTCATAAATGGATAATTAAATAAAAGCCTTATATATTACATCTCATTCCTTAATGAATGCCAAAAACTTCACTTGGGTTAATCAATATGAATCACAAATTTTACTAGATTCAACAAATAATCCAGTGACAACGAGATAGTATTTAGAAAACCATTCCTCTTTTGCGAAAAGGTTTTCATTAGTATTCAGTGAAGTGCAGGTTCTGTAATAGCCTTGGTTTTGGACCACACTGACATTTACCACAGTCTCTAGCGAAGCATCAAGTGATCTCTCAGATGTAAAAATAATATTGTTCGCAAACAGAATTTCCAAATCAACTATCCAATTCCTCACTTAAAAAAACATCATTTTTCTTACAATTTCATTAATGTTTGATTTACTTAGGCATTTAGATCAACTTTCCTAGAAACACACGAGAGGTCACCTAGTCAGTAACACAAAATGAATGATTGCATGCCAGGCTATCAAATTTAGAAAAACTCAGATGAAAACATACCAAACCAAAGAGAATGAGGAGAGGCAGGCAGACTAATCCAGTGAAGAGATTGGACACCATCACTGGAGGCCGTTTCTCAGGTTCCCGGAACAAATGCTAGAGAAAATGATTTTCTTAATTACAAAATATTCGCAGGGCGACGGCACAACTAACCACGCTCAAGAGAACTACAATTGAAACAATATTGAGTACCTCCAATTGGTATTTTGTACACTTAATTAGCATTTGGAATATGTCATTGGGTATGAAAAAAAGTGAATTAATTGAAACAGCTCAGGCTAAACCTAAGTTTCAACTACAGTCAGCCAAAGTAACAATGTTTTTTGATTCCATTAGAAGTAGTGATGTTCAAATTCACAAAATTTATAAATGATACATAAGAAAAACAATTTTTCTCCACGAGTTTGTCAATACCTTTTGGGGTTTTCTTTGTTCAGTATGTTTGCTGGCAAAAATTTAAGCATTAAGTAAATAATAATGAAACATTTATAAAAGATGTGGAGACAAAGCACCAGGCAATGATAACCACAAAATATTATATGGATACAAAAAACTGCAAAAAAAATGTCCCTGCAAATGCATCTAAGATAGAATTACGGGTACAACACAAGCAGGGAAACCTTGCAATTTTTAAATTACAGGTCAAAATAAAGAACTGCTTTTGGAATTTGAAAATTATTTTCAAAGCCTACATCATACTATGGACTGCTCAATTAAGGGATTAAGATAAAATGGGTTTTATATGCAGAGGCCACCATAGAACATAAAACAAGCATGAATTGGATCATGTAAAATTGAGATCACATAGCACTATCTTATTATTTATCGACTTAATTGGGCGAGGTTGGGACTAATAGTCCCTTCTTCCACCTAACCCTACATTACAGACATTATATTGAAGACAATCACATACAACCAAGCCCTAGATGGAGGGAAATCCACCTAGGCGGGAATCGAACCCGCGACCTTTGGGTTGGTACGCGAGGACGTTACCCCGCTGCCACCGAGGCCGGCACTATGGATTTCATTACGTGTACACAAACCTTAAATCAGTAACAAGTTACTCATGTGTTCATACCCACACAGGCTTGCTTCATGGAACAAACCTGAGCAAAAGTGAGTAAATGAATAATTAATTTACCAATGATTTGGAGGTGATTAGGTCATGGTGAAGTCCTAATCCCAACGAGCATTGGATAATTCCAAGAATAATTTGATAAGAATAATGGAGGCAACATAATTATTCTCACAACAACTTTGTCATGTGATAATTACAACAAATTAAAAATATCTCTCATAAAATAGCAGTCTAACATTTTTTTAATAATGCTATCAAAAAAGGAATTGTGTATAAGAATTATATGGCATAAAATTGCCGAATTGACCACCAAGGTGTTCATGCATTAATTTAATTCACACAAAACAATTCTTAACCTTACCTGAATTTCAGGTTTAGGAAGGTATGGACTTGGTGTTGCTTCTTTGGGCTGCTCTACAACTTGGGAATCTGAAAATTTGAGCAGCACATCCGCAACAGGCCAGGAAATGGCATTGGAAATTGTAGCATCTCCGATCACAAGATCCAAGGAATATTTGCCCGAGAGGTGGTTGAAATCCCCTGCTCTTCCACTGACATCCTGTCACAAATACAAAAATCAATGATTATCCCCTTGAGTGTGATTCTTCACAACCAGTAATTAGCTCAAATACCACTTCAATTTTAGATGATAATAAATAGATCAAAATAATTGAATTAGAAAAAACAAAAGTCACACGCAAGAATACATTCATGATATCCTAAAAAATGACTCATTTTAAGGCATGACCCACTTAATTCAGCAATGAATTCAACAATCTTAATTCAGCGTCTCACAACAGAGGTCCCAAAAGAGATGCCTCGTAGAAGTTAGTAGTCTAACAGTATCTCTCAGGCAGAAAACCCAAAACGGCAAGTGAAGGGAACCTTCCTGCATTCACTTTCAACTGGAAATTCTTCCAGACATCTGCTTAATTCCAGAGTTTCCCAAAAGGGTGGAATTCCCAGTTTGCTAAACACTGCGTTGATGGCCTAAGGTTTTGCTAAAGGATAAAATATCCATTACTGTAGGCATTAACCAATAAAAAACCATAAGGGTAAATTGAAATAGTTGGGCAATATTTCTGTGTAGAAATAAAAAAAATTATCTCCAAGAATGCAATTTTTTTAACATTGCCAAAAGTAGAGGCTGAATTACAATAAAAGCAGTGGCATAGATCCTGGAAAGTTCGGGATACATGCTATTAATTATCTGGAGTCCAGTAGGAGATCTGATTTCAGTATGTCCTCTCAATTAAGATACCAATGAAAAGGATTTAATCCAAGTCAAGGTACAGTCGAATGAGATGTGATGGTATCCTTGAAAGAAGGGACATTTGAGTGTTGGATCAGCCAGCAACACTTTCAAACCAATCTTATCGCAACATCATCTATTTGGAACATTCAACGGCTCAGTGCAAACATACCAAAAACTTGAATTACTTATACAAGAAATGTCACTTGTACTATACCTTCCAACCTCAGCTGATCATAGCTACAATTTTCTCGGAAGTAAAACACTAGGCACACTACCACTAGAAAATGAAGAGAGGTGCTCTCTCAGTATTCTAGATATTTCATATTTTTAAACAATCATCTCCCATCTAATCTGAATCAAAAACCAATGTATCCCACATGATTCACTCACAAATAAAACAGGTTTTAAAAGGAGGCGACATGGGGAACTCACTTTAGCACTTTTAACAAAATCTCAAGTTACAATACTATACATGTAGATGAGATTTGCAAGTGCATGAAGTCCTGATGTGAAAATTTGTGCTTGGATCTTAGTACCCATCAATGGGTACTAAAATGGGTATCTGTTGTCATGCTCCGGACTACTTCCAGCATTAGATTAACATGAAACTAATATTTGAGAAACCAAAAGAACTTTTTGCAATTTGTATTCTGGTTGTGTGTGCTTATTGTTCTTTGATTACTTACAAACGATTGCCAATTACCTCCAGATTGATTCAATTATCCTAAAAAAAGTTTTTTTCATTATGAAATTAAATAATTATGGCCCACTCTATTGCATTCCCTTCAGACTAGTGCAAGCACAGCATATCGTAAACATTTTTTGCAATTTATTTAAGTCAGTAAATATGCCACAGAACATTAAACTTAAGAGCTAGCCAGTGAGAAAGCCCGGTTACTATTTAGGATGACTTGCAACCATTGAACCAAACCAAGAGGTTGGCAGCAACTCAAAAATCATTCACACTCCAAGTCCTCAAGGGGCACAAAAATCACTTCCAATTCCAATAAGCAAGAGTTGTCCTTACCATATCAAAACGATACACCTTGCTCTGATCTGGCTCCGCAACAAACACAATTTCCTGAGAAGTTTTCAAATTGGTCAAGCGAACAAATGCTTGATGAGCCAGAGAGATCTTTTTCGAGTGAAGGTCTTTCAGAGTGAAACGCAGCATTAACTTCTGGTGTCTGTCAGCCTCCACAATGGCAGCCAATTTGTTGGGATGCTGGCACCTTGAGACAGAGTTGAATTATGAAACCATTAAGAAAACTAAAACAATGCTACCAACATCATATGAATTGCACAAGTGAAATCATATTCTTGATCGAAATTATCAATGACAATTTAAGTGAAATTCCATTAGTACTTTTCATTGAACACTATCAATTTTAAGAAATACGTTATCGCTGATTAACTCTTCCAAAGATTCGTTTTTATTTCCACTATATTAAACTTGCATACTCTTTTTAAAATTTAACACCCAATTACTTGAACTATGTGTAGTTCAGAAAGGGCACATCAGGGACTTGATCCATAACATCGGAGATGCTTGAGACAAAATAAACTACAAAATGTTTTCTAAATGAAGCCATTACCAAATTAGGTATGAGGAGGGATTTTCAAAGGTGAAATACTGAAGAAAAAAATAATTAGTCGAAATAAGACAAATAGTAGTTGTTTTATATGTGTGAATAATAGTAGTATTTAGGGGAGGCAACCGACAGCTGAGGTCATTTGCACCATTAGGGATGGACAGGAAAAGATGGAAGGGTGGAGAGAGAATCAGCCTACTCTAAACGAAAGGGGCTAAGGGGTCCCATCTAACAGATGGCGTACTCACTCAAAGTGCTCCTCACAAAGCAACTCGAGTAGGGGTAGGGATAACACTGAAAAATATCTGCCGTCTCCAGGATTCTAAGTCAGGCCTTCAGGGTGGGAAGCCAGTATATTAGCCACCGCACCATCCCAATCCTCATGACAAATAATTTCAAACTTATTTAACTTATGAGAAATTGAAATGAAATAAAGTATTTTTCCCATAACTGTAACAATCCTTTGTGTAGAACAGAGGATGACAGAAGAGAAATCTTTCATTACTGAACAGCTTTTAAACCTCCTTCTTCCATACAACCGAATTCTAACAAATCCGTTTGATGAAAAATGCTTGAAACCAATTTTTATAAAATTTGATTTAAAGCATCTTAGGTCATTGTTGATCCCCCATGATATAATGAAATCACATTGGATGTTTTCCGACAAAATAGACATCCTGTTCCAGTTTAAATTGAATTAATGCAGTAGGACAACTGCCTCCTAAATGCCTGGAAAACCAACACAGGGTGCGGAAAATATAAAAGCGGCTCTTAGACGAGTAGTAACAAAATCAAACCAGTATCCATTCTAAAATTACTTACTTGATCAGCTTTGGTGCAGTTGTTTGGTCGGCATCAGCCGTGCCGATCTCTGCTGCCTCCAGGGACACTGGACCTAATACTTTAATTGGTAGGTGAGCTCCAGATAGACCAACTAGCCTTGGATCAACCGTACCCCCAACTGATACTACTAGCTCATAAAAGCCCCTTTCCACACCACTGCCTTCCTTCAATAAGTTAATCTCATACAAAGTCCTGCACAAAATAAAATGAACACTCATTAATACACATTCATGAGATGCCAATGCAATAAAAGCTTACCTTGAAACAAAATTACAACACCTACGCTATTATCAGTAAACACTAAAAGACATTTTGCTAACACAATCCGTATTGCATGTGCACTTTTTACAAGCATAACAAGCAACCTAGAACGTGCTGAAAATGTATCAGAGAAATTGCCAATTCAACTTATATACTGAACCATTCAAATTTCTTCTGAAAAATTTGCTTTATCCCAACCGTATAACTGCCAGCACATGTTGGGAGCACTGGAGCAAAATATTGGGAAACTAGCATCCACTCAGAACCAACTAGTTGACCTGAGCTTCAGTTCAATGCTTTCTATTGCAATGTTACTGGGCTAATAGATCCCTTCATTTCTCACAACTTGGCTTAAGAAGAATTTACCATACAATTGCACCTTCAACGCGGTGAATTTTATCCGTAAGAGTACGATGTAAAGAAATGTTAATCAAGCAGTTACACATTTTACTCCCAATATCTAAGCCATTTTGGCATTTTAGAATTTTTTCCAAGCCAAGAGCATTCAGCAACGAATATAAGTTTTAAATTATTGTCACACCAATCTCATGTGGGCAGGACCTTAGCGTGCTAAAATTTAAATGCATACATGTAAGTGCAAGTAGAGATTGAATTGCGCGAGTGAACTCAAAAAGACTGCTTCCATGGCATTGCTTTTAGTAATTTGTTCACCATTATTAAATTTGACATGGATGACCAATGTTGCTCTCCATCACCAAGGACAATCCAAATGATAAAAATAATAATATGGTCATTCATGATGGTTTCATGGATGACCCTTTATAAATTGTGGGCTTGATGCCAACAGCCAAGGTGAAATGGCAGTAAAGCGGCTTCACTAGATAATGATTTCCAACTTGCAAAAGTTTTACCCGTGTCAATTGGGGACTTAAATACTTAAAAAATTTTTACCTGCAAAATAATTCCCAAAACGAGGTATACACAAATACAAGCAAAAAATTGAGCTACAACCATTTAAGTTTTAACATTCATGGCACATCACTGACTTAATCACACAATGAAAATATAAATATGAACTATGATTATCCTGAGCAGTAAATGAAAACATGAATAAAACATAATGACAATGCTTTGGCTGTTCTAACTTGTAAACTATTCCAACACAAAAGGCATAGAGAGCAAGAGATACGAGCAAATAGGCCTTCATTTCTTGAACTAAGGTAATGCCCGAGATGCACTTTAAGAATCCATTCCTTCATAAGGATATGGAAAGAACTGAAAGGCAATATATTAAATTATGCATTAAATTACAGTTAACTGTTGACTTTCCATTTGGCAGATTATCCATGTAACTCTCTTCCCAGCACCTCAAATTCTTAATAAAATCACTATCTTAATGATAATTTATGCTTTGAAACTTCAACATACTTTCTTATAAATGCATCTGAAATACCTGTGCTTTCTCATAAGTTTTTAATGCCACAAAATCAAAAAAAAAAAAGTTTTTTTTATTTTATACAATGTTGTGTGGGCCATACTTACCCACTATCATTTCCCTTGCATTCAATAGTCCACAAAGTTTCATATCCTCCTTTAGGATGAGAAAGTACAGTTTAACTAAGCAAAAAATAAGTTATTAAATATTTTTACTGTAGTATTTTAATTGGTATCACTAGACAAATATAAATCTGTATCAGCAATCAATTGTTAATATTCACCCTTCACCAATCCTTGTTTTTTCCATGGCTACGTGCTTGGTTTAGCTTTCTGAGGAAAATACGCTGCATTAGCCACTTAATGGTTTAGTTGTTTTAACTATACTGTATAACTCTTCCCTTATAAAATGGCCGAACAGAAAAGAAAACAATGCCATTTCCATTGCTAAAAAATCACGAATTTATCACACAGAATGAAAAAAAGTCACCATACATAAATATATATATATATATATGACCATATTTTCCACATGATTCAGTTATCTGTGTTTTTTGATTTCCCATGCACTCATGCTAGTTTACCGTAATTATTAACTGTCTAAACAACATATTTGCATATCGAGTGATTGAAAGTCACTAAACACAGCAACTGGACAAACTGGAGGATGATTCCACCCATTTATCGCACGGTTGTACTCTGGTCCCTCATTTCTTTGAATGCGGAAATTTCAGCGTAGAAATTAATTACCTTGACCTGAAATTGAACCCCAAAGTTTCAACAAAAGGATAACTGAGTCACTCTCTCGCATTTCTTTGAATTTGCCAAATCATATTCCCTTGCCCTAACAGCCAAATTTGGTAGCTTGCCTCCAATTTATTACGGGGAAAAAAGTGGTTTACAGCAGTTAAATGATTTCATTATTGATACCCCCATGTCAAACACTTTCGAATATAAGCCTCATGTTTTAACTCAACAAAATGTGTCTTATTAAGTTAGTAAAATTATGAAATTAAAACAGGTGACACTCACTTATCAGAGGTGACGGGGATTAAAGGCTTCCCTGAGAGCACAGTCACTGCAGATCCGATGTCTTGGGTGGGCCCAACGAGCCTGATGGCAGAATCGGCCGTCACAATTGGCAATCTCCCTTCCAACGTAGGAAGAACACGCCCAAACACATCCGACACACGCACTGAGACGAGTGGATTTTCTGGAGTTAAGGAACGACCGCCAGCCATCGTTACACAGGCAGGGATGTGGAACTGCAAAGAGTACAGAATATTGCTACATTTGCTAATAAAATATCCCAAAATGATCATTTCGAATCTGATATCCATTTATTGAAAAAGATATGTAGTGATTTAAACAAAATATTCCAATTGTACACCAAGAAAAACTCAAAGAATTGAATCTTGTGATTTAGTTGTCATTTTTACCTAATTTCAAAGAAACAAAAATTTTGAATTTTGTTTAAACCTTAATTCTTAACTAAGGCTCAAAAAATAAGCAGAGAGAATCCAATGAAACTTACCTTATTATCAGTAAAAACTTTCAGTACTTGAAGAAGATGGTAAGCACCCTTGGGTAACTGAACAGATTTACGACTGAGGAAGTAATTGGCAAATTTCACAGCCTGTACATTATTGATTGGAGGAGCTTTTCCCATCACATCTGAAAGCTTGTATGTACCACCAATTATCAATGCTGAAAATTGAGAAAAACATCAATTGAAATATGATAACAACACCTGGCTACAAATCAACAGCAAATGATATTACGAAAAAAACTATCATTCAATTACAGTTATGACAAAGAACACAAGTTTACACAACTTGATGTTCAAGACCAAACAGACTATATTCTATCATGGCGTCTACATGATAAAATAAACAAATTCTTACATTTAAGTTGATTGCATACACATCTGAGATGGAATTAAGGACATTGTCCTTAGATGTGATTTTTTCAGGTTACATACACTGCCCAGATGCGCGTACGCATGGGCAGAGAAACTATGAGAACAAAACAAAGGTTGATTTGTACAAGAAAGAGGAAGACTAGGTTGAACATTAAAGAAAGAAGGCATAAACTAGAGCAGGTTGAACTTCCCTAGGTAAAAAGTGTTTGGGGGTCAAGATGGTCAGAGTAGTAGGGGAGTTGGTGACAGGGATGCCTAGTAAGGATGCCAAGCATAGAATAGGGAAACCATAATATGGAAATTGATTTTGTAAAACACACTTGGTCATTCAAACAAAATGACCAAGACATATATTGGAGGCTTGTGCCATGTGTGAGAGTGTAAAGAAGGACAGTAGACAAGTTAAATGAAAATCAAAATAGGAAATCTAACCAACCAGTGTAAAAACCCAAAGGAGGCCGGAAAACTGATTCAGAGCATTTGAACATGCCATTGAATGCTGAAGACAGCACTAAGTTGGAGAATGTTGGGCAAGTGAGGAATGGGTAGGACGGGGAGAGGCATGTTGGACGGAATGAAGGAAGAATGTATACAGCATTGAAGCAAAGTTTATCATAGCGTGAGGCGTCAGGGTGTCTTTCTAGGCGAGTAATGCAGCAATGTAGTCATTCTGTCCACCCAAAACATACCTCAAACACAGCAGACCAATAAATACCTATCAGGACATTGCTGTGCTATGTAATGGAATACACTTTGGGGGCAGAAACATTTTCTGGACCCACAGTGCAAAAATTTTTTCTTATTTCCTATTAGGGGAGAGGTGCTAGCATTCTGCTTATCATGGGTGGCTTAAAAAAATCTAAACAAAACCTTTTTGTACTCTTAAATTGAAACGGCAAAGATGCTTCATCGATGCCTGTATCCCACATGATTCACTCACAAATAAAATGAATTTAAAAGGAGGCGACATGGAGACTTTAATTTAGCACTATACAAGCATTCCAATTTGCAATATTATCTTGCAACTGAGAATGCAAAGTGCATTGTTTACTTAATTACAAAATACTGAACTTGAGTAATCATACTCGGCTCATAATGAATGATAACTATAACGAAACTAAAATTACTCCATCTCATAATCCCCTCATACACAGACAGCACCAAGAAATTTATTTTACAATTCAAGATAATCTTAATTTCATTTTATTAAGCTATAGATAGTAAATGTCATGAATTTCAACACAAAGAAAATTTAAAGTCTATAACCAGTAAAGAGATGCTGAGAAATGGACATTTCAAACTTTGCTTTAACGTGTCAATCGTAAATTGTAACACTTTTTGATAATTTTTAAAATTCTGTTGGTCAAAAATATAAACCCTACTACTTCTGGGATAATTATTTTCACAAGTAACCAACAACATTTTGAAAAATGACAAGCATATCAAAAGTGCAAAAATAATTAATATCTTGACCGGGACTTGAACCAGATTTTTCAACTCACTACTTGGTAACTATCGATGAAACGCCATTTACACTGAAATCTGGAGGGGGGGGGGGGTTAATTATTATTATTATTACTTTTTATTTGCCCAGAGATCACAATACAAAAATACCAGGTGGGTGAAGTATGTACATGATATAAGGCACGTCAATGAGGAGCAAAGACACAGGCTCAGTTAAGATACATAAAAGAATAGATGCTCATAGTTACATAAGTGTTTGGTACAAACCCATGAACATCGGCTGTAACATGCACATACAATATCAAATTCAGAAAAATCATTGATCACAAACATGAATCAGACCATTACCATTGCTAGAAACTAAAAGTATGAACTTACTGGTCGGGAATATTGTTGAGATATTCATCAACCGAGTAAAACATATTGCGTTGTAGATATCTTTTTAGTTTATGCCTGAATACGGCAGTTCCCTGTGTATCCTTGATACTTTTGGGTAGTTTGTTAAATAATCTGATGCCCATTTCATTGGGTCCTAATTTCAATGCTTTAGTTCTTATATTCCCATAATGGAAGTCATTCCTGCCTCTGGTGTAATGATGATGATAGGCAGAGTTAAGAGAATAGTTGCCGATGTTATTTTTTATATATAGAATTAAAAACATAATGTAGATGCATGGGAGTGGTAGCAAAATGCAACCTAGAGCCCCTATTCTTTGGCCAGGAGATATCTTTAAGGAGCTGTATTTTCGTGTGTACATATACAGATCTCTAAAGCTCCCTACAGATGCTCCATATACATCTTCTCTGCATACAAACGCTCTGAATGAATTTCATGGTTTGAGGTGCAACTTCATGAAAATTCAAGATCAGTGAATAAATAAACTTGGTATTTTTTCACACAAAACTTTTAACATTACTGGTTTTGATGGATAGGCGACCTGATGATCTTGTCTATGTGCTGTATTATACAGTTTAGGTGCAAAAATATTCGAAATTTATTCTTTAAGTGAATGCTCTGAGGAAAATCTTAAATGAAGTATAAAATAGCTTAGGAGTGCATACGATCATGAAGTTTGATAACATGTTTAACCTATACAAAAAGCCAAGAGCTTACACTGCACACGATAGTGTGTTTTTCATTAAAATACCAACATGAAAAACCAAAAGTAATGCATTTGTCATGGAAAAACAAAAGATTAAGCTGTGATAAGTAAAAATTAAAGGAAAGAATGGTGTGAATCCAATATTCTCTGGATTAAATCTTCGATAATTCATCATTGTGAAATGAGAGAACAACAACCAGAAAGGCAAGAGTGGAACCCACTCATGTAACTCAACAGCATGTGAAATTCAGATCAGTGGGGGGCCAGTTCCTTCCCCTCGGCCACCTCTGGTTTCCCAGGAAGATCGGGCACTCAAAAAATGAACAGCTCCAAGGATATGCATACAGGTAACCCTTGGAATCCAACCTGGGGCCCCTGATTAACCCCTACCCCCAGGCTACTACATCCTACTGAATAATTTAAAGAAAGAATTATTTAAAAAAACCACAAACACTGTAATCAACCCAAGGGTCAGTTTGAGTCAATGAACCACTAGTTTCAATGATCTTGGGCAATTTTCATTCATTTACAATGATGTATCCTGTGTTTTAGCACATGGTATGCTGACAAAGAACTAGGAGAAGTACAGAAGTTGTTTCTACAGATACTATATTGAGTGGTACATTATCCTGGGCTTTTACGGAATGTGATACATAATGCAATGCAAACAATTACCTATTACCGAATTAAGCTTAAGTAATAAGTTTAGCCGATTTAAAGGAAGAACAACGTACCTGTAATGCTCAAGCCACCTTCAAATTGTAAGAATTTCCCATCAACCTCATCAGCTTGGACAATTGCATCTTCAATCCTCTCAAAGGCAAATTTTCCATCTTGAGGGCCCAATGCTGCTGCGATGTGAAAGGTATATCCCATACTGCATGATAAAGAGAACATCAAAAAAGATACCAAACACTGTAGGAAAACGTTTTTGGGAACTTACTAAAGATAGCCATGGACCCAAGAGACCTGTGTATTCCAAGTCTCATATTACATCCAAAATGAAACTTACTAAACATCGATTCATAAATACCAAACTTACTTCAATAGGCTGTCATCCTTTTTAAGAGCAGCTTGCAACTGCTTCACCAACTTCTTCGCATCTGGAACTTTCTCATTTAGATTCTGCAAGACATGCACCGCATAATACAGGTCGACTATGGAGGACGTTTCATCATAAATAACATCGGAAGCAACCTAAAAACAAAAGTAATCAATCAGATTTGCATCCAAGATATCAAAGTAACCCTGGCGGTTGAATGATTTCACAAAGACAACAGATATTGATTGACAATGATTAGACAAGGAAAAAAGGAAAGGTGCGAAACAAGGAGACAATAAACTTAATTAACCTCGTGGATATTAGCTTTTTAACTTGACCAGTCCCCCACATTATCAATAAAAATGGAGTTTTTACATTACTTAACAATAAGGAATTTAGAGGCATATTCACTAAAAGCACAACAATATTGCGGAAACAAGATTTGGTATCTTAAGATACGATAACTTTCACAAATGAGTAAAATAGCCTCGAATTAATTACATTAACAATTTGTTGCCAGATAATCCAAAACCTGAAAATTGCCACCAGGCACTCTATAATAGTCTGATGTAAAGTCATGCTATTACAACTTTAACTAATGGAATTATTCCCATTTTTAATGAACGCACCGTCGACAAAGAGTTTTTAAGATACTTAAGTTACCAATAACTATGGATGCCGTTTTCCCCATTCTCAGAGTATAAGTTTAGACATTAAGTTTCGAAAATTCATAATTGTCCACTATTTGTTCATATGAAGTAAAAGCATTATATTACTCTTCATGCTATACAAATAATTATTACATTGAAAATATTGGCAGTATACCGTTTAGTACAAAAAGCAACAAACATAGCATTCTTTCTTTGTACTTCCTTTTTCTTTCCAGTTAAATAAAATACATTGATGAAACCCATGATCATAGCAAGATTCCACCATTACTAGCTTTAAAAACCCGAATGCCGTAACAGAAATATTTATTTATTTATTCAGTATAAGTCCGAAAACAGCACATTTTGGCCTTTACATCGAACTAATAACAACGATAACAATGGTCACATTTACAAACACCCAAGCCCTAGATGGAGCGAAACTCACCCAGGCGGGAATCGAACCCGCGACCCTTGGAATGGCAGACGAGGACGTTACCGGGTAAATGAACCTTTATACAACAGAGCCAAACTAAAGAAATGTGGAACAACGTTTTACGACCTCCTACTTTGATTGGACTATTATATGTTAACAGGTTTAATTTGCAAAATAACAATAAGAGTAATTCATTAGAATTAATGAAGTTTACTTGATCAGCCTTTGTGATGGCTTTCACACGAATTTTTCCCTTACTCTTATGCAGATTGGGCAAGCCAGTTAAGTGTACCAAAACAAGGCATACATCTGCCTTCCACATCAAACCTACATAAATAAGAGAAAATGCAGTAATATGAAACAATAAAGAGGATTTCTTCCTTCGGAAAATAAGTCTCAAGGTAATCCACCATTACATACCTTTTTTAAACCTATTTCTTTACTATTTACCACACTGGATTTCAAAAAGCCGAAAGGAAATTTAAGGAAAGAAAATACTTTTTGGGGATTTGATTCTAAGTTAAGTTTCAGTGAACGAATGCACACTAGTCCAGGAATTGAATATTAGCCAACTAAGTAAATCCGGAGTAAAGTAAGGAAGTCATTTAGTTTATTGGGATGTCCCAGCACAATTTATAACCGTACATATTTCTAGAGACACTGCACCGTCCGAGACTCGCTACAAATGCCGGAAAGTGGCAAATCCGTGCCAGCAAATTGAGTTTCTGGAGCTATAGCCAGCAAAAGCAAATCACAAATGCAATATAAACTCTTTTATCGTACAACTCTCAACAGACGTTATCGGAAGCAAACTCAATTGGCGACACTCAAATTAATAATACAAAAATGGTTAAAAGAATATATATTACTGTACACATTTAGGGGGAGCAATTTATTCGCATAACTTCACACGTGCTCTAAGAACACATGCAATTGCATGCGAGAGGTCTTTATCTAACTTCCTCATAACCTGCAATCAAAATTAATATTAGACAAAACACGCTCTGGGTGAAGAAGGATCACATTTTCCCATTTACCTTGGCCAGTGTCTTCGGTAATGTTCCTTGACAAGTTCCCAAAGTTTTCCATGATGCAATTGCATAATAACCGGCTTCCACTGTCGGCGGGCTACTGACGGATGAAATAATGAATTTACATTTGTCCTAAGGAGAAATAGGTTCCAACGTCATACTAGTGATAATAGAGTGTAGGAGGAAAAAACTTATCTGCAGTCAGAACACGTGGCAACATATGTACTCACCTGCACCGATGGTATAGCCTCTTTTAAAATATTATACCCAGATATTGAATAGTATAAAGAATTCAATTCATTCGTTTGGAATGCATTTGTAAAAACATTTTTCAGCCGAGCTTTGTCCGACGCAGATAAATAAGAAAATACGTTCGTGGAGCCGGCGTGCCCCACAACCGCCAGAGCAAGAAGAAATGCACCTGAAGAAAAAAACAAATGCACACCACTCCTAACACACCAGAATAACGACTGTGACATCCACAATCTACACGGATAAAAATAAAATATGCACAATTGAACATTTAAGTCTATATTTTTTCATGAATATAAATTTATTCAACAAAATTATACAACTTGTAGCAATAAAAACTAAAATTTCAATTACAATCACTAATTTGGTGCATAGGCTTCACTGATATAACCAACTAAACAAGTGATTCGAAATTAAGTCAGACGACCCCATAATCCTTTCAAATTAAACACTACTTGAAATAAGTTTTAAATGGTATTAAATCCCACGAAGCAAACTACATTTGGAAAAGCAATAATATTAACCTCGGGAATAAAAACCGGCTACTTACTGAGCTTCATGGCAGAAATACGCGGCTGATGTGTACGTGGTTATTGCAAACGCTGCCATCTACGTGTTGAAAATGTGAACTACAAGTTCCACCAAATATAAAATCAATATGCGCAACAATAAGCCCTCTTCTGAGCGGCTGCAATGGTGCAAAAAATCATCAGTTTAAAATGCAAATATCATTAAAACAAAGTACGCACTACCTTTTCATATTGATTCTTCCGAGCGGCGAGAGTCCAAGTCAGAAATAACGCACAAGTATTTATCATAATTTTAATGTAATTTATATGATTTGATGAGTGCAAAGACTTATTTGACAATAATTTCCTGCTAACCGCTACTAACCATTTTATTTACAAAACGCTTCTTCGTGTACGTTCGTAACGTAAAACCTATTTGCCACCTTCAATCAAATTTTGGCAAATACACCTATCGTAAAAAAGGGGTAATGATATTATAGACGAGAATTACTTGTACTTTTTCTGCAGTTAATCGTGGGGAATAAATGCACACAACTAGTTTCCAACCAGCCGTTCAATGATCACACACCACACCTTGTAGTCTTAAATTTTCTTTTCACTGATAAGCTTGCTATGTTGTTTAAGGTATTTCTCCCCTGCCAGGCATTTAAAAACACTCAATTATACACACTAAAATACTATACATTGGCTTATTTGGGAAAATACATTATTTTATATTTTTTCTCAAATCCATGTGCTTTTTAAGAGGTCTATACCACAATGGTCAAATAATCCCACCACATTTATGGGTAGAAAACTGATTCATCCTAACTGATAAAACTGGGTCACCCTCACAGTCGACACTATTTAATCTTGACAATTTCCTGGTCTCCACAAGTGGTAAATGCTTTATAAGACAAAGGAATCAATCTCTCATAATTTACAACGAAACACTCAGATCAATCTCCATCACCAGAGCCTGATTCAGCCTCCTCATCTTTTGAATGGCGTGCTTTCTTTCTCTCATTTGAAGATGACCTGTGCCACTCTTTGCTTCTGTGACGTGAACGAGACCTGCGATGTGATCTTGAAGAGTGGCCATGACTCTTTCTTGATCTATCATCAGAATCTCTGGAATCAGCTCGAGAACTGCGTTTACTTCTCCTTTCGGTAGAGTCTCTACGCGATGACCTTGATGACCCTTTACTGTCCGAAGAATCTCTCCTTCGTCCTTCTCGGCTTCTTTCTTCGGAATCTTTTCGACTTCTTCGATCTCCTCCTGAATCATGACGACTTCGGGATGGTCTCCTGTCATCAAGCGAACCACCTCGTCTATCACGTGATGCTCGGTCCCTTTCATCCCAATCATGCCAACCGTGATACATTTTCCTGGCATCGCCACCACTCCAACCATAATCACGACCCCCATGGTACTTATTGTGACCTCGAAAACCACCTCGACCTCTATGCCGCCAAGTCCAGCGGTCCCTATGACCACCACGATGATACTGGTACCTTTTTCCATCAATCATATCTTCTCCTTCCATGTCCTCATGCATACCAACAGGTATACCGCCTTCTCCAAGTACATTTTTCTCATCTCGCGACACTAATTCATCCTGTGGGCCAAGAGGGCACCTTTCCATAGATTCCTCCTCAGTCCCAGGTGGAACCAGATCTTCATCTGGTGGTCCGACATAGGATGAGAAGCTTGACGATAGCTGTTGCTGTGATAAGAGGGAAGGACCAGATGAATATGAATGTGATGACTGCAGATTTACTGGCGGTGGGGGATGGGAATAGCTTCTTGGGGGAGAGGTGAATGAAGATGGAGGAGGAATTGAAGTATCAGCCATCATTGACATGTGAGGCCCAGTTGGAAGTTGGCTGCAAATTTCACCAGTTGACGAGACGGATGGCTGACGATGAACGGCTGATTTCTTGGGAAACGTTGGTGAAGGATATGATAATTCCATTTCCAAGCCTGGTGGTGGAGGCTGAGCAGAAACTAATGAATCCATCATTATTTTGGGAGTCCCAGATACGGAGAGGGGACCAGCATTTGAAACTGTAGCCATTGGAAGCATATGTGCCACAGGAACAGGTACTGATGGTGTACGTGTCACAGACTTCATAGGTAATGTTGTTGATGGAGGCACGACAGGAATAGAGCATTGTAATTGAGGTGGCACTCCTATGGTGGACATATTTGATACACTCTTCATATTTACTTGACTACAAGATGTAGGATCAATAATGGGCTTTGGCTCTGTTGCTTCCACCATCTCTGCAGCTTTGGCTATCAGCTCAGCATCTGTCAAGGCACTAAGCTTACTTCCAGTGGAGGTTGTTGGAACTGTACTCTTTGGAGGATCGGTAGGACGACTGCGTGGATCCCTTCGTGGACGTGGATCCTTAGGGGCCAATAACAATGGAATAGTGGGCATTGGAAGCTGTGAAAGGGCCTCTTCCTTCGGGCTTTCTTTCTTCTCCTTCTCTATGTTACTCTGCTTTTCCAATTCGTCTTCAACAGCCTCATCCTCTTCCTCTGCACCACCATAATTCATGACAATAGGGTCCGACTTGAGCGAGAGAACTTTAGGGGCACTGCCACCTGCTCCAGCTCCTTCATCTCTTCTTTTAATACTAGCCAATATCTCCTGGAGGTTGGAAGGCAATGATATATTTGATGTATCGGTTGGCAATGATAAAGGTGGAGGCACAGGATTTATTGATTCGCTAGGTGCTTGGGGTGGGGTGAATGATCTGGAGGGACTATATGCTTCATCTTCATCATCTCTTGGATCTCCACCATTTGTACTAACAGGTGAACAACGAGCTCCGGTACCCATAGAATCTGTTCCCCCAAGAATATGACTGAAACTGCGTAGCATTGTGCTAACACCTAATGGTTCCGCTCCTGGGACGACCGGCTCACTGTTTGCAGATGAAACCATCCCTGAGCCCTTGGGTAACCCACTCCCTCCCATTGCAGAACTAATAGTTTGAATCTGCTGTTTCTGCTCCTCTATCTTACGGTTCAATTCTTCCATTTTTCTGGCAAGCTCCACAGAGTCTTTTGGCGTAGTCAATAATACATCCTCTTCCTCAATCATGCCAATCCTGGCAGCAGCCCTTTCATGAACAGGAATATCACCACCTAAACCAGGTAATAGGGGTCCGGTGTCAGTGTCTGGGTCACTGCCACCTGGACTATATGGTGTGTCCTCATCTTCCATTTTAGCTTTTGAAGCACTAGTTGAGGGACCCCCAATGCTTCCCAAGGTTTTAGGAAGCGAGCCTAATGATTCCACAAAAGGACACAAACTAGTAATTAGCGGAGATAGTGTCATTGGAGCTGAGTTCATGGGAGATTTACTTCCTCCATCTGTGAACACATCTCTCGGCAAAACTGATTTTCGTTTCGTGGCTTGAGGCATTGGAAGAATGCCTGGTACGGGAGGTGAACTGCTGACATGTGGTGGAGTGTATGAACCCTCAATTGCAGGTGGCGGGTGCGGTGGTGTAAAGCTTCCTGGGCACTTGGCAGCATTTTTATCCTCATCCAGGGGCAGAGGTGGAGTGTAACTTCGTTCCAAATTCGGATCTGAAAAACAAATTTTCATATCACATGATAGCACGTCACATACAAATAATATCTACCTCAAACATGAGGATAGAAAAAAATACTGAAATCTTGAGTCACAACTAGATAACTGTCACGAAACAAATTTAACATATAATTATGATCACTCTTGAGTTCACCTAACAAAATCAGCACCTTCCTGACAAGATCATTTATTTAGAGACATTAATAATTGGTCACATAACTCAGCAATACATAGTAAATAGACCGTCATGCATGCGATGTACTATTTTTAGAAATTCAATACTATATAAACACATGCTGTGTTGGCTTCCGAGGTTGGCTGCACAGGAAGGACTCTTTGCCTCCATGTTTCTCTCACCCTACCAAGAGTGAGTGTCTCCTAGAATGAAGTTTTTTCCTACTGCGAGAAATGCTGAGCCAAAAAATGACCCACATGCAGACAACTTTGAAAGCAACCATAGCAAATATATGATTCACTGTCAAAATCTATTATCTAGAATAGGCGGACATTTCACAGATATACTCAATTTTTCATGGAAATTAAAATAAACCTCCAATGACAAGACAGATGTATCTTAGAAAATATTTAGATATAATGTTTTGTAATTTTAAAGATATGAAATGACATCTCAAAAATTCTGGTGGAATGAAAAATTAACAAAAAAGTTCAATTTGCATTTTTAAGTAATTTTTTCCATTATTTGTCAATGACTTAAAGGCTCATCAAAATTTCAATTAATCTCTTATGCCTTACATCAGGATCAGTACATGAACAAAAATGGACTGGCCTCTGGGATCATCATCCCCTACTTCCCATTTATCGTTTATCTACGGGGTTATGATCAAAATATTGTCCCCGAAGCTGTAAATCAATGGTAATGATAAAATAAAAACACAGACAAAGAAGGCTTTGGCTAAGATAATTCAAAGAATCTTACAAAACATCAACTGATGTTGACCCTCAAGTGACATTTCAAAAATTTCAGGACGATCCCCCAGATGGGAGGGGGAAAATAGAAATCCAGGGTCTTTAAGGCTCACAGTAAAAAATCTGACAATTTAAAGGGCATAATGCACGCAGATAGAGACCTACAAATGAGCAATGAATAAATGTTGAAAGTAAGGAAGCTCATGTTTCTCCAAAGGACACATGCAGAGGATGATGGAAAAAGAATAAAATCTGTACCGTAAAAAACCAGTTGAAAACTTTGATTTTATTAAGAACTGGTCGAAAATGTACCAAAGTATCAAGGAAAGATCTAAAAATAAACTATCATAATAAATAAACTTAGATTTCATTGAATGTTGCACAGTTGAACATAGGGGGAGGCAGGCACCAGACATTAAATGCAGATGATAAAATGCCGAACGCACGGCACTCTCACCACGAAGGTTAGCAGAACAATAGAACCGAGAGATTAAGATTTAAATGGCTAATATGCAGGCAAAGATGAGTGAGGCACATTGATGGCAGGGGTAAGAAAAGGCTACCTCTTAATTCAAATAGGAAAGAGAACCCTACCAGTAGAAGGCAAGGAATACCAAAAATGACCCTGGGCAAACTGAGGACATATCACTAAAAAGGTGAGATGCCCAAATATTCCAAAGAATGAGTTAGAAGAAGCAAATTAGGATAATATCGTTAAAGGATATTGCAGTATCGCGATTTCCATTTAGGGAGTTTCGCATACCTTATGACAAAAAGATAACATTTGAAAGGTTGAATATTTTACAAATTAAAGCTTCCTTTAGTTGAAAATACATCCTTAGCCGTTGAATGCTTGACGTGTACAGCAAGATCAAACAGTTTTTCCATTTATTTTAACATTTAAACATTTTCTTAGAACTGTTAATTCATGCATCTAAAGTTATTGAATAGTTATGCCAATGTTTCAGGAGCAGTGTTAGTAATGGCATTTCATAACTATGTCATTTACTTTTACGGATTACATTGCAGTCATTGATTCAATGAAAAAATAAGGCCACTAGCCTGAAATTTTGGGGATTATACATATTATCCCTGCCTCACTAAATTATACATGCAAATCATCCTTAGTCAGCACAATATGTTCTGGAGTCATGCATCCACATTAAAACGAAATCAGTTTTTTTTTTTAATGGTCCACCAATTTCTTGGGGCATTTTGCAACCATTATTGTAAGGAAGGATCGACAGAGAAAAAGGAATTAATTCAATTAATAATCTAACTTTCACGTATTATTAGCTGAAAATATTGACTGCTTACTAGAAAATATGCCCGAGACATTGTGTTACTATCAGGTCACAAAAAACAAAACCTAAAAGCGGAGCCATTTAGGATAATCTCTCCAGCATGAAAGACACATTCGTTCATACGATGCCACATATAAGAAATGTTCCAAACCTTTCTTAATGGATGCACCGTCATAAGGGATTACACTAGACTCGGTGGAAGCAGCTGATAGCTTGCGGGAGTTCCCATATTTCTCACCCTTCTTCTTGCGGAGACGCACAATGATACCAATTAGCAAATGTGGCCTAAAATCTTCAAAACCTGGAACAAAAACGGAAATAATTCTTAAAAAATTGGATACATCACAAAAAACATTAATAAAAACTTCAGGTACATTTGATGCAGGCAAATGCGCACACCAAGAAAATCAAGGAAACATTGGTTAAACAAAATTTACTTTTCAAGGAGCATACCTGGTCCATCCAACGGTAATAACACTTGCGGTACAATGCTATGGCTGGCCAAGGGCATCAAATAAAAATCTTTCACAGTTTTACTAGCATTTCCAACAACACCAAACCTAGTTAGAACAGAGAAAAAAACATATTAAAACCTAAATATAACTGCCACCACTTAAGAACTATAAAATAAATGATACAATGGATGGTTGGAGTTGGTTTTCTCCCGGTTAAGAACCACAACTTTAATTTCAGATCACAGATTCCCTTCACTGATTTTATTTTTGTATTCTAGTGCTATTAAGGTGGTATGTCTGTTTTCACTACCATAAGTCAGCTTCCCCAAACTTGGGGTATGGGTGGTTGAAACTATTTTCAATTGCTTGGCGTTCTGAAAAGCATACCTTCATGCTCTCATCCTCTGAACATTTTCACATGAAAATGACCTATTTTGCAAATCAAATATGATAGCATTTGTACAACTCATACGGTGATGGAGTCAGAAAGCTTCGACCCAAACATGAAGATGGTGAAAACAACGCAAGATCTGGTGACTGACAACTGACACCTTTTGTACTGCCTTGACACCACAGATATAACAGAGTTGGGCTCCTGCATATATTTAAGTGTTGAAACTTGCTTTATCACATCACAACTACACTATCAAAAATAATTTTTTCCCTCCAAACAATTTTGAAGTTGAACAACTGTTAGTCCGAGTCGAACAGCGAGGCATCTTAAATTCTCATGCGTTTTAAGTAATAGTAATGAAGGCAGTTGGAATCATAGATGGAGCTAACCACCATCTATGATCCAAATAACCTAAACATGTGATACTAGTAGTGGGACCATTTTTACAAACTTATACTTTTGCAGGTAACTTACCTATTGCGAATTGCTAGGTAGTTGTAGAGGTAGAGGTAGGAAATTTTTTCTTCGTCATTGGCAGGAGTGAGACGTACAACAACTATTTCCTGTAAAACATGAAAAAATTATGGTACATATTAGAATTGTCAAAAATCAGGGAAAGATTATATGGAAAAAGATTACATAAAAAATATAAATTGATATCCTCATCAGTTACACTGGCATTACAGACAACATTCAACATAAAATTGTACATATTGCAGTGTAATGTCAAAGAGTTGTAAGTAAATAAATTCTGCCAGTTCTCCAACTTTATGCAGGCACCCAATTGAGCAGCCAATTGGAAAAGTTGTAATTGGAACATATGAAAACTGATTAAGAGAGTGAATAATTGAAAGTGAATTGTTGAATGAAACATTTCAAGTGTGCACAAAAGGGTTGGCCAAAAACTGAATTACCAAACCTTGGTGTACGAAACTTGCACCCATGTGAATTGTTTCCTGCTTTTAAGAATGCATGACTTGAGCTATTTATTTCTATAAATTTAGGCCAGCAGAAGGGTGCAACAACCACCCGACACACCTAAATAGCGCATTCAATACAATCCATAAGGCAATGAAAATACAACAGATCATTCTCAAAAGGGGCAGTTGTCAAAGCAAGAGACAATTGAGTTTCTCTAAGTTCACTTTATAGAGGGGTAATCTGCGTGAAAAGCCTTGGATTGATAAGTAATCGTCTCAATCAAGCAAAAAGGATGGATAGTGCAAAATAAACACAAAAGCAGTGAAGTTGCCCTAGAAGAGGGCAAACCAAGAGGCCTCTGCTAAAACAGAAATCATTTAATTGCAAATACTAGGCAAATGGGGAATAATTGCTCCACCACACTTGGGGTATTGGGTTGTTTTGAGTGGAAAAAATCTTCTTCGCATCAAATGAAATTTCCCTCTTAGGGTCTGCTCAAGAAACAAGAGTATACCATGTGAATACAGTCTAAGAGTACATTAAATGAGCAAATATCATGATACCTCGACTTACAAACTGCTCAAAATAAATACTTTTTTCATATTCTGTTTTGACCACAACATATGAACTTATTCTCAAGAGATAAAGTGTGATACTTTTCTAATGCAGCCTATCACAGACAATATAAGCAACAAAAGCACCTATATGAAACGATGCCAATGAGTGCACTCCACCAGTTAGCATTTCTTGCAGCGAACTTGAAGCATCACCGTGCCACTCTCATTCTGTAACATATATGTACAACATTCAGCTCTTAAAATTTCTCCATTATAATTTTAAATGTTACTTTATACTCACCTAATGTGCGATGAATGCATAACAAATTTACGATGTCATTCTTTATTTGTTGCCATTGAGACAGAAAGAACCAACTGATGACAACTAATACAAAACTAAACAGTAAAACTAGTTGCAAGAGCATTGATTTTTTTTTTAATTTAATAGAGAATGGTTTTTATATAAAGCATTGGTTTCATGAATAAAAATACGTAATAATACTTCAAAAATGCATTTTCGTACTTTTTTCCAAAATTACAAACAAGGGGAATGTATTATTTGATTTCCCACCAGATATAATGGAAAACTGGGTTTCCTGAATGAACCGTGGATAAGGGTGAATTATGTCTACAAGTTGAGGTGCTGCTGAATTTGCACTAGTAATTCACCATCATGCAGAAAGTGACCAATAGACAGGATACTTTCATATATCCATAAAGAAATCTTTACTATTTTACTTTACATGCTCATATAAACCATATTTATCATAAGCACATTCTGTGGAGTTCATACAGATTGGAGGAATAATTTCCAATTTAAAATATTAATCCATGCGGTTATTCCTGTCTAATTTCCTCCTTGCGCACTGGTTCCTTAAAAAGATATCATATAATTCCTCTGTCCCAGAAAAACACTAAATAGAGGTTTGCTCCAATTTTCAAAAAAGGTAACAAGCAAGATATTATTTTACTTACTTTTGTGCCAGATTTTTTCATCTTAGATATATATTCCCAAACTGTATCAGGACTGATTCTTCCAACTATGTCCACGCAATCTGGAAGGTCATTGCTCAGATCCATGTAAGATCCTGAAACCTATAAAGAGAACAATAATCAGGAAAAATGCATCAAAGTAAGATCTAAATAAATTCCAAGAAACTGCAGGAGATGCCAAAACAGTAACTGTTAATGGAGTCACCCGCTAATATGCATTTCATTGCAACAATTTCAGAGAGTAAAAATCATTCGCCTAGCCTGGGCATTTGAACTCTGATCCCGGTCAAGGGGAATCAAATTTGATGAATTTCATTTCGGAATTAGATCAAGTTCAGCGGAGGGGGGCTAGATTTGTCAAAAATTGTCATGACCAACACAGTAGCGTAACTACTTTGCTAGAAAATTTAGGCTGGGATTCCCCAACACAGCAGCGTTTACAATATAGATTAAACATATTAAAAACATTTAAAGATGGGTCCTTTTCCGATGACATCAAGAACATAATACGAACCCCAACGTATTACGGGCGGAGGGATCACGAATGTAAGATTAGAGAGATTGACTGCTGGACAGGCAGATTTAAATGGTCATTTTTTCCGAGAACAATAAGACACCCGAATGCTTTTAATCAAAATCCCCCATGAGCCGGCTCGACATAATAAGTATTAACCTACAAGGTAGCGACTGCGCATGGTTATACGTTTATATTTATAAATATTTTTTGCATGTTCCCCCACCTTTCCCCTTCCATTTGAAAAACCCTAACCCCCTCATCCCTTACCCTTTCCTCCTGGTGCTGCACCCCTTGCCACACACCTTTTTGGTGGCTCACAGGGTATTGATGTAGATGTAGAATTATTTTTACACTCTGAAATTGCTGCATTTAAATAAATGTGTGCAAGGCTATCGAAGAGCCAATCATCATTGCTCATGAGTAATTTATTACACAGTCACACCATGCTAATTCAAGTGTGGTAGTTTAGTCAATGATGACTTTAATATATTTTTTTAATTTTCTACCCACGTTAATGAACAGGTTTTAATTTTCTAGCACCCTATTCGAGAGCCAAAAGTAATTTGATTACTAAAATAAGAACTCTAATTACGAGGAATAATTATGTTATAAAATGTAAATTAAATAAGTTATACACCATTTTACCTTTGCCTCCATCAACCATATTTCTGCCTCTTTTTAACTCACAAAAGATTCTATATTAAAACACTGCAATTACATTCAATATGAAATTTCTCTTCTGCTAATTAGCTTCAAGGACACAATACATAGGAACTTTGAATTAATGCCATTTTAAGTGAAGTAAGTGAAAAATACATTAACTACTGGTTAATGGTGAGAAAATATTTTAAGTATATTTCATAGGGTTACAATAAATATAATGAACATATCGCCTAATGAATTGACCAATTTTCCAAACTGGAAAATGAGAGATTGCATTTTGTGCAGTTGGATTACCATGCTGACCGATGCCTAGGAAGTTTAAAACTTTTAAAATTGATTAACTTGCGCCATAATAACTGATATTTGACAAAAATCAACTCAAGGAAAATTGAAATTTTATGCAAATTCTGGCTTCGTGAAACAATTTAGGTTTGACTGCTCTGATGTATGCATCAGAAAATGTCTGGAACTTAAATTAAGAAGTAAATTTGACAATTATACAAATTCAAGGTCCCTAAATCTTAAGTTTCAATTCAATTGGAATATAACGAATTATTTGGAACAAAAACCAAATCTGATTCACACAAATGGTGTCACACAATGGTGTTTCCTGGAAACATGAATTTTTCTCTTCATTGCGATAATACCTTAACCTTAAATCAAGAAATATAAATCTTATCTTGATCAATCAAGATAAGTGAGTTTGTCTTATATCTTTGCATAATCTACGAACAGAGGAATTGCACCAGGGTCTTACCTTTCCCCAAGATCTTAAGATTATTATTATGTAGCAGATTAATCAGATCAGCCATAGCTCATTTAATAATTTCCATCATAGATAAAAAAATTACTCATAAGTGAACGGATGTTTCAAACTAATATATGGAAAAAATAATGGGTCAACTTACAGGATGTGCAGTGGTAAAAAACTTTGCAACTTCTGACATACTAACAAATCCTTTCCATACTGTAGCAGATTTGCCCTTGTCAACTTCATCTGTGTCTATGTCAGGCGTTCTAGAAAATAAATAGAAACATATTACAACACCACCAATTAAATCCATTTGATTTTCTGGTGTACACAATAAAAAGTAAAAATATAATAATTGCATGCTTGATTAACAATTTTATTCAGTTATAAATTAGTTTTTTAGGGAGAATTAATGGATGAGATCTGAGTAACTACATGCACTCAAGTTGATCATAGTACCAAATTGTACCAATGAAGACAATTTTAATTCATTCATTCATTCTGCCTTCCTTCTGCACCATACAAATAATTTGTTTAAAGCTCACCTAGATAGCAATAGACATCAGATACACACACTGGATAAATTAAACTAAATAGACTTACGCAGATGGAAAATATGTAATAAAAGCATAGTTTTAAAATCATTTAGGTAACCACATGAATCATCATAAAACCCAATATCACAAGCATCAGGTGATATTTGAATAAAGGGTATTTAAGATTCTAGATAGCAAGTTGGGCTTTCATTTGTAAGATGATGTTGATGATTAAGCATTACACCTGCCATACTTTCTGCTGCCTATCATATCAAGTCAGTGCACTTTAATTTAATGACATGCACTACCAATCCCCCTTTTTTTAATTGTACTACATAATAGTTAATTATATTTTTTATGAATATTAACCATTCAAAGTCTAACCCTCAATTTGCATTAATTATGCTAGTTTAGAGATTCAATATTTATGAAGCACAGGCTTCCTCAAATGAACAGATGTCATGAGATAAGAGGGAGAGAGGCCATACGGAATCACTGAAGTTACTAGTCTGAAAGAAAGGAAATTCAAACAGGTTCTTAGGCTGAAAGAAAACAGTTCAGTTGATTATACCAAGTCACAAGCAGTGCCAAAGCATCCATAAAATACAATAAAATATCAAATTGCTCCATGTATAACCACTGGAAAAAATCATTCTCACACACCGAAACATATCTCTGGATATTGCATGTCCTCGGTCATTGTTCCAAGTATTTTTTTTAATTAACACTTTTTGACCATATATTCTTTGATTTCTCAATTTAGATTGATTTCCAAAGATTATCTATTTGTTTAGAAAGCAAGATAAATAAAATTCACCCCCAATCTTAAATATTTCTTTTTTCCTTGCTTTGTCCCCAATCAACGAGATCAAGACAAACATCACTGGAACTCTACAAAATCTAAAACAAATACAACAAAAGGAACTAATAATCGTAGAAACAAAGAGAACCTGGAATCAACCAGTTTCAGCAAACAGCAAAGTTATTGAAAATTGTTTAAAAATACATTGCTCCATGACCCCACACAACTGGACTCTGAGAAACTCCTCAACTAACCCAACTGGTTTCACCAAAAGCATTCAATCACCAATAATTTATTGAATCTACTTGTTTGCAACAGCTAACAACAAAAATATAAACTGTAATCATTGAAAGAGTTATTTAGTTGTAGGCTATACAAATATTTCCAATAAGGGTAAATGAATATGGATGACCATTAGGACTAATGATAGTTATCCATCAATGATAAGCTACAGGTATGTATGACCGACACTCGAAAGATTGAGGAGGAAGGAAATGAAGGCGAAAAACGGCACTTAATTTTCGCTGAACATGTCTGATTTCCAACCCCAACATAGTTTAATAACAATGAAATCAACCTCCCAGACAAAAACCAACCGTGATGCACGTACTTGATTGTCACCGTTGAGCTGGGTTCTCTGTCCGATGTGTCGCTGTCATCCGCCAGCCCCTTGCCCATTTTCGTTCTCCACAACCCCGAGGAGCCCTCATACTTCCCCATCTCCTCCTTCTTCATCTCATCCAACACCATCGCCTCCATATCCTTCGTGTCGCTCTCCATTTCTTCCTTGATGTCCATCAGATCTCCGCTCTTTTCCTCGCCCACTTTGGAACTCAACTTCAAAGAGTCCTTCTCTCCATCCTTCCTCTTCTCCTTCGATTCTTTGCTGGTGCCGCTGCTGCCGCCGTTGTTACTACTACTACGGTGCGACGAGGAGCTTGAACTCCCGCTGCTCCTCCCTCCGTCTTTTCTTCGATCGTGGTGCCTACTACTTTTACTCCTGTCCTTTCTCCTATCGTCCTTGTGACCACCACTTCCCTTCGAGTCCCCCTTCCTCTCGCCCTTCCGATCACCCTTCCTATCACTCTTCCTCTCGCTTCCTCTCCCACTTGCGTCTTTCTCATCCCTCCTGTGCTTCTCCATCAAACGATCCTTATCGAACAACTTGTCCCGGTCTTTTAACTGAAATCATTAAAAACAAAACCCATAAGCATTCCCAATTTGGAGAGATCCACAATATATAGACACAACCAATACACCAAAATGCACAAGTTTGGTACACAACAAGCAACTTGAACAGTGAAATCTTCATTTTCAAGCTATTAGGATTCAAGTTTGATGAAAAGTGACCATATAGTGAAAAACACATGAAGACACACATGAGATGAAAGGTCATAACAAGCATTCAAACAAATATTACAAAATGGTTTCCCTTATAAATTCTGGAAAAACTGAAATGTGTGTGAGATATGGAATCAAAACATTGCTTCCATATCATGACATTAAAAGAATGAGTACAAAATAATATCAAGTATTCTCAATTTGGGGGAACATAGCAACTGGAGAAAGAAACAACATAATTGCAACTCCTATTTCCACAATAATGAGCCATGTCTGAACTTCATAAGACAAGTAATTTCCCATTTTATAATTCCAGCCATAACAAATTCAAATGGATCAACATAAGAAATTGGTTGAACAGCATTTCCTCAATTTTGCACACTGAATTTAAGTATCAAATTTTGCCTCCACTTCCACAATCAAATACTGAATGCAGGGATAACACTTTTCTCTTAATAACTTACAAGATCTAATGTCTAGTGGTTATGATCAGTGTCACATTACTCATCATAATCTCACATTTATATTACAACCTTTAAATTTCAAAATAAATTATCAAATAAAGCAAAGTACTGGAAGATAGCATGGTTAGAAGTACCAGAGAAGAGAATTATCTAGTCAACATCTTAAATAAGTGTTATTTAGTGATTATACTAACTAGAAAGAAGATGGGACTATTTCTCTCGCATGGTTGCTAAAATATGTACTTAATAACTGCATACATCTGGAGATCAGTGCACATGGTTTCTAGAAGCTTATGTGAATTTTTTTCCCAATAAATTTAATCATGAAAACAATATTGAATTATTAAATGATTTTCAATTTATGTCTACTGAACAAATCAAATCATACAATATTTTTTCCTAATGCAACACATTTTTAAATGGCTACGCATAACCATGGTTGGGTGCAGGAGATTTAGGGAATAACCATTAATGCAATAAATGGCTTTTCCTTGTACAAATTTGTTAGAAATAAGAGTGGCATGACCATTCTTGTTCATTATACACTTTGAAATATGAAATAATTCGCTAACATGCAATGCCTAATTGATTTTCTCCAGCAACCATTTCATCCTTGCATCTGCCGGTCATATTTTTATACAATATTTTCATACGTTACTCTAAAAATTAAAGTGAATTGACAATGATAACTAAATTAATTTTATAATGGCTATAAAATAGAGAAGTGGTGCTAAAATGGTAAAAAGATATCCTTACTACGGCGTACTAATTTAATTTAATTTTTTCGAATTTCCAAAATCGAATAAACCCTCTAAATCACTGCTGAAAAACAATTGTTTGATGAATAATTGCCAAAAATCAGACAAAATTCATCTACACCTGATGATGACGTATAAGATGCTCCATTGCAGGATTCATGTTTTGCCTTCAAAAATATTTAATCGACCGCATTGATTATTTCAAAAATATTTTTCAGCTCAAGTGTTACTTTGGGCACACTTCAACTAAGAAATATAATTCAATGAATTTTTCCTTAATAACCTGCTGGCTATTACTATAATGAGCCTTCAAGTAACAACACACAGCAAATTAATTAAATTGATCATGAGCAAAATTCAGGAAATCTCTATATTCAAGATTTTTTTTTAAGAAATGTGGCCTGGGCATTTATGATCACCAATGTTCTTGATCTATGCAACCCTTTCTATTACTTGACATTGTATACAAACACTGACACAGAGTTACTCATTTTTCTGGCATTGAATTTCACAACGAAGTAAATTTTCCACTTTCACAAAACTCAAACTTCAGAAAATGAATGTTTTTTGACGTGATTTGATTGGTTAAAATGCTGACTGATTACCCCTTAAAATCAACAATAATGAAACTTCTCAAAGTCCAAATCATTACTAATATATATTTAATGCATGCAATCACCAAAGTTTCAATCGAACACTTTGTCATTATTTTGATATGTAGTCATTTGAGACCTACTTTTTACCATGTATCATGAATATTATTACATTATTCAAGATTTTGGATTTTGGGGTTTTATTTAACTCTTTCCCAAAAATTAAATGGCTTATTTCTACATAAAATTTGACCGTAGATGCATGAATTAACAATATATTATACTCACGAAGTCATCTCTATGTTTTGAAAACAGGCTTGATTCGAGTGTGATGTCCTCCACTGTTGATGTCACAGAATTTGTAGGTGGTATGTCAAGTGATGGATCAGAAGGTTCAAGCTTGCTTTCAACAGATTCTGAAAATTTTAAAGTTATACAATTATATGTAAGTACATTAAAATTTCGTAATTGTAAATATAGTACTTGGAAATAAAGGTAGCTTTATGGAAAAAAACTTATCACAAAACAAGGATACAAAGAGTAGCATTATCCTCACTTGCATGCAGATGATCTTAATTCTAATTTTGTGCCGTCATTGAAAATATAGTATGCCAAACACAAAATGCTTGAAATGATTTAATGCTTTCATTTAAGCATGCAGTTTATGAGTCAAAATATTGAAGCCACTGAATTCATGGAAGGTCAAGGGTGGATACTAGCACAAAATTTTAAAACAAGTATGAATGATCATGCGAAAGTTTGTAGTACCAACCTTGAAGTTTGAGATTTTCATCCTTTTCGATAACTTGCTCCCCTTTGTGAGTCTTCATAACGTAAGTGATGGCCTGAGACATCATGTCCAGTTCATTCTTCTTAATCATTTCCAATTGCTAATTCCAACACATGCCGTAGAAAGAAATTAAGATAATTCACCAAACATTATTAAATATCACAAACAAATGCAGTTCCTGTTTCAACTCAATTAAAAAAATTGATAACTATGGACAATAACTTATCAAATATCATAAAAACACAACAACAAACACTTGAAGTTGGAGTGGAGGTAAGCAATTTTATATTGTGGGCTAAAGTTCTTTGCATGCCAGTACGAGGAGAACCAAGGAATTGAGACATTGCAAAGATACTACCCTAAAAGAGGTAATATCATGAGAAAACACATTGCTAATATGGGTAAAATCTGTAGTTTCGATACTTTTACTCACACACATAACTTGCACATAACAATTTACTAGCTTCTGCTCAATGTAATTTTTTTTATCTCTCAAAACTATTAAAGGAATATGAATTGCTATTATATCAAAATAATATGCTGAACTAAGTCCAAAAAAAAGTTGCCATCTTATATCATTTTCAAATATTATTTGTTAGAGTGAAAAAATATTTAATGCAATCTATGTAAGCATATCATAAATTTATTTTTTCAATTTTCCAAATTCACCTTTGAGACATTCATGAAAATGTGCCTAATAAACAAATTTGAGTGAAAATAATATTAACTAAGCAATATCTAATATAATATAAAAGCTATTGTGAGTCTGGTTATTATTCATCGTATAAGTATACTTGCAACGGTATGCATGTACCCCTGGATACGTAGGCTTCAATTTTAAATAATAGACACAGTAATCATAACTGAGTGAGTTCATTTTCCTCTTTTTGGACTATATCTTTTTTAACCAGACCTTGTTTGAGTTTCCACGTTACAATTTAAAGACTTTTTCAATTATTTTTTAGAAAGTAGAAGTAATTTAAAGGAATAACTTAGGTTGAAAACTAGATGATGCTTCCAAATGTTGATGGTGTGAGACAATTCCACTTATGACAAAAGACTGAATTAACTGTAATTTGTGGCAAAATAATTAAACCAGAACACAAAGTATCAATTGAGAACTGCAAGAAATTATAGATCAAGACTGCAAGAACATGAATTTGCTCCGCCAACGTTGCAATGCATTGCCTTTTTCCAAAGAATTGCCCGATGCACAATTTCATAGCTACTGTCATGGAGGGAGAGAACTTGACTCACGAGTAGCTGAATATCCAAACAACTTTCCGGAATTTTTATCGGACACAAAAACCATTATTATAAAAATTTTAAAAATAACATCAGAAGACATAATAGTGCATTGTCATTTGCATCAATGGGAGCACAGACAACTGCATCAATGGGAAGTGGTTCTTATTGTTTTCATGCTCAGGGCTGGGTATGCCATGGAACATCAAATTTATACCTGGGGAAGGTACGAGCTACAGAACTACGGTGCAATTGCAAACAACTGACACAAAACAAGCAACAGGAGAATAATCCAACTAGCAAGGAATGTCATCCATATTTAATGGAATATTTGGATGCTTTCATTAAGGACATTACACCTATGCACACAATTATATAAGATATTACATTTGACTGTTGCAAATTTATTTGCAATAGGTTTCACCAGGATAAAATTAAAATTTACAAATGTCAATGAAAATATAGATGAAATACAACAAATTAGGAACAGGAGTGATAGAGATTGCTTGAAAATTCCGGGTTCAGAAGTGCACATTTAAGATTTCACCAGATTTGTAATTATCCAAGCTGTTTCACCTTCTTTCTTTCTCTAGTTTTAAGAAACTAGAGTTACATGCATAATGCATCATAACACACATCATATTAAATATCTACCTTCCAGTACTATAAACTGATCAACTTTGGGTCAAGGCATCATCTTTGTTCAAGATGATGCCTAGACAAGAAAAATGTTGGGCAATATTTATTTTAACAACCTGAGGAGAAGCAGCACAATAGAGGAAAATTAAGAGATCAAGCAAATACATGGTAAGAATGGTTACAGAAACTGAAGAGGTGGAGGTGGACTAAGATAACCATTCTACCTAAGTATTTACACCTAAAACATGCCACACGGCAAAACTATTCGTGGTTCATGTGGGCTAGGAAAGACATCATAAAGACATTCCATGAAACAATTTATCGTTTGACGTTACATCAAATATCCCCCAATATTTCAACAGTTAGCAGCAGCAGTTTAATCACCTCCGTCAATTCAAATATGAAAAATATAAAATAACACTTTTAAAAACTCAAATTGTAATGAAACCACGTCATGGATATGGTTGAAAATTTAACAGCAATCTAGCGTAAGATGACACTTACTACAAGCAAACCTTTTCCAATACTAGGAGAGCCATTTCTTAGGTATTTTACAGAGCTATTGAAGGACCCACATACTAAGCAAAGAGAGTATGTATCAAAGGTATGAAGAATGGTACTCACATGTTTTGTTTCTCGTTCACGCCACTGAGCCAGTTCCTGCGAAGCCAACTCTTCAGGGCTCATTCTTACCAGCCGATGGGGATCAACTTGGCCTTCCACAATTTTACGGAAGAGAGCTAAGTTTTTAGGATCCTTGATGTTAAATACCAAGCTCCTGTTGAAAGAAAATAATAAGTTATTCAGACGAGTCACTAATATTTATCCTTGCTATCGTATTTTAGTCTCTCTTTGAATGCTTATTGTATAATAAATGCCATGGATAAAAATATAACCGCCCCACTAACTTGTACTTCTCTAAAAATTGATTTAGAGAAGGGAATCTATCATAGGATTCAAGAAACACCCCTAATTTAAAAGGCAATCTTTAAGAAAAAAAACTTTCTAAGATAGTATATATATATATAAGTATTCAAGATTTTTTATTTATTAAAAAATAAAACTACTGTTAGATGAAATTCTTTTTTTATTCTAATTATTATGCCACTCATTGGATGGGAAAATAAGACCTTTCCAGAACCTGCAAGCTTCCTGCTACTGGGGTCTTAGCACGCATTAAAATGACAATCTTTTCAAGATTTACAAAATATTTATTTTGTCTATAATTATAGTTCTCTCACAAATATTAAAATAAATAGGGTTAGAGCTACATACAGTCTAATTGCATTATTTGTAAATTGTTCAAAACATAATTATGATTTTGTTTACACAAATATTTCAGAACATTTACACCTTAAGTCTAGAATAGTTTTAAAATTAAACTTGGATTTTGAATGAACATATAACATCATAATCTTGCTCTTCCACACTGATTACCAATTTGGAAGTACATAGCCACTAAACCAGAACTTGATTGTGGCATATTATTATTTGTATTCCGTCATTTAAGGTTAAGTTTTTGGTGGACACAGACCGCATACTCCAACATTTCTTAGCCTTGCATAATAATACCTAAACACCCATACCACAATAAACTGTTCTTCACTTCTGGATGCATCCTACCTCCTTTCATTCCGTCCAACAACCCTCTCCTCTTCCTCCCCCTTCCTCACTTGCCTCCCCCCTCCATTCCCCCTTCCATCACAGCCTCCAGCATTCCATGGTCAAATGAAATGATTTGCATCCACTTCTCCGGCCTCCTTCGATCCTCCTCCAATTAAACCCTACCCTCCTCCACCTCACTTAGTACTTCTTCATTTGATTTCCAATTCATTCATTTCCCCTTTTCCACTCTTCTTCGCACCATCATCTCTTAAGCCTCCAATCTAAACAAACCACCTTTCGTCGATAAAGTTTCCAAGCCGTGGAAAACCACACTCCATAACAAAGTTTTCACTATTATTGCCTTAGGCTCATTACTTAACATCCCTGTAATCAATTCCTTCCTTACTTTGCAAGCTTCCTTGCAGAACACCTATTTTAACAATTAATCTCTTTAAAGGGGAGGACATCTTTAGACATGCTCCGGAGATGACGCTGAAATAGGGAGACCATACATAGACGTGCCACATAAAATGATTTTTTTCCCCTTCGGGTAGTGCGTCCACGTGGTTGGTGCAATAAATGTGCAAACTGGTGCAATCTGGTGGCCATAATGCAGACTATAGCCCCGCCCATTAGCAGCGCTAGTTGCCTTAGCCACCTGTGCCTGATGGACCGTCGAGCGGTGCGTATGGTGCCAGTTATGTTAGTTTCTGTTGTCCTTGTTTCTACTGTTTGTCGAAAATGGAAATTGAAGAAATCACAGAGTAACGAATCAAGTTTTTTGATGAAGAGCGGTGTAAAAGTTATCAAGAAATTACTGAAATGTTGACAGCTGTTTACGGTGATAATTCTCTGAATAAAACATCCGTTTTCAAGTGGATTAAGCGTTTTAAAGATGGCCGACAAGACGCCACGGATTATGCAAGGCCGGGACGACCTCCAACCACCTGTGTTGACGACGACATTGATCCCTTGTCCTTACCGATCGTCGAAAAACTGTCCGAATCTTGATGGTTGATGGACTGAATTAGGAAAATCAACAGTGTACACTACAAATTTTAACCAAACACGATGGATGGATCCTTCACCATGACAATACACCTGCACATTCAACATTGATTGTTCGCCGTTGTTTCTGGCAAAAAATTCAATCACCTTGATCCTTGATCATCCTCCTTATTCGCCAGATCTCACCCCCGTGTGACTTTTTCCTATTCCCCCAAAATGCAAAAATGTGATGAGGGGACATAAATGGGAAGATGTGGATACGATAAAGCAAGAAACAACAAGAAAACTAAAACTGCCGAGCCTAAATTCCAAGGGTGATTTAAACAGTGGAATAGAAGAGATGGAATAAGTGCATAGCAACAAATAGAGACTAGTACTTTGAAGGGGACAAAATTAATGAAAACTAAATTTTGCAAAATTAAGTTTTTATGGCATCAGTTCGCATATTTATTTGACGATAGTAGCATAGACGCAGGTCTTTCGGACCAATAGTGTGCATGTTTCTGTCATCTGGTTTAATTTTCTTGAACTTGATGATGTTAGCAGTATACGCTAAGGAGTTTTTTATTTTTGTGAAAGTTTTATGGTCTTTTTGAAAGAAAGGAACCGCTTAGTGTACTTTTTTTCTCATACCCTCAGTCACTTTTCTAAGGGAAGTGTTGGTGCGTATTCTTGGTGGATGACTGTATTTCTTTGGTGTTCCTTCACAGTTCTTGGAAGCAAATAGTTACGGACGTGCTTTGAACATTTGAATTTTCTTTGATTGGAATTGAATTCTCTTCTTCTGCGTGGAAATTAGGCTATAATAGAGCTTTTTGTGTTCTTTTGCGGTCATTCTGAGTTTTATCACTTCTGTGAGCAGATAGGCATGTGTTACGTACTCATTCCTAAGTATTCCTACCTTGTGATACCCTGGTCTTGAATTATCTGTCCCTGACTGCGCTCTTCATTCTCTGCAGCTGTCATTGCAATTTCCATCCGTGGGTAGTTTTTGAGTTTTGAAAACCCCCCTTTAGTGATTGTGTGACTTTTTCACATAACTCTCCATCAGTGTGTAGCCTATAACTTTTAGGACTCTCTCAGTTTTTCTTGCTTCTTTCATAGAAATTTCTTAAGTGCAGAGTTTATAATTTTTAGTTCCTAGCCTAAATTATCTATGAAATGGCTGAGAGAGTAACTACATCGCCTCATGATTTTATAAATAAAATGTTGGAGCTAAGTGAAGAGGAGGAAAGTGTATGCAAAAGCAGTTCAGTATCAGAATAGGAACCCTAAAATGTGCCTGTGGGAACCATTGCCGGCACCAGTGGGAGAGCAGCAGGGTTTCCTCGCAGATCACAATGATTGCACGAGATTCCTGAGAGCAAAACAAAGAGGGAAGTGGAGATTGGTCATTAAGAGGAATGCAATACCATGCAATCATATTCCAGCAATTGGGATGAAAGAGGAACTCCAAGATCTAGACACCCGCCTAGATTTGATGCTTAAGCAGTTTTTCCACTCGCAACCGGCTCTTGGCAACCCCATGTTTTATGAAATGATGAATGAGAAAAGGTTTTTTCTCCTCTTGAGGTTTTTATATTTTGCAGATAATGAATGGTCTAGTGACACTGGACCAGTATCCCCAAAGCTGTACAAAATAAAGCCTTTCTTCAATTATTGTATTAGAAAAAATGTTTGGAGAGTTACATTCCCAAGGGAGATATTTTGATTGATGACAGTTTATCACTGTGGAAAGGTCATCTCGGCCGGAAGGTGTACATTCCAAAAAAGAGGCAGTGTTTTAGCACGGAAACAAAATGATGGCTTTGAAGTGGAAGGACAGGAGGGATGTACTGAGCAGCACTCATGATGCTAACGGGAAGGGAAGGAAAAATTTCTTGCCATTGTGGACTAGAATGACTCCATGGGAGGCGTTGATCCATCAGACCATTACAAGGTGATATATATTGCGGCGAGGAAGAGGATGAAGAAATATTATCAGAAGATATTCTCGAAACTTCTTGATCTATGTGCTTTCGATTTTTACGTTATAAATAGAAAGCATGGAGGGAAGGAAATTCACTTGGAATTTCTGTTTAGATCTGATCAACCAATTATTCAACAAATACAGATGAACTATTTCCAAAGCGTCGAGAAAAAGCTCAAAACCAGCCCCTCCAGAGGCAATTATCAGGTAGGCCTAGACCTAAATTCACCAACTGCAACTAAAAAACATTCACATGAGAGATGTGTAGTGTGTTTGTCAAATAAGCATAGGTGGTAATCAATATACTGCTGCAGAGAGTGTAATGTTCCACTCTGCGCAGCTCCATGCTTCCACTCGTACCACACTCAAGCGCAGTGCGTAAGCCGTATTGGTAAGTAACCATTGTTTTCAATTTTATAGCATGAAAAAAGCATGAAATTGGCTCATTGGAAATCTGTAGACGTTGGAGAGATATATGTTTATCTTGGACCTTTAATGTTGATGGGCATTGTGCAAAAACCTAGCATTCGTTCACATTTTTCAAGAAATCAACTCCTGGAAACAACCATTCTCCCGACATACTATGTCAATGACTTTCAGTTGAAGGATGGAAAATGTAAGCAGGAATGTATTATAGAATATAATACAGCTATGGGAGGAGTGGATTTGAAAGACCAAAAACTTAAGCCTTACTTGATAGAATGTAAAAAAAATAAGAAATGGTACATGAAATTATTTAGGCAACTATTAAATGTTTCAGTGCATTACGCACCAACAACATTCTAATGATAGCTGTCAGAATAACCTAGATCACCTAAGCTTTCGCCTTAGCCTAATGCAACAGCTCCTTGAGAAGTACGGAAACCCCAAAAACCCCTTGGGTGCAAAGAGACCACCAATAAACCTGTCACCACGACATTTGGTCGAGAGGCACTTCATTAAAAAGATAAAGCCGACAGGGATGAAGTCCAGGCGCCAAAGAAAATGTAAGGTGTGCTGGTGCTGTGTGTACTGGTGCCCAGACTGTAATGCAGGCCTATGTTTAGAGGATTGTTTCAAATTATATCACACAAAACTGAACTTTCAGAACGGAGGTTCGAGACTTTAAGGTGAATGAAGAAGTGAAAATATGAAATATTACATAAGTAAAAGTTTTACTACATAGAATGTGCAATTAAACATAAGGTTAATTTTTTTCAAATTTTATAATAATAATGTAAAAAGATATAAATTATTTTTAGCCATGCTGCAAAAAGATAGATTTAAAAAAATTAAATATTGCGAGTAGGGCCCAAGCATTTAAACTCTTACACCAGCTTGAAGGGTTTAAAGGGTTAACTAGGCTTCTTTTTTCTCTAAAACTTCAGAAACTTTGTCTTGTTAGCATTGATACTCATGTCATACATATCATAATGAATTTCTAAGGCACCCAGCAATGATTATTGGCTGACTGTAGCTAATTATAGCAAGGGGAGATAATTAAACTCTGGCTTACTTTTCTTCCTAACACTCCCCGTCCTGACTCTCCATCTAACACACACACTCTCTGGGGCATGCAGTAAAGGTTGCACATTAGTCTCCTATTCCTATCTACTCCCATCTTCTGTATTGCACTCAGTAATTCTACTGACACTATGGATTGCCATCTCAAAACCTACTATCACAAGCATATATATATATACTGACTGCACTACAAGCAGGGATAATCGGCTGATTTTTATCATATTTTTCCCTAGTTTAATACATAACCAAGTTTTATGTTTGTATTCAGTATATTGTTTTGTTGATAAAAATTAATCATTAAGGCATCTGTATAATTTCTTTAAAAATGATCATCAAACAACTTGTCCAATGGCATGTTAATCTTGAACACACACCATGTTTCCCTTTTGTTTTTCCTGACGAGAGCGGTTTTTCTCAATCATAAAATATAACACCACAACTATCAAGTGACCTTAATCATGCGTTATTTCCTTTTGAGGTTTATATTTCTATAAAAAGCGCAAACGATATTTAGATTTAAAATAAGGAAAAATCTAGAAATAGGAATGAATATAGGAGACTTACTCATCCAATGTGTCATCTACAGTCTCGTCAGTGTTCTACTGACAAGACCTTGTTTACTATCACTTGACAGTGAACTGATATCATTTTATGAGCTGTCTAGGTAAATAAAACTGTCTGAAGGGCTGCATAACATTTATTTGCAAAGTTAATGAAAGGTAGTACATACCAAAACAATATGAAATGATTAAAATTTTTCATATCATACAGTTCAAAGTTTTATCATTTTAATTAATTGACTTGAATTCTATGAAAATTCATATGCATTACCATATTGAAGAAGAGAAAAAGGTAATCTTCCAATATGTAATCCAAAACTTAATTATTTCAGAAAAAAGCAAAGTAGAGTAAGCAGAAACACATTAAAGTTTTATAAGCTGTAATTTCCTAGTTCTCTGAAAGAGAGTCATGAGAGGTACAATCAACATGCTGGAATTGAAAGAGCATGGTAGATCACACATTAGAAGAATACCAGACACTTGATTGAAGTAGAATGATCATATTTCAAATATAAACAATAAAGAAGGATGCTGATTTTCATGGCATATTGCTATTTTCCCATCCTAGTGTAGTCAATAATTTAAAAATACTAGTTATCTGTTACATCCTCTTAGATGACATGAGAAGATACAAAATTAGCAATATTTGTATTTCCCTGGGGGCCCTTTATGATGATGTCTAGGAAACTAACAACATAAAATGCACATTGTCAGTGGTGAAGTATTTTTACATGAGAAGACATAATAGACATTTTTCATTGCCAGACACCTTTTATTTAATTTACTGGAGCAGCCTGTGAAATCAAATTGTTATTTCATGCCTTTCATTTTGCTATAATTCTGTGCTTAATCCTCAAAACAGTGAGATATTCCATTTGTGAAGCATGAAAAATACTTTTAAAAGTATTTTTCCAAAGAAACCTCAATTTTACACATTTTCCCATTCCTCTTGAAAATGTGAATTCATAGTTTCGTTTAATTAGATTTTACTGTGCGAAAATTGTCAAACTGTACAAGGTTTTTTACTTAACACATAAATAAGCCTTCAAAATTTTGGACAGTTAAATATTTTATTAATTTAACAAGCATGGGGAAAACAGTGAGGTAAAACGTAAGGTAGCAATACAAAAATTATGTACATGGAATATAAAAAAAATGTATATGAATCGAAAATAAAATTGTTAAAAAATAAAGGACAAACACTTAAGACACTTTGGTAATTGTTCACTTTTATGTGCAAGTCACAGTTAAAAATTAAAGATTTCTTCTGCTAAGAAGTTGCAATTCTGAACAACTAAGTGCATTAGTAATTCACGTG
The DNA here is from genome assembly GCF_022747635.1 of Hetaerina americana. Taxonomy (NCBI): domain Eukaryota; kingdom Metazoa; phylum Arthropoda; class Insecta; order Odonata; family Calopterygidae; genus Hetaerina; species Hetaerina americana. The sequence continues at coordinate 109,292,412 of NW_027286763.1, forward strand.
TAGTTCATACCTGTATTTGGATTTGTATTTCATTCCAGTGTCCTTGAAATATCCATAAAGTTCTTCTTCAATATTCAGGGCCATTTTCTTGACATCCTCTTCGCCAACATTCAGATCATCACATTCCTGGATCCTAGTTAAAGATGCAAAAAACTATTAAGGAAATGATTTGTCATCCTTAAACTGCCAAATCATTAAAGTAATCAAGGCACGCTATTCAGCGTTTTTGCCGATTGAGATGAAAAAATTGTAATCAGTGTTTCCAAATATCTAACAACATTATGAGGAACAAATTTGGACTTTTCCACAGATTTATTCTAACATACAACCCTTTTCATTTCATTAAACCATCTTCAGGTACAAGAGCGAACCATCTACAGGTAAGGTCTTGCACCTGAAGATGTTCCGACGAACTGAAATGCATTGAACGTTACAATAAATCTGTGGATGTGCAAAAGTGCAAATTGCAATGTGTGAAAGTGCAAATTTGTTTCTCATAATGACAAACTTCCACTACATCTCACCTGAATCTGTTGAATGTATCTAATAACATTTCTAAACTTTAATAGACCATTTAAAAACTTTTAAATAATTATCAATATTGTACACCAAATTCAAACCAACACCTTAACTGGCTGATTGATGTTTTGGAGTGGAGTGTTTGGAAAGGGGAGGTTGTTTTGGATTATCCTCATAGAGCAGCGTGAGAGATAAAAGATTAAGAACCAATGTTTTAGCGCTGAAAGTAGATGATAAATGAGAATTTATTATGCTCAAATATGCTTGAAATGGAAAAAATAAAATGGCAGAAAAGAAAAACAAAAGATCCTGGTCATGTCATGGTAGGGTGTTAGAAGTATTAAGGCATGAAAAACTGATGCTAGGCATATTGCATGGCGATGAGATGTGGAAGACTGAAATAGAGTTGAGAAAGCTGGGTAGCGAGGTATAGGGAGGAAAAGAAGGGCATGTGAGACAATGAAGGGAGATGGAAAGTACGTGGTGTTAAAAAATTGTTTTTTATTCGATGGGTTGCAAGACTTCAGTTAATATTAACAACACCAAATAAATGTTGAAGGCACTGTGTGAAGTAAAATGTAATGGAGTGCAATGTGGCATAAAGCATGGCGCTAGATATATCCCCACATGTACACAGAAGAACAAATCAAAACTTATAAAACAGATAGATGCAATAAGGCAATGAAGAAACAGTGGTTTAAAATGCTATAATCAAACCAGAATTTTATCATCCAAAAATTCCCTATTTGATCAAATCTATGAAAATCACAGCTGTTTTTCTCAGCGCTAAAGAATTGGAATGTTTGAATAGAAATATGACAAGAAATATTTCTCAAAAAACCACGTGGTCCTTTTCTCTTTTTCATTATAAATATTATCACATACCAACGGCAAAAATCAGAGCATTCAATGTTATTTCTTCAAATATACCCAGTAAACATCATCAAAAGAAAAATCCAACCAATTAAACCAATCCTAAAGAAGTTGAATCACAACTATTGCAAGAAAACGCGATGGCTACTGCAAGAATTTTTTTTATTTTTTAAAAAAAGAAAGGGGTCAGCAAAATAAATAAAATAGAAGCATGCCAAAAACCAATTTATCATAATAAATACCAAAATGATTGAATATGTAATTTACAATATCGATTCTTTATGCGCATTAGATTTTGAAATGCTGCGTGCAAAATTACAAATTTTATTTTTTAAATATATTGAATTCCACGAATTATAAACGTGACATGACTACTTATAATCATAATCACTTGGTGCAAGAGTAACCATGGCTAAGGTCATACTTAACAGGGAATTTAATTATTGTACACTGCACAACAAAAAATATCCCACAAGGATTTTAACGAAACAAGTTACTTGTTGGCTAAATGAAAAACTTATCATTTGAAATACTGACAACTAATCAACGTTTAACCAATTCTCAACTCCTGTGTTTCATAACATAAATCTGCAAGACACACCTACCTAAGTTTTCCAATGGTATAAAAATTTGAAGGTAAAAGCAAACTCTCTTTTTGAATAAACCCTGTACCAAGTCAAAGCTAACTGCAGGTTTTGAAACACTTTTTCAGGAGAAGATTAATGGAGTAAAATGATGCAACTGATTGCTAGAGTGAGTAAATTTTCCAGTGAAATGTCGTCACCTCTCCTTGGTAAGAATATTTCAATAAATATTGTGTTGAATAATGCTTTTGATGGTTATATATAAAGTTAGGTTGAGGTTAAACAATAAATTTATACCATGAAGGGGATCGAGATGGTGCGGTAACTATTGTACTGGCTTCCCACCCAGAGGGCCTGGGTTCATATTTTCCAGAGGTATCTCGATCCCTAATTGCGGTGCTTTGTGGAGGGCACTTCGAGTGAGTACTCCGTCCATCAGATGGGACGTTAAACTGCGGACCCCATGGCACCTTTCGTAAAGAGTAGGTTAATGCCGACGTGGGTTTCTCTCAACCCTTCATATCCTTTCCTGTCCATCCCTATTGGCGCAAATGACCTTAGCTGTCGGTCGCCTCCCCTAAATACTCCTACTACTTATACCATTAAAAAAGTTACTGCATGGAAATTTTACAGCTAATGAGATTACCCTTAGAGCCTCCTTTTGAACATTTTTTCCTTGAGTGAATTATTTTCTAAACAAAAGTAAAATGTTTATTAAGTCATACAACCTCGACAAGAATGATTAGTATGGCCTGTCTGACAATGAGTAGAGTTATTACCTTTTCTGAAGAAGCTCTTGAAGTGTTTTCTGTACATTTAAACGAATGGGTTCACAGCTGCCGGAGTTATTTGCCGCCTGACTAGAACCCGGCGTGGATGGCGGGGTGGCCCCAGTCCCACTTGGTATTCTCGCCTTCTTGGTCGATGATTCTCCATCACTCTTGCCATCGGCAGATGAAATTGATGGCCTCTTCGTTCCAATGCTTATGACAACCGTCCCACTCGATTGCGTCACATGCTTAAGCTCCACTAATTTCTTGGAGACAGTCAACTCCTGAGACTGAGAACCACCACCACTTGCCGCAGCTGGTTTTGGGGATTGAGTGGACACTTTCGTGGTGTTTGCAACTGATGTTTTCACCTGACTGACGGGGCATTTGGTCAATGTCTTGGTCACAACGGTGCTTGTCTTTGCAATTGTACCCGATGGGGTGAACAGTGGGAGGCATTTGATGGGAGACTTAAGCGCACCAGAGCCGTGGGATTTCGTGGGATTCTTGGAAGTTGCAGGAGTTGTCACTCCGGCGACTTTGGTGCCTGCGGGTGTAGGAGTCTTTGGTGCAAGCTGGACAACAGCCTTATTTCCCTTAGGACCAGCAGAAGACACTGGAGTTTTTGGTGCAATTGTGACAGGAACAGTTTTAGTGACAGCAACCGTAGCCTGTTGTTTGGCATCTGGATCGGCTGTCTTCTTTGATACAATCACCTTGTTTCTGAAAAAAAATACAGGAGTGAATCAAAATTATCAAAATTTAATTAATCATTTTTGGCTACAACTGTTTTCAAACACCTAAGCAATATTAGCAGCATTGAAACAATACTAACATATTATTTTAATACTGCCCTGTAGAACTAAAATATTACCTGGAATTACACTAACTAAATAAACCCATTTGTTTAACTGAATGTAAAAATATTAACCAACTTTAAAAGACTTCTGCAGTCATACAAATAATTTTTACTGCATACAACTGAAGAATAACATAAGTACTAAAATTTATATGCTTTTTTGTACATATGAACTTGAGAACAACTACACAAGGTTTGCATCAGTATCAAACTTTTCCTGACGTGTGCACTAAGTGAGAATTCAGACCGTCAGTTAAGAGCTCGCGTGATCACAGATTGTGTTGGCATTGATAAGTGTGTGATGATGCACACCATTATCACTGCAATTTTGGCGATGAGAAAGATCTGTGCTTAACCAAGTTCGAAGGTCTTGACAGACAACCAGGGGTAGAGTCGACTGCCTTCTGCATTCAAACACCTTCAGCAATGAAATCACAATGATTCCTCAACCGCCTTACAGTCCCGATTTGGCACCAGTCCCGATTTGACTATTTCCTATTACCAAAAGTGAAATCCTCCTCAAAGGACCCCAGGTGCTGTCAACGCTTGCACATGTGCTCTGGAGGACCTTTTGGATTTGACCCACCAGGGAGCCTTCGAGGTGTGGACAAGCCATCAGCAAAGAGAATGTCCACGCTCAATAGATGCACTATGAAGAATTTTGAGGCATTGTAGCAATATCTGAAATAAAGCTAGATTTCTGAAACTTTTCCCAATACTTTTTATACAAACCAAGTATACATAGTTATCACCATTAAAGTCTGTTTAATGAATATTTATTTTTTTTTCAATTTCTTGTAAGACAAAATAATGGTATTATCATAAATCCATTCTTAACAAACTGTAACACTGAAAAATAAGAATCGCATTATCCCGCAGAAAATAGTCACATTGGGCTTCTTCAACATTGGATGCATAAAATTGCAGAAAAATGAATCCTTAAGTAATAAATTTATACAAAAGCAGAGTTTTCTTAAAAGTGGAAAGCGATATTTTCCCAAAATTGGTAACCAAATAAAGACTATCATACCCATAGAACTTTGTAGGCAGCACTCCTGGTCTAACAACTTCAAAAGTTGGGTGATCCTTCAGCCAGCTCTTCAAATTTGAAACACAAGGAGCATTGGTACCTACAACAGATGTGGAATTTCTTAAAATAATGCACAAAAATACACATGAGAGATTACATTACAAGACAATGTATTCAAAGTGAAATACAACAAGCTCATCGATATATAACATGAAGATCAGTGGCTGAATGTGCTTTTGTTCATACATTTTCTAACGATGCAAAGTTTAAAAATTTGTTATTGTGGATCTGACGAGACAAAAAAAAGTCAGCACTTTGTGAAACCAACTTGCACAAGAATGAGTATTAAATAAAACAGCACGAACTAATTATTCTATTAACCAATTTTTCACTTCCTGTAGTTATTCGCATTGATAATTGCAGTTTTTAATTAATAAATGAGAATCCGTATGACTTTAATTGCTTTAAATAGGAATATAAATGCTCATAAATAAACAAATGTAATTGGGAAGGTTTGATGAAGGAATAATACACAAACATGAGACTGCTTGCGGCTGGGTTGTAAAGATACATGGCGCTCCCATGGTGTATGAATTTGCATATGAGCAGTGTGCATGAGCATCAATACTAATTATTGTTTATCTCTCTGCACATAACCATGGAGCGAGGAAAAGGACACAAAAGTATGAACAAGAAAACCCTTGATTAAGTAAGAGTGAAATAAGAATGATTTAAATTCCAATCAAGAGACCACACACACACTTGACTCACATTCTGGTAAAATATATGCTCACTGCAAAAAATTGTATTTGGTCCTTTTTGAGTAAACTGCAATTTAAATCAAAAGATGCTGCAACCGTGGTCAAATGTACAAAACATTTTTTTGCAAAAAACTAATAAACCAGAATTCCCAAATAATAAGGGCATAAAAAAATAGGTTGGCATTTAGATCTTGCTCTTAAATACCGTTTACTCAAAATATTCCGCTGAGTTCTTTCCAATGAAATAGAGCAAGACAGACGACACAAATTACCTTCCCCACTGCCCCAACCCAATTTCATGAGAGGGAAACAATCTCTTCACGTAACAGTCCAAATTTCTTTTCCAATTTCCACAATGCTCACTATTGATCATTCATGCAGAAAAATGAAAACTAAGCCCACACACACTCCATGTTATATATGCCTCCATTTCATAATGGCTTACAAGTGGAATGGCACTCTGATCTACTGGTAAAAAACAAATGAAGCTAATATGTCATTTATTTTTATAAGATGCCAGGGACAAAGTACAAATAAAATATAATAGAGCATGATTTAACTGAAAGTTCACTACGATGAAAATACACATAAGACGTGATGGGTAGGTCCTAGGTAGGTACTGAAACAGCATAAATTAAATAAAAATACATGCAGAATATGAGATTTCCACTGACAATTGGAATCAAGGAAACTAGCTAACTGAAATCAAGGCTGATTTTCATACTCAGATGTTTCCCCAGAAACAAAAGAGACATAAATAAATAAATAACCCCAGGTTTATTTTTGCCCAACTAATCTGTGCATTACCACTCCAATCGTGAGACAGAATATTTATATTTAATTCAGCAGTCTTGTGCTGTCGAGGAACACCCATCAATCTCCTTCACTGATTTTTAACATATTATCAATGAATATAGAAAATAAACCCAATGTCAATAGATTTTAAACTGAAATTAATAAGCTGCTATTAAAGAGTGCCGTTCCAGCATGCATGAGTTTATGAGTGCTTACTTGTGATTGTCGGCTGTTTTCACATGTCTGTGGGTGTGTACACAGTGTTTCAGCACATTTCTCTGAATCTCATCTGGGTTCGACTGCTATATTTCATAGAGGTGTGCAATTTTGCTTATTGTTCTAATTCTATTTTCTGCATATCCTTATGACTATGTTCAATGTCACAAGCCAGACTAACAGAATAAAATAAATTTAAAAAATTAGTTTCCTAACCCTTCCCTACGCATGAGGTTTTTCCCCTTCCCCTCAATCCTTAAACTCTCCCACTCTCCCTTTCCACTTGACCTTGAACCCCCTGCCAAATACCTTTCTGTTGGATCTCAGGGTATTCGCTTGGACGTATATACATCCCTCTTTAAAGAAATCTTCTTATAATTTTGCCTAAGCGGTCATGTGAGAGTCATATTACGACCAAATATAATATATCCTAAGGAGTCATCATGACTACAAGAAAATTAATATCAAGATTAAAATAAGAAGTCAATTCTGCTGACCTGTCATCAGGCGCCCAGTCTTTCGCTCATAGACAATGACTCGAGCCTCTCCTTTGGCTACCTTTGAAGCAACAGCTACGGGAGTTGTTTTAGAAGTTTCACTAGAAGTGACGACAACAGGTGGAGGTTCTTGAGAAGGTTTCACAGCTTGCTGTGTCACTGGAGGTTCTTGCACTGCCTTGGAGGCATCCTTTACAACAGCAGGGGGAAGTGAGGCCTGAAAAAAAAACAAAAAAATGACACACATTACGCCATTGTTTCACATCATTCCTTATAACTAGCGCCCTAATCCTTTAAACTTTTAATATTAATAATAAACCATTTTCCAACCCGAATTATCACTTCCATATCTCCTACTTACTCCTATCTTACATAATAATCGGTGAAATAGTAATAACACATTTTCTGTAAATAATATGCATGACCTGATATGCCATCTTTTGTTATTCTAATACTTTCAACCAAGTTATTTCACATAAATTCTTTTTTAAGTTTTTGCTTTAGTTCAAAGTTGCTTGGTTTCATAGGAATAGTTGGGAGTTGCATCCCAAATCCTGAAATCTTTTTTTAAATTGACAAGGGAATTTCAATTTCAAAAGATTCAGATGAATTATAACTTGGATAAAGATATTATTTCAAAAAATGATGCCTAAAACTTAAATATGGCCACTTATGAATTTATATTAATAGCAAATTCTCTTAGAATGAATTTATTTTTTAAGGAAAATTCTAAAATATTGCTCGGTTAATTTGTTGAAAGTTACTTGCAGTCAAACCATAATCCATTTTCTCCAGAATACATCTCCATAGACGAACTTTTAAGTTCTGCAATTATTCTCTTGGCTCAAATTGCATTTCCTTTTCATAAATTGGGTTTTGGGTCAAGGGCTTACACAATAAATTCTTACAACAAATTAGTTTTCCTTAAAAATGTATTTTCTTTTTCAATATGAAAAAACAAAATATATGCAACCCAGGTATAAGGCAAAAACCCCCATTTACCTTACATCAACATAGCATCATTTCATGATATTATTTACAGAACATAAAACTAAAAATATCGACTGGATAATTATGAAAATTCTAAAATTAAAACATGGCAGTGTCAGCCAGGGTTGCACAATGCACAGGTACAAAGAGATCAGATCACAACTGGCAATTATTTCAGGTGGAGGCATATCAAATGAATCAACACAAATGTCAATTCCAGCAACTAAGACACAATGCCCACGCTCTCTCTCTCTCTCTCCTCATATTTGCTCACACAAACATTCTCAAAGTACCTTTATTCACCAATTTTGTTTTACAAACATCCCCTTCAATTATGCAAATAAAAAGATGAACAAAAAGGAGAACATTGGCATACTTCAAAAGTTAAGTTGGCCTCGGGCACACCAGTAACATGCAATCATTTAATGTGTACTAAGGCAGCAATTAATGGATCCTTTTAGGCACTATGACAACTCTTTGCATAATTTGAATACAAATGGAGTAAATCACTGACAATGACAACCACAACTAAGTCCTAAGGAAATGACAAATCCCATATTTTATAAGATAATTAATTAGTCCACCGGGCTGTTAAGAAAGGTTAAAATTATATCAATACCAATTGTGCAGCAGCACCACCCAAGATGAATAATCAAGCACACTTCTAAGGATACTTTTCATATTCATCATGCAAGCCAGAGGTCAACTTGTTTGGGAAATAATGAGATATCTATAACAATTTTGAGTAGAGCAATCACATGAATACAATTCCTTTTGTACCATCTACGCATGTCAGTACTGAATAATTTCTCAAGTCACTTTTCCACACATCTTGAACATCTTCTAATTCTTGTTCCAAACCAGAGAAGAGTGGTAATGCACCTTTGCAGATTCCAGAGTTGACGGGCTCATGCTATTTCTATTGCTCCAATGTTTGTCATTCAGAGAAAATAACTTAATACTGAACTTATAAAAATTTCTAAAAACACACTTTACACAAATTACTTTGATTACACTTTTTGTATCACTTGATCTAGAGTTTCTGAACCGACAAATAAGTGAGCACTTGCCAATTATTAGAGTCATAGTACAAATTTGACATTTTCTTTTTCTTGACATCACACACACAAATCAAAAAGTAAAACTCATTATTTGTACTTGTCAATACCCTTAACCAGATCTAACACTATATACAATAATTATATTTAACTTTAACACAAATACAGAGTTTCTGACATACAAACAACAAACCTTTGAAACTGCTGGGGCAGACACACCACTCTGCTTCTCTTTGGATATGAGGCTGAGAGACTCCTGAGCATGTTTCAGAATGCAAGTGTCGCTACAGTAAATGCTTGTTGGCCGTGCTTCCTTCTTACACACGATACAGTACATTATTTTCTGTAAGAAAGAGAGCATTGGAATTCCACAAGTTCCAGAAGAATACCTACAAAAGTTTTAATTGGTTTCATAGCCGTCGACTCTATGCCAGTTAAGAGATTTCATTAGTTTTCCTTTACCTACAAATTATACAAAGCCTGAATTAATACAAGGCCAGAGTCTAGCACATCGATAAAAATTACCCTAGCCTCCCACAAAATCAAAGTCCACTATGAAACCCCCACTCTTTTGTCAAGATTTTCTCCTCCTTTTCAGTGGGCGGCTTAACACTCTTTTCCCGAACACCTGCAAACAATGAAGACAGTACAACAAGGAGGAAGATCAATAACAATGGACATTTTAAAGACATGGATTATGAGAACTATAAAACTATAGCCTATGTCTTTCAAAGCTGTAATAATGCATTTTCTTCCAATGTCCAAAGGCATTGAGCAGAACGAAGAAAACTGTTTCCCATGGACACTTTCAAAGGAAGTCATAATTTATAATGTACTCACTTTTTTAGATTATTAAATATGATGCACACAGTCAATCATGAGTGAAATACTACACACAACAGATTCAAAACTTGTCATTTAGCACTAAAATAACTCCACAAAAAAGAAAATCCAAAACTTTAGGTCAAGCTTAATTTCCTGATAAGCAATTACTTAAGAAGAATGAAGTTATTGCATAAATTAGCATGGAATAATTGCATTGATTTCATCATAATGCTCACAATGAAATTAGATTAATTTCTCATTCACGTTGCTTACAGCAAAAATTAGGTTTATATGCAATCAATCATGGAATACCAAGAAACTGCAAGAGATGCTGCAACGGTAACTTTTTAATAGAGTCATTTACTAACTTGTGCATTACAATGCATCAATTTCAGAGCGTAAAAATCATTCGCCTCAATCAGGATTCAAACCAAGATCTCTTGATGCCCGGCTGGATTCGAGGGATTCTGGTTAAAATCCCTATCAAGGCTAATCAAAGTGTTTTTTTTCAATATGAACATGTTTCAAACCTGCAAAACACTTCTAGAGAGAGAACACCAAAGAAAAATATTTTTTAAATAATTTAGTCCCGAATTATATTAACAAAATGCATGAAATAATGAAAAAGAAATTTTATTTTGGGACACGTGTACATTAATTACACAACAACATTGGATGGGCACAGTAAAATCATAACAATTTTCTGGATCTTATATTATGGCAAATCAACCTTTGAGTTGAAAACCGTGGATTATATTTGGACTAGAGTAAACAAAAAATTAGTAACAAAAACGCATGAGAGACAATGAGAATATTCACTATGAAAGAAGATGAAATACCAGGCAATTCACTATGCTAAATACTAAGGCTATGCACAAATAAAATTAGGAGGAGAAACAAAAAGATATTTGCTTGTAATATTTATTCGACAATTTTTTCAGGTAGAGCTTAATGTTTCAGATAAATGGAAGAAATTCATTTAAAATTTATAAGTGCAAATGCATACTTAAAAACAAAAAAACAATAATCCATCATGTTTTCATTATTTTTTTTCTGTAAAAAAATTCTTATGGTTGTCACTAACATTAAGCCTCTCCATAAAAAGCCTCCTATGAAACAATTCTCCCAATAATTTCTGATATACTCACTTCAAACTGCTTATGGAGTACACAGTATTTCATTCTTGAAGAATGTAATCAAGAGATTTAATTAATCTTCCATTAAGTGCATGAGATTTAAAATATCGTTAGCCAAACTGGCTGCAGTCCTGCAACTGTTTTGATTTTATTCCAATTTTTTTTCTACATGTAAGTGAACAATCAATAAATTTTAAAATATTCTCAGCCAGTAATTTGATCAATAAAATTATTTATGCAGTCTTTCACCAGATTACTCTTATATACTTGTACAAACACAAATAATAAATGCACTGCTGTCAATACATGTGCATTACCCAAAACCTCAGTTTGTAATTTTGATCTTTTACTTAAGCATCAGTTACTTTTGTCATTTTAAGTCTATTCCTTCAAGTAAATACAGCAACGAGGTAAAAACTAGTTTAGCAGAGAATCAATAGAATTACTTTTTTAACTCTTCACACATCATGAACCTTCACATCACTTGTTTTTGTAAATAAAATATCATCCCACTAATAATTGATATGAGCCCTTCAAGACAAGAAAATAAAGAAAAAAAATAAACTTCGCATATACAATGCAAATTAATTCACATGCATAAGTAAGCAACTGGAAAAAAATTGTAATAGATTTAGTAGTGCTGGGTCTGGCAGGCCCATCTTGGAGCAACCACTAATTGAAGCGTTTTCTGAGGAGTGAATTCTCAAATTAAGTAGCTTATATTTCCTGGAGGAATAGGAGACATCTCTAGCTGTAGCGAAAGGGGCATTGGTCCTTAGGCGCAACCATTGGGGACTAATTCAACTAAAACAGTTGATGGGCCTGTTGGGCCAATGCATGATCAAGGGTTAAAATCACAATAAACTTTAAAGTTGTTACAAATATTTGGTAGTTATCATCATCAAATCATTGCCTTGAAAATGCCATGAATCACTTTCTTTTACAATTACACCCATTCGACCATTGGGAGTAACAGCCATAATTTATCTTGATTAAGAGCTCACTTAGTTCACAAAAAATAACTCTCTTAAACAAAATAACATAAGATAATCACAAATAAACTTCAACCAGTAGCTCAGGATTCTCTTTTAAGATTCCTTTTTCAATTTTCTTCAAGTGAAAGAGCATAAAACAATGAGACAGGGAGCCATGTTCATCTCTGATAAGTAGTCTTTTAAACTTTGATTGACAGTAATAGTCAGGTAAGTAGCATTGTAAAAGATTGAGGAAAAATACAGAGTTCAGAAAATAAGTTGGCATCAGGTATACTTACAATTATATTGACTCCAGTTGTAATTTTTATAGAAAGTAATTCATGCTTCATAAGACAGAAGTATTTACTGTAGTGTATGTTTAAGCATATAGGAAACTGCTAAGTTTGTGGAATTTGTAAGCCCTTGTATTTGCATGCTTAATACATTGGATTTATTAAATTCAGATGCATAACCTTCCAAATCTCACTAAAATCAGTTATCATTCTCTACCTTCTACTGAGAAGTCTTAATTGTCAACAATGCCCCTACACTTCATGGGGTATCTTCCGAGGAACATCTATCAATTTATCACAGCTGAAGTGATGGCATTGAAAGTTTTTTGAAAGAAAGAAATAAAATATGTAGTTAATAACAAGAAATGGGCTTTTCTTTCGCAGAAAACCACATTGAAAATGCTGTTAGTCCATATGTTGATGATTCAAAGACATGGAGAATTGCAAACTTCATCTCGCCCAATTATGCAATTACTTAGAGCACATAGTTATGTGTAACTCGTGCAGATTTTCGTCCTGAAATCAACATTGAAAAAGAACATGTTCATCTGGAATGAATTCACATTCCACAGCCTTCTCAACCCTTTAAATAAGTATCAATAAAGATGAGTCACTCATCAGCCTCTAAACTCTTCCTACCTTCAGGGTCAAGGATCGAAACATGAGGTAATGGGGGAAGGAAATAAAAAAATAGTTTCCACTCCCTAGTCACCCCATCCTCTTGGCAATGCACCATGCTTTCTTAGGTCCTTACCCCAGTTTTTCAAAATATAAAAGTTTTCTCAATGTCTACACGATTTGCATCTCTCAAGGTGTGAGATTTCAACATTTTGATACGTTTACACCAGACTCTCAAAGAAGCATGACTAGTCCCTAAAATTAATAGATGCATTACACAAAAGCTTATGCCTTTTATATGAAATGCAACCTCTACCAGGAGTGACAGCATTGGTGACCAAAAGTAAATGTAGGTAATAAAAGCTCCCGTTTATTTTCAATGATAAGCTGCTCTGTGTTAATATCAATTTGCCTGATTTCTGAATTGGAAATCAATTATTTTACGGCAGGGTGATTTTGAAATGGATAGAGCTGTGACAATGATTTCTCTACTCATCAGTAACTTTCAATATTATTTACTCCTTGAGATGATAATTTTCTCAGGAAAATAATTACCTGTATGCATCAATTTCCATCAAAACTAATCATTTCTGTCAACATGCAAGCAATGCTCATTTATTTTAGAGCTAGAAATGGTGTTTTCATAGTGCACAAATAAATATGGCAATCGAGCATATTGAGTTAACATGAGAATATTTGTTTGGCCTGTCATGCATTACACTTAGAAAACAATCATTGGGTCAGTCTACATTCAGATTTCAATTTTGTACACATAGAAATATTAGGAAAAGGATAAGTAACACATAGTAATGCAAAATAAAAGGAAATCGGGAGCAGATTCCCAGATGGAAAGCATCCTGGACAAGGAATCAAACCACACTACTTGTTTTCCATACCACTCTGCCATTCAGGAGGACATGAATACATACTCCTGTAATCCACAGGGTGCTTTGCAACTACAAGCCCAATTGCTTAGGCTCAGAAATGGTGCTCGGGAATTTTCTCACCCAACACCAGACCGAGGACAACCACGGTAAGAGAAAGGAAGGCACACACAATGTGCCATAAATAACAATTACAGTGCATTTGAAGAGACAATACAAAAGAACAGAAAAACTCATTAATAGCATTTTCAGAATTTATTTTTCCTTATGAATCAATTTATTTTTTCAAGACTTCCCAATTTTTGGAATATTTATGAAATTTCCAGCGGTATATTATTTAAAAAGAGTTTTCTGTAAAATTTTCTTAACATTTCTATTTTGCATGTAGTTCTACCCTATTTAGAACGACTTTTTATAAATCATATACTTCAAATGATTTCAGGAAGTAGTACATGATGGTATGGATAAACAATACATCCAATGATAGTTATCCAATCAGTTTGGATTAAGAACTTGAAATGGTGGCATAGTTTGCACGTTGCCATTAGTGGCATAAATTTGAACTACCCTATTCCCTCTCTGCTATGGAATGGTGCACTATGGGAGGAGAACACAATGCACTAGAAGCAACTTTAACACAAAGCATTGACCACCAAGGTTCTGCTGTACAACTTTGCTTTACAATAATGCTTTAACTTTAGCCTTGTGTTCATCATAATTACGCTTGGTGCGGTTATTTCAAGAGCAGTGAAGTTAGTTTAACTCATTAACTATTGTTTTTCAAATTTATTCCATTCTGAAATGAAATGCAGGTGAAAATACGTTTTCCAATTGGGTGCTCTTCAAGGAAACAAACAAAATGGGGTGCTCCAAATCCAATGGGTGCAAATGGGATGGAAATCCAATGAGGTGCTCTTCAACAAACATAAATTATGCTCATTTATGCAGGCTCTTAACGTCTAATACTTATTTGTACCCTTTGAGTTACATTAAAGTAAATCAGGTCTTTGCTCATCATACCACATTATATACAATTTCCTTAAATTGACACTCATTTCAAGGGTAACTAGAAAAGTCCAAATTATGGGTTTTACTGCGTTTCTTTACTCTAGTGCATTGTTGTAAGGCTTTACTATTATCGCATGACAAAATGTATATGAAATTGATGAAAAAATGTTGTAAGCATTTAAATGAACACACTAGCCTATCACTTAAGTATTATATGTAATATTAATGCTTCTGTGGTGACACCAGTTTGAAGGCACGTGAAGTTATTTTACACACACTTAAGGGTGTCAATTTCTCTTGCTACAGCATGACGATGGCATAATGCCCCTGGATTGCACATTAAAATGGTGTCCACCTCAATAAAACCGAATGAATAAGCATTTTGAAGCTAGGTTGCCATCCATAATTCAAATCCCACACAGATAGGGAGGAGGGCTTTGCTATCCACTAAGTACAGATCCAAAGAATGAAAAGAAAATAACGTGTATTTATACATTTTAAACTTGTGATAATCTTCAGCGGAGTAAAAAAAAAGTCACCTGGGAAATGTGCCCACAAAGTCATGTTACTTTGTCCACATGCTTAACACTGAAACAAAATTAGTTTTGAAAGTCAGTTCTCATGCCTGGAAAACCTATAATTAAAAGAAAGCCACTGGTAAAATGAATCATCCATTCGTTGCCACTCAAAAAAAATACATGACAATATTTGCTTCAAGAGTAGTCGATGAAAGTTTCCTTTTAACAACTGAATCTAAGCCAATGACCATTATAATAAGAAATTTTAAGAAATAAAAAGACAATACAGAATAAATCACAGAAGCAATTACCACATGATTGAATGGATAAAATTAGTTCTCAATTATTACTTCATACAAGCCAATAGGAAAATAAATATGCATGAGAGCAGTTTTCCAGTTTTGAAAGGGTAGTGTTATAATAAAATAAGGAGCTGGTTTGTTATTTGTTTTCTTCAGAAAGTGATGTAAAATAAATAAATCTCAAAAAAATTACTGAATTTACATCCAATTACTCGGGAATCGTAAATCTACAGATCAAATAAGTTGTCTCAGCCTTCAAATATAAGGGTCAGGAATTTCAGAGACCTGGAATTAAATGTACTGTTAATGAAATTCAAGCTACTAATAGTTAATATTACACTAATATAAACAGAAGTTAATATTACATTAGTACACATATTTCCCATACAGTCTAAACACCAACCTCTGGTTTCACTTTGTCAAATTGAATAATAACCACTTACCCACAGAAAAAACATGGAAATGTAATGAAATAATTGACTTAGTAATTCAATTACATTTCAATATGTTATGCAAATTCCACAAAGTTACGCCTGAGACAACAAAACATGGAAATGTTAGAATATCCATTACTTCAGTTAACTTTTTAAAAATATTTGTTAGCACTTGCACACTATGGCTTTGATGAATTATTTTATTCTTGGGCATTTATCAATCTATTTTTTTTATTAAAACATTGTCTGCTTGCATTCCAATTGGTTTCTTCAGGAAAATATTTGATCCTTTTCACATGAACAAGCTGACTGGAATACTGGCAAAAATATCATGAATTGCAAATATATGCACCAATGATTCCGAAAAATATTGTGCTACATGTGAACAATAAGAAAACTATAGAAACCAACATGCATGCCCACAATTTTTATTCATTTCTTGCCGGTGCATTCTTTCTCATTGAAAATTGTTAATTTGGGCAAATCAAAGAACTACGGCTTTTGAGCCACAACATGGGCTGACTAAAATTAAACTCAAAGCAACTTCAATAACTATGAAAACTCTTGTCGCAGGCATTTTCCATCACATTGGGAAGTATGAGTTCGGTCACTATTCTCTATTTATCCCAGCACCCTCATAACCAAATATATTATAAACATAGTTAATTTCCATCGGGCACCAACATTGTTATGTGACAAGAACTAAATACATTCTCCTGATGCCGCAAGAAAGATGCCTATAATAGCAACTCAGCTGAAAATTTTGCCCAATTTTACTCTTCCAGATTCCTACGGATAAAATATTGAGGACATATTTCACTATAAGGGACACAGAAAAATATAATAGCAGTCACCACTGCAATACCTGCTTGCCAGGATTCACCAACAGTTACTATTATCTGAAATAACTTAAGTAGGGTAAAAATATTGCAAAATCAATCAATTAACATTTTCTTTGAGTGAGGTATAATAACTACCTTGGCATATGAAATATATTTTTATCTGAAAAAAAAAATTGGTGAGAACACCCAGGACCTGCTAACATACCTTTTTCTCATTGGCTGCACCACTATCTGTCTCTTTTACTGTGCCCGCAAATACAGTTCCCGACACTTCTGCCTTTGACTGCTGGAGGGTATGTTGTTGGTTTAGCTGGGGTTGCTCTTGCTCCTTCTTTTCTGAGCTCAAAGGCTGTGGGGGAGGGGAAGGTGCCTTCGGAGCCACTGGAGCTCCGGCAGATTTTCTTCTCCTCCCATTGGTCCCACTCGCTGCAACAGCAGACGAAATAGATGCAACCCCTCCGACAGACTTCTTCTTCCCGGGATCCCAATCTCCATCAACCATACTGGAAGTCTTCCTCTCTTTCTCTTTTTCCTTCTGTTGTTTAACTGTGCAATTTGGACAGTTCCACTCTTGCCCCTTCTCTTCCATTTGCCGTCCTAGGCAAGACAATTTCAGGGTATTTAAAATCAATACAAGAGCTTGCTTACAGTAAAACCTAATCGGTGCCATAAAAAAAGGGTGGCCAATTAATAAGATAATCGAGCTAAGATACTTCAGATACCCTCGAAGTGTGTTCAATTAATCCTTTTCTTTGCTTTCACTCAAATGACTTAAGACTGATGATATCCTAAAAAGTGACATTTGTTGAAACTGTAGGTGGTTAAATAAAACTTCAGTGTTCTAACCGGAGGTCAAGTCATTATTAATCTAAAATTATATGACTCAATGCTGAAAATACACGTAGGAAAACGCAGCAATCCCCATAATTAATTTAAATTATTTTCGACAAACCGTCAATACTTCCTCTCGACGGGCATCAATAGTGAAGCTGCCTCAAACAAAATATTTACCCCAATAAGCCGCGCTATCAACTCTACGTACGTACGCTCATATGTAAACAATTCAACGCATATCATACTTCTATGAATAAAAGATGTTATTTCACGAAAGATTTTACTTTATAATACATCTCTAATGTAAATATTATTACCGTAGTTCCAATAAGTTTCATTTTTTCAAGACCCAAGGTCATCAGCTGATTAAGTGGCGCGGGTATAAAACACGCCGGATGCGGATGGCGGAACTCTCTTCATATTATATCACTTAACATGACACATTAAAATAACAATGCGCTTTGGATATTAGCGTATCAATACGTGTCGAGCGCGATAATTGTCTGATTAATACTTGTACTTCGCCGTTTCTGAAGACCAACGAAGGAAATCCGCCGATCCATACCAAGAAGATTTGCGTCTAAAGTATTATTACAGTACTGTTCAAAAACAGTATACTTCATTACAGTTCATAACTTCGACTACATTTGTCACCGAATTGGCAAAATGTAACAACTTCGTAAACACGCCGATGCCCACTCTGTTATTGATCAGCTACTTGGCTTTTCCTTACCGAACGACTTTGAAACAGTATTCCAATTTTAATGAGAGTAAACATTCAACCCTAAATACAATAACTGTGCTTAATGTAAATTTCATAGCGTCAAGTAAACTTGCAAGACTATCGAATCAAACTGCGGTTGTCTGTAAAAAAAATATCTAGCGGGCTTTACTTTTCCAGCATGCCGCCGTCTTTAATATTAGAGTAATTTCGTCTTTAGACACGTTATACATTTATTACGTTTCGAGCGCATTCGTTATAAGCGATGAGAAACCACAGTATAATCACACATTAGCCATGAATTAATTATCTAACGGACAAAATAACATTTAATACGTTTATAATATTGCTTACGAGAAAGATGAAACGCATTTCATGAAAACTCCGCATCGAATAAAGTTTGACGTCAAAGATATTTATTTTATGCATCTACACCGAAAAGCATTGCTGTCAGGATAAGAGAAGACAAGATAAGCATATTTTATGCATTAGACCTGTTATTTATGCAGCACAATGATCAGATTTATATTTTAAACCACGCCACTTTTTGAAAGAGCAGCTGGGAAAGTTTACTATACGACACACAAGGATGGGGATTCTGATAAAGTACGCATTATACACATTAATTTTGCCTCTTGAAGAATTTTGATGGGATGGAACATAGCAATGAATGCATTTTAGTAATGTATTAAGCATCATTGAAACCTACCATTAATGAATGTCGATTACTTCCTGCAATGGTCTTGCTTACTTATCTGTTATTTACCTTCTGTGATACTTAAAGAAACACTGATAACCAAGTATTTTCTCATAAAATAACGCTAAAACAGAAAAAATGAGCAATTAGTACATATCCTTTAAAACAAAGTGCCTTTATCCTTCTAACCATTCATAATCCACTGGAAATTTACTACGAGAGTAACCCAAACAGTGACAACTTTGACTTCACAACTTAGATTTTACTATCTGGTACGCATCAATTGCATACAGGATGGGGAAAAAATCTCCCATGAATTTGTCTCTTTCTTGAATAAATGCTTCAAGACTGCATGATATATATGACATCTATTAATAACCATTTAGTATGAGACCCAGTAGCCACTTTCATCAGAGCAAGGATCAGTTTACAAAATCAGGCGATCCCAAACAACTTGGTCAGGACAAATATACAGCTGCAGTAGAGCATACCTTACCTTTGGGTGACTTCAGGTGCCACAGAAGAGAAAAATGATTTTATAGCCCATCCAACCTACCATCTTGCGTCTTACCTTGTCCCACGTTTACTTTACTTAAGACAAAACACTTAAAATCAAATAGGAAATATTTCACTATAAATTACAATCGGAACATTAAACCAATCAAAAGCATTCAAATAAAATCAGCATTTCTTATATTTAACTGGAGACCCTTACAGGGTTCAATCATGAAACAAACTTTATAAATTGCTGGCCAAAGTATTTAATAGAATAGAAAATTTTCCAATTATTAGAAACTATTTTGTAGAGTAGTTTTGAGCAAGACTATTCTATGTTGCTTTTTTACTCTTCATTCACAATTTGATGCTAATGTGTACTTTTTAAATACAGTGTAATTGAATTCAGGCTGGGTTTCCATTAGAATCACAATGTAAGAGCTTTTCTCACGAAAGATAGGAAACAGAATATGTATACATGGTATAATTAATGTTTCTGTAGCAAATCAATGAATTGAAAGTTCTATAAAATGTGCCCTTAACCCACTTATGCTCAAGAAATTAAAATTTATTACATATGTTACATTTTTACAATTGAGAAAAAATTTTCAAACAATCAGAAACCATTAAAAAATTTTATGAATGTGGTTGAACTCTAAGGCAGCCTCTGCCATAAGGTTTTACTTGCGCCTTCAATGCAAAAAATGCAATCTCCCTAATGGTATAATTGAAAGCAATCAGGGTTTTACAGAATTCATTGGTAATTGAGACACAATTCTAGACCACTTTTTCACTTTATTTTGTCGAATCAATAAATATGAAACTTCATTGAGTTATATCTTAAGTGATGACAGAGTTATTGTTCATTGTCCTGGACCTATTTTATCACTTCATATTCTCGCAATAAATCACTTTCAAAATTCTCGAAGGCCATGTATGATTCATTCAATCATTGAAATTCGTCAAACTTTGATATGAATCCTTCAAGCATCTTGTAATCCTAACCATAACAACACAATATAACTGTGCATGAAGATGTGATTCCTCATATACCTTCGAAGGGGGCATTATTTCTCTGACTATATTCAAAGATTCAGCATTGGAAGAAAAGTTAACAGTGCATGCCAAAGGAAAGTAAATGCACCATTAACTTAAAAATCTTAATAATGTGTACTTCTGTTGAATGAAGGAATTAATTAATACACTTAAGGGCATTTAACCCTAATTATTGTAAAAATACAATTCTACTACCTGCAAATATCAACAAAAAGAATGCATATCAAAACTGATGAAACTGCATAAAAATATATATAATTATCCTAAACATTAAATAAGGCTTATGATTACATAAATATGAAGAAGGACACTCAAAAAATCAAACCCGGTTTATCAAAAGGTAACATGAAATGGAGCATTTACACAACAATGACAAAAAAGGGCGAATGAAAATAAAAATAGTAGGTCCAGGAGGATATTGTGCTTGGCTATTGAGTGGAGCTCCCTAGGCTTTAATCTGGGTAATCATGATGGACGACACACTGGCAAAGCTTAAGTAATGTAATTTTCTGAACATAGTAAATTTTCGGGAAACATACATCTGAACCCTAAATCAATTACCAGTTTTTCAGGAAAATTATCAAATTTGCAATCTTAGAAATTATTCATTAAGCACTTATAAATAGCTTTTAGATACTTACTTCTCATAAAAATTAACCACAAATACTTTTTTATTTTAAAACAACCAAAAATTCATATTCTGCATCTATACGGTTACCTTTTCATTTGAATATACCTGCTACTGCCGGGATTTTTTCTATCCATGCCTCAGTATTTTATAGAGGCTCATTAAATCCTAAAAAAGTGCTAGGCATGCATCTACTTAGTATTGAATGTGGTTTCAATAGAATACTTTCCATGCATCAGTCTTTCTTAATATCAATGTATTTTTAACACCACATATTTGATGCACTTGAAATGCTTTCAAAAGTTTATAAAAGAAGGTAAAAATGGTTCTAAAATACAAAGAAAATACCAGAGCATTGAGGATTGATTGAGTTTGTATGTTTATTTCTGAATGGGGAACTGCATGAAACAATCTCTTGTTTATAATCCTCATTCAACCTCATACTTTTTAATGCTACGTATCCCTTACGGAAGACAGATTTTGAAGGTATCATTTCCTGGAAATAATACTTCTACACCAACCATGAAGTTGCAGCATAGGAGAAAAAAATCAGCATTTGGCAATAACTATGTGGATTTTTATTCTCCTCAGCAACCACCAAAAGCATTATAGACAGCACATGAATTCAAAGCATTTTGGTTTGCTGCTTGTCATCCCATAAAATGGTGACCATTGTAACAACTACATCAGATCAAGTGAAAAACGTTTTTCCATGTAACTAGAACATTTTTTTAGACTAGGTAAGAAAGGAGATGTTTGAGCAGTATATAAATTTCATTTACTCTGAGGCAAGAATCATGCTGAGATGAAAATGAAAAACCTTTCGAGAACTACAATCCTGATGTGGTTAAAATGAAATTTCAAACATCTTCAAGTTTTTAAAAACAATTTTAAGACCCAATGACTTATTTCAGTGGTATTCAAACTGAATATTGAATGAATGACAATCTTTTAAGGAAGAATGTCAGTAAATATTTCAAAAAGTAGCCAGATATAACTTGGGACTTGGTAGTTTGGCAATCATTCAAGCATTCCAATTATTCATAATTAATTTTTTTAGTTTATCATATCACTAAATCACCAAAGAGATTAACATTATGAAGTGCTCTATTGGTACCACTGTCTTCAGCCTTACTGGTAGTCTACTCACATTTAGATGACATCATGCTGGAGGGAAAATAAGGACGAGGGTAAATTTAAGAACCACATCAAGTCAGGTGCAGGGACTGGTTCTGTTATACCCATGCTAAGAATCGTAACATCAAAAGGGAGTACATTACTCTACATAGGCATATGTGAGCAGATTTAAACAAGTTCACCAAATAGGTCGGAAGGTTGGAAACCATCCTTCCCTCTTTCCCCTCGGGACTTGATCTCCCTCATCATCCAAGAGATGATTTAGATCTAAATTTTCAATAAGCTTTTGGAATACCACTGAGAGGGAGTGAACAGACTATTAGCTGTTACCACAAACTCCTGTTTTCTTATATTCATAATACTAACCTAACATTGCTCCAAAACAAGATTGGGGTTGTCCTTACATTATTAAAAAATCCCCAGGTGGAAAATATACATATTTATGTTCATTAGTATTGGAAATTTACGAAGTTAATTTCCTTTAAATTACCACAGCAATTGCAAATAATTTGAAGTGAAACCTTACTTTTATGTTTTTATACGAGGTTCATTCAAAATGTTCTTGGCCTGAGAAGGTAAAACACAAGAGAATTTTTTTTCAACGTAGCCTTAGACCATTGACTTGTCCTTGCGATTGACCAATGACTTCTCTACATATTTAAGCCCTCAGTATGATGCGATTTGCCCAACTCTGGAAAATAAATTGTCCCAGGTGTGACCTCATCGTTTGAGGCGAATATTTGTGCAGGAAGCGATTTCTTCAGTTTTGAGAAGTCTGTAATTAGCTGGGAGCCAAATCCAGCAAAAATGGCACATGTGGAAGCACTTAGAAGCATAAGTTTTGGAATCATTGTTTTCACTTTCTTTGATGCACATTCCCCTGCTTGCACACACTGTTTGGACAACTTCTTCCGGTTTGACATATACAGGTGAATCTATGTTTCATCTACTGTTATAATACACCAAAAAACTGGAATAAATCTAGTTTATATATGTTAAGTCTAAACATTTGAGAGTTGTTCATTTGAATGCATTTCAAGTTGAATGTGAACTACCACCATAGCCAATGATCAAGAAGTTTATTCACACCCAAATTATACGTAAAATGAACATAGACAAGACCTATCGAGATGTTTACCATGCCAGCAACCTTATATAATTTCTGTTGCCAATTACTAAATAAGGCATTTTGGATTTTCGCGATGATTTCATTGGTCATAGTGGTTTTTAGGAGTACATGGTTTTGGATGGATGTGAGACCACTTTTAAATTTGGCCAACTACTTTAGCACTACCGAAAATTAAGGGGAAGAATCCTTTTAAAGGAAAACTAACTCTCTTTGTAAAAGGTCGGTCCCAAAAGTAGCAGGACTTATTTTCTCCTGGATAGACGAACGGACAGGCAGCATTTTCTCTGGTGGGTAAGAGGGAGAGAAGTCCCAGGAATGACCAGAGACAGTTGGCTCCCAGCATTTGAGGAGTGCTGATTGCCCATTTGCCAAACCCCTATAACATGACCTCGTAACGGTCTATCATGGACCAGTTATTCGAACAGTGCTACGCCATCAAATTTTGCCAATATTGGTGCCGTGAGTGCTCACCGACGAACCAAAGGAAACTCACACGTGGGCCTGACATGAGCTTCTCGACCATGCCTCAGCCAACCTACAGCCCTGACGTTGCCCCACCCCACTTCTTCTTCTTCCCTCCCCTCAAATCCGCACTTTAAGGATGTCACCACGGGTCATTGGAAGCATTACAACAGGCTGTGACAAGGGAGCATAGCAGCATTCCGGGCGCCGCCTTCCAGAGGGCATACGAGGTCTTCTAACACTCAAACGAGTTCACAGCAAATAAGGAATGTATGTGATCGCAAAACATCTAAAAAAATATGGTCTCATAGTTGATACATGAATTATGCAAAAAAATTTTCTTATTATTTATTAGCAATGTAACCTCACTGTTATTTCTCAAATATATTATCAAGCATTATTAAGATTTTCAAATAATGATCATATATTTGCTTTCCAATTTCCCAAAGTGTGCAGAGTTGCATCATTGGAACATAAATTTAGCATAGACCATTAATGCCGGAACCGTCTTCAATTACCCATTAAGAATTCCCTCAACTCACATTTCCCCCTAAGTACATTTTTTTCTTCTCTGGTGCCGACAAAATTATAACACAAGCATGCCACTGCCTTTAAAAAAATCATGCATTTCAATGCCTTTCGAAATGGTAAACGCCCACCATATGTATGACGGTAAGGTGAAAAGTTCTCGACCTGACAATAAAAGACTGCGATTTTCAGTTAAAAAATTATATTATTTTCCTACATTATCTCCCTTGACTTCAACAGACTTGGTTCAACCTTTTTTCAACATCTAACTTCTAACTTAAGGCACTTCCCAGAAAAAATCTCTTCAAGTTTGGGAACAGATGGAAGTCTGAGGGTCAGGAGAATAGGGACGATGGCCGAGCAAATCGTACCCCTAATCCTGTAGTTTTCCCATCGCCAATGCACATTTGTGAGCAGGTGTTATGTCCTGTTGAAAGAGATTTTTTCTTCTCAAAGCCAGGCCCCTTCTCGCAAATTTAGACATCCAGCTGATCATGAAGGTTGGAGAAATATTTGCCTGTAATTGTTCTGCCATCTTTAAGGTAATCAATCAACAGGATTCATTTCGCATCCCAAAACACACTCGAGAGAACAGTTTGAAGCCTGTCATACGCACTACTGACACGTGCAACTAGGCAGAAATCACGAAGTTTCGCCGATTGGAACGCAATCTCTGTGTAAGGCCGAGAACTTTTCACCTTACCCTCGTAATTTCATGTCATGACAGAATCAACAAAAGAAAAAATCCACTTGACAACTGATATGAAAGTATTTTATCAACAAAGCAACTAAAACAGAGGAATAAAAATTTCTTATGTTGTTATATAAAGTTTCAACCACTGCTCAATTTTCTGTAGCTCAACACTAACTAAATTTGCTTGCTTAACGGCCAGACAGGTCCCTAATAAATGTATGTTTATGAATTAAAAGTCAAATCTTACTACATAAAAATAGCATCAAAAATAGCATGAATTTTTTTTTAAAAGAACAGTGGATCATTAAAAATACTTCAAATTTCAAATGAAATTCAATAACTTAGGCAGTGATAGGATAAATCAGTGATGGGACTGCAGGATGTGATTTAATCTCTGATAAGGAATTACTTACCCATGGCTTTTGTGACTCCAACACATTTTCCATGAAACCAATCTTCACAGATGTCACAGCAAATCATAAACCTGATGGAATATTAGTGAAACTTTAATTGAGACAAAGAAATCACATGATCAGGTAATGGAGAGTATACCCTATCAATTGAATAACCTTTAACTAAAAGTAAAAATCCTTAGAAAGCATAATTTTATGTAGAAATACTCCTCCATAATTAAGCTGAGCTGTGCAATTCATACCAGGAGGAGCTATTTATTATTTAAAGGTATTTAAAAGTTCAACACTCACAGAAATTGAAGCCGTAAAGACATGCATGATTATTTGGCTGTGATTGAGCATAGTGAATGATTTGAACCAGATAAATCATTTACTTAGTAAATGATAGCATTCAATTAAGAGACTATGCTTAAAAATACAATTAAAAACTGTCATATTAGTCATAGTGATTTCTAGGGCAATGCCATTGTAAGTTTACTCACCATGAAAATTGCCCTGTTAATACTATGATTTTCACGCTGTGAATTTAAGAAGTACATAAGGAGCGATTGGGAGAAATCCAGATATTTTTAAATCAAAATGGAAGTTACAATTGAAAACCAGCAGGCAATAAAAGCGGCAAGAAATTGAAACGAGTGCCAGAAATTTAATTTCCACGGAAGAAAACCCCAGCAAAAGACCAGCAATAAAGAATTCCTTGCATAGGTAAACTCAAAGGCCTTGCGTTCATCCCCAGGGACATACTTCAAAATGACTCCTCCAAGAAACATAATTTTAAAATAGTGAATCTAATAATAACAGGCAAAGTAAAGGTCAATCGCTTCACCTCATGGAGCAAATTGATGTAAGGAAAATCACTTCAAACATCAGCTAGCTCTTCATTGAGGCCATTTACGAAAATTTTGATAATAGTAATATGTTTAACATATCATCTAGAAGATAGGTGACATAGGAGTTTTGGTTGATCACTCCCACCCGAGAACTCTTTATTCTATTCAATTTCAAACTCTAATAAAAGCACAAAATTTCTGTTATGAATTATTTCTGGCATGTTAGAATTTTAGCATCAAAATCAATCACTCTCAAAAAGACAATAATTAAATTAGATCTTAAGAGGAGGCAGGTGAGCCATCTTTACCACTGCGGGCAATCAAATGAAAACCGAACATCCACCATAACACACAGACCACTAAAAGCTGGCTTTTTATGTATCGATGCTGCCATCGCTAGGAAATCTGCATAGTGATCTGCAACTCACAGGCGCACACAGAGTTTGGGTTATGTCCTTGTTGGTGCACAGACTGGTTGTTGTAGGGGGTGCTTGGTTTTCATTCAACTGCCCCTCATAAATACCATATTTGAAGGCACATAAGACATACATTTGTTTCCCAAAATAATGTTTAAAATAATCATCTGCCAATTGCATGTGATGGTTCAAACTCCCATGAGTTAATGTTCAGTACTGAATATTATTTTTACCCCCAGATGATCAATATCACTTATTTTTACTCCATTACATTTACTTATGCATAATATTTATTAATTAATTGACAAATGTTGTAGTTGGATCATTATTATTAATTACAATGCTATTACATGATTATCATGTCGCTCACTTTGGTGAACTCAATAAGGTGCGAGCAAGAAATCATATGAAATCGATCCTATTTTATCACAACTGATCATAGTAAAACAGTGTGCTCTGTGGAATCATTTGCTCTAAAAACTTACCCTTATTTATATAATTACAGGAGAAAAACAAATAAAGCTACACAATTCAATTCAAACTAATAAAATTACACTATGCTAACATTTTTGGCATATACATCAATGATTATGACGGCATTTATTTGGATTTTCTGAAATGTAAGAACTAAAAGGAACTTTAAGTGAAGTTGGTGGGATGTCATGCTCTTTGATAGACTGTTTAAACCCTTTCTTCATTTGTACATTAGTGAAATGAGGGTGCGTCTTATAAGCTGTCTAATACAGTAATAGAAATTATGTCACCAAGAAAAACAATAGAGTAAACATACGCCTGCTATTCAAGAACAGATGTTTTAACATTTTTGTTGTCCTCCATTTTGAAAGATGTGCAAGAGGAATATGCCAATCGATTAACTTCATTGAAAGCATGCACTAACCCAGTCTTTCAGCAAATTTGCTCAACGATCACCAGCACTCAACAGGAGACTTCATTGAAATTTCCTAATTCGAATGTTACAAACATTGCCCTTGATGGCATGCACTGTTTTAGACTTCACTTTGTCGAAGTTCACCATTATTTAAGACTAAAATAAAAAAAATATCAAGGAATATTATAAATATTTAACATGCAAATGAAAAGGCATTGTTTGACCCAATCAATAAAGATTATACCACACCTCTGTATTATTCTGACGCGCTAACATATTACCAAACATCAAAACCATGAAAATAAATTCTAACTAAACCGCCGACCTCTAAAAATATATTTTCTGAATTTTTCTAAGGAAAAACAATGAAGGATGTGAATTTGTTGATACCTATATCAGAATAACGCAATATGGGAAAAACTATTATTTATTTATAACAGCATTAACTAAGTTCTGTCACCTAAGATGTACATCAATGGTCAGTGTCACGACTGCTACCACAACGGTTGGTTAATGGGCAGAACAGGATTTATTTGCATCCCTTAGTCATAACTACAACAAAACAAATCCAATTTTGAAAATATCCAGAAATATTTCTAATAGTATAATTGACTTTACAAACACCCTGCGCTGATTGTTACCACAACCTATATCACGGCCAATTGAATAAAAAAATTCAATGAAACCATAATTGAGCCCTTTCTAACATGGCTCTTTACTCTCTTCATGCACAGAATGTTAAACAAAAAAAAAACAACTTATACCTACTCCGCTCCTTGAGTGAAATGAATCCATACCAAGCATGTACGTCCTTAAGCCCATACCAAAGTTCTATAGAGACCTTGCTGCCTTCATTGAGGGCACTAAACTCAATTTTGCACATTCCGTAGAACACTGCATGTTATGGATGGTTTGGCTGTACGGAAGTATTCTGTGGGCAACAGTGTCCAACCAAAATATGGAGTAATAATGTTGACAGACATTAGTATCCACCAATAAAGTTAACATTATACAGTGGAACCTCGCTTTTTGAGCACCTTGCATTGCAAATAATTTTCAAAACAAGCAAATATTAGTAAAAAATGGCTTCCTTAATGAGTGAATTTTTGCATACTGAGAGACAAGGAGAGTGGAATTCCTGGAAAGATTGCACGCCTGCTACTTCAGTTTGTTTTTAGCACCCGTTCTGCGAGCACTGTTAGTGTCACTCATGATCACACATTTTTCCCAAGTTGTGTCAAACATATTTTGTGAGATTTTTCGTGCAAAGTCTAACAACATTTTGGGCTTAGTCTAAAAAATGTCTCATAAGTAAAATCTGCATGAAGACAGCTATAGAGCAAAAATAGCAGTAGAAATGAAAAGTAAAACCATTGCAAATAAGGAAAAAGGTGTGAACGTGACATGTAACAAGCACATCAACAATATGCATGCTCTTCAAAAACAAAGACATGACAAAGGAGATAGATGCTTCAAAAAGAGTAAAATGAATATCTACACAACGGTTATGTATTCTCCACTGTTTAAAAAGTTGCTTCTTACATGGATGAACAAAAAGTGATTTCAATGTGACACCACTAATGAAAATATCATATCTGAGAAAGTGAAGTGATTTTTGCTGACTTCGTTAATACAATGACAGGATCATTAATTGCTGGAGAAGTATTCAAGGGAATCCATGAGTGGGTCGAGAATTTTACAAGAAATACCTGTATCCACAGCATTGTGAGGCATGGGGAAGCAGCAAGTTCCGACTCAAATGCAGCAGAGAACTACATCGGTGGCTTCAAGAAGCTTGCATATTCTGAGGGTAACCTGCCATAACAGGTTTTTAATTACGACAAGATGGTCTCTTCTAGAAGAAGATGCCGAAGCGAACCTGTATTTGAACATACAGCAGTAGACATAAATGCATTGCCGGGCCACAAGCCAGTGAAATGCCAACTCATGCTGCTATTTTGTGACAATGCAAGCAGCAAATTTGAAAATTAAACCCTTGCTTGTTTACCATTTAGAAACTCCATGAGTTTTCAAGAGGTGTCCCCAACAGCAGGCTAAATCTGATGAGGAGGTCATGGGAAAATGTTGCATTGTTCCATGCCTATGAAGAATTATCCTAATAAGACAGTGGCTGTGTGTCAGAAACTTTTTTATGATAATTCTGAGTTACAGTTTTACAAAACTCTGAAGTGTCAACAGAAACAAATGCCCCTATACAGCTTTCCAGTAAAAAGGAATTTGGACTTAACATAAATAATTAGTTATTTATTTTGATTCTTTTTGCTCATGCAAATCAAGTTTGCATTCCTGGTTGCTTCATTCCGCAATAGAACAAAAGATAATGATGAACCACAATCCTAAACAATGTATATATAGTTTTCTTTAAATGAACTTTGAACATAATTGTTTTGGCATGGAATGCATTATCGTACATTACATTAATACATATTCAAAAAATTGTCTCACTAAAGTGCGTTTTGCATTAGGAGAAAGATTGCAGAGCGGATTATGCTCATTGTACGAGGTTCGACACGACATATAACAGAAAAAACAAAAACCAAAGGCAGTGTGTGAAATAAGAGGCTGTAATAAGGATAGCAGAAGTCTCACAATACAGAAGTAGAGATCACAAGGCATGCGATTAGAACAAACTTCCAGAGAACGCCAATATTCGCCACGGCAGTCCATGTTTTCAGTGGATCTAACACACAACTTATTTCCTTCTCATTGTAATAATTAAATTTTAAGATACCATTAAGGTAGACTAAAGGTTATTTTCAAATAGATGCTCAGCAATTATTCTACACACATGAGATTCCAGGGATTTAATTTAAATTTTATTTTATTCACTAACTGATACACATTGGTCCCAGCCCTATCTGACCCAATTAATGAGTTTCCAATGGGAAATGCTTCTGAAATGGTTTGTCCGCCCATTCCCATGAGTTCTGAAGGAAATAAGGAGTCCTATCAAAACCAAGGTTATCGTTAGAGACTAATATTTTTTAATGATGAAATCATGTTCTTTAAAAATAAAACCTCTTATTTTTGCCTGCATGACACAGTAGCTATAATTTGCACTTAAATACTCCAAAAGTAGCACATTCATTCCATTTAATTCACAGTTCAAAGATTACCCTACTTTGTCTTTAATAGTAATATTTGGACGATTTGATACGATGGAATCACAGAATTAGAAATGAGTAATAACTTGTAGAACTGACATTTACATGTACACTTATATATGTGAGCTCGACGATTAATTCAGGCATACTCTCAGCTCTCAAACAGTAGCGCTGACATTTTATTAGAGATAAGGATGACAAAAATACTCTTCATAACAAAGTCTGGGAAACTAATCCACTTCAGAAAGAAAAAACTGCAACTTTGTCGATTCCACTTAATGTCACCTAGTACATTAAAAGGAATTAAAAAAGCAGCATTTTTTTCTGTCTACTTCACTAATGGTCATATTTGAAATCACAGACCCTAGGACTTAGCAGAGTGATTCTATGGTCTCAACTACCATTCAAGGAAATAACTTTGGAGGGAACAAACATTTAGAGCATACTCAAATTACAAACACATTGAGGGGAAAATTTAAGGTCACTTTTTCATTAAGACTCACACACCTGATAGTATTGTCATACTGTACAAAGAATCCCCAATGCCAAGAGTACACCTAAAATATAGTTCAAGGACAAGATTTCACTTGAACTATAATACTTTTCCACTTAGTAATGAGCTGATTCAACAAGACTATGCAAATATGTTGCCTATTTTGTGTTAAATAAACATTATGCTTAGAATTTTCATTGAAACAACAAGATGCTTGTCTTAATTAGATAAAGAGATTGTCTTTTAAAGTGCATTATTCAGGAGATACAAAATGCATTAGTAAAATGTTAAGAAAAGTAGTTTCACTTTCGACAAACAAGATGTCTTCAAATAGCTTGTCTTGGTAACCACCCAAGAAGGGTAGCATACAAATGCACATGCGTAAATACACCCTATTTCAATCAATTTCGGCTTTTTGGCGGCATTAAAAGCAGCATGAAAGTGAAACAAATCCTACAAAAGATGAAGCAAATGTTTTCCAAAGGCAACAATCCAATTACTAAGCTCAAGTGACAGAGGCACCGAAATCATTGGGCCATTTAAGAGATGCCGAGAATTGTTTGCTACCAATTCATCACCCACTACCTCACAACTGCCTCTTACTACTACTGGCTTGCACGTTGTTGGATGGCTTTCGTGCTGGGGAGCAGTTGTTTGTTCGTTTGTGGTATATGTGTTAGCATGAGTGTTGGATGAAGGGATTTTTGCACGAGTGCGTACGCCGCTGTGTGTGTAGTTTTTCATGTTGTTGATATCGCACGTGGTATTGTCCCCATTTACGGGTGGTGACCTAACACCCCCCTCCGCCACACGCCCTTGCAGTGGCTTGCGGGGTATTATGTAGATGTATTAGATCACAGTCACAACTTCATCAGAATGAAAACTCACAACTTTTCAAATTTTGAATTGACCAAATATTTCATTTTTGGGGATTCAAGAACACCATTCCTTAACTTCATAGTGCGGTATGAAAGCATGTCGAGTATCAAATGTAAGATCAACTCACCTGTTGTTGTGAGGTTTTTTGCATATGCACCAAAGCCTGTTGGGATCGTCCTCGGAATTGACACTGGTGTCGTCATCCTCCTCCTCCTCATCCTCTTCCTCGTCCTCACTCGCCATCGCTTCCTCCATCTCTTCTTTCTTGGCCAACCTCTTGGCCGCAGCAGCAGTCCGCCGTCGCCTTCCCCCACGAGCACTGACCACGACGGCAGGCTCTTCCATTGCTTTCACCAAACTCGTCTCCACCCTTTCCATCTTGATCACCTTCTGCTCCTGCTCCTCCGCCACTTCCACCACCTTCAACACTTCCTTCGCTTTGGGGGGAGTCACGTCAACCTCCGCGGCACTCTTAACCAGATGCATGTCTCGGAGGTTTTTCTCCTCTTCATCTTCTGAAAGCACCAACTTGAGCTCC
Organism: Hetaerina americana; assembly: GCF_022747635.1. NCBI lineage: Eukaryota > Metazoa > Arthropoda > Insecta > Odonata > Calopterygidae > Hetaerina > Hetaerina americana. The sequence continues at coordinate 109,325,162 of NW_027286763.1, forward strand.
TCGTCTCCCTCACTGTTTTCAATCACCATTCCTGATGCATCAGAGCTTGGATGCTCGGGAACACGGCGCATTACATCGGGAGCGGAAAAAAGAGCGGGGCCAAAGGCATCGGCCAGGTGAGCCGGGGGTTTTCGGTTCTCCCTCTTTGGGTAAAGTTTACGAGATGCGGACAACATGGCTTCGGTAGGCGACACTGGTCCCGATACCTTTGAGCCTAACGGAGTACCCGCGTGCAAGTCCGACAGAGAACCACCAGTAAGACTGTTCAATCCGTTCTCAGACTTTTCATCCATGTGAGAGACGGCCATACTCTCAGGCACTGCCGACGGCATCGGCGGCTCCTCCAGTGCCGACACTGGTATCCCAATATCTTGCTGAGGCAACTTCTCCACGTGCACCTTCTCCTGAACGAGCACTTTCTTCCCACCTCGACCCATCATGATGATGGGCTTCTTTGGTGCATTGCTGGAAACACCCATGGCAACTGCATCCGCGGCCACCTGGGAATGGTCCTCCTCGGGTTCCGGAATACGCTTTCCACCCCTCCCGCCCCTGCCTCTACTGCCTTCCCCCCCACTCCTTGGCCTGCCTGCCCTCCTCCTCCCCCTCGTGCCACCGCGACCTCCCCTCACCAGGACTCCCATGCCCAATTCTCTCTCCGGTCGGAAGCCTCGCAGGCCTCGCCCTCTTACCCTGGCACCGCCCCAAGAGCGACGGCCACCGTGCAATGCTCGACCCGAGCGAACAGATTCTTCCCGCTCGTCGTCAATGGTCCCGGAGTCTGCAACATCATCCTCCTCTGTGTCCTCTGTGTTATCGGTTGTCGTAGCTGTTGTGTCACCATCATCCTCATCCCTATTGCCCTCGAGACCAGACTGCATAGATAATATTTCTGGTGAAGACAGCTTCTCCACCTTTACTTTGGCTGTAGTTAACGAACAAAAATATACTGTTAGCAGGAAACTAGTTCAAGGAATCATCGTTCAAGAATTCATCACTAGAAAAATTGGATAACTCACACTCAGGTTGCATCGACAACAATCAATACTCGAATACCAATACCAATTTGAACATTTTAAGTTCATGTCATTAGTTTTGTAAAAAAACAATTAAATATGACTAGAAAGTTCATGAGAATTAATGTTCAAAATTAATGGTCGACTAAGTGCTCATCTTGTATTTAGAAAATTGAAATGACTAATTGATTAAGGGCATCAATGGAATCAATGTGAGGCATTCTCAGCTGGAAGTATTACATTTACATAAAAGAGGTGACTAGAGACAGGGAATCGGACAGTATATTCCATGAAAAGTTATAATTACACCCAGCGTATTTACTTTTAAAAAATTTTCCAGGACAGCTTCTGAAAAACACAACTTAATGAAGTCAAATCAATAGGCGAGTGATATTTGCACTTCCACCCTTACCTAGGACCTGCAGCACATACACATAGGCATAGTTGGTGTTATATGCAAAAAATTAATCTAGTCATAAGCCAAATTTAAGAGTAATTTAATGAAGCCAGTGATTCAAATAGATCATGACCCTCTAGAACAGATGTTATCAATAGTTTATCAGACACTGTTCGGTTTTAGCGCTGCAGTTTTTCTTTTCATTAGTACACCAGTTATTTCAAATGTAATTTTCCACAGGCAGATATTATTGATTGAAATGGTAATCAAATTAATGCCAAAATAATTGTCAATCCTTTCCTTCCTCAGTTCTCACCTCTAAAATAACCCAGGTTCGTCCACTAAAAGTGATCATCCTACCATTTTCCAAAAAAAATTGAATGTCTTTTAATTCTCATTCATAGTACATTAGTAATGATATGAAAAAAATGCTCAACTCCAGAGGAAATCCTTATTGTATAAACAATGCATTACTAAAGAAATTAATTGAATGCAAACAATGTGTCCAATGAAATAAAATTTCCTTTTTTCCTATCGGATTCACATCATTCAGCTATCTCCTTAATTTATCACCAACAGAATCTTCACCAATACACTAAGAAGAGTTGAAAACCATACAAAACCAAATGACCAACCATTTTATGACAACCTTCAGCAGGGGTAAAATCCTTTTCAGGATTCCCGATGGCAATGAGAGTAATTTAAGTTGACAGTTGCTTAGACCAAAATTAAAAAGAAATAGAAGGAAATACAGAGGAACATTGAGGCAACGTTGAAATAAATCTATTTGTCCCAAATCCATCACACCAAAGAAAATATTCATTGCAAAGAAAAACAACATCAAATACAATTTAATTTAAAGTAGACATCACTCAAATTATACCTCAAATAAACATCATTAAAGAGTTAAGCGCAAACTGAATTTGTTTCAATAGAGAAAGAAGCATTTGCTGCCAGGAGTGTTAAGCAAACAAAAATACAAAGACAAATGCTTATCTGATGGCATAATTTGATCTAGAGTGGACATCTGCCCAATGACTCAAACCATGAAATTAGCAACACTAATGCTTTTAGCACAGATGTTGAGATTTCAATGGTTTTAACCTTCCATCTAGAAAGTCCCACTGCTGTGCATCCTGAGATGTGCTTCTCTTACTTGTCCAGTGAACCAAATGATCATGATCATTTCCCTATAAGTACCTCTCACAGAAAGCACTGCGCATGTAGCACTAGACCAGCACTCCCACATTCCCTCCACAACAATACATTCACCTTAAATGAACAACACTTACCACCTCCTCTCTTCATAACTAAACAGATTAATGTTTGCTACTATCACTAACTCAATGCAACTAACTATGCACTAACGCAATGTACATTTTATGAATAATTTATAAACATACATCGGGAGATGTGTAGATGAAGTGTCTAAGAATAGGTTTTCTTATAGGAGCTTTGGAACACCATAAGCCAATCTATCTTTTTAATCACATTCAACAAAAGAACAATACAATCTCTAATCTGCAATTGCTAACTTTAAAAGATGTTCATAGGTCCAGAGAGGACTAACCATGAAAATGAATGAGGCATATTAAATAGATTTCTCCCCATTCCAAAATCACCAGGGGGCCACTTCACCCAGACAATTTATTGAATAATTCAAGTCTGCTGGATTAGTGCTGCAACTAATGTTGATATGCTGCAACATTGCTACCACTAACATAGAGATGAAAGCATCCATAAATTAATTTTACAAGCAGAACTACAATCTTAGGCCAGATTTCGGATCAACCCTCATAAAACACAGTACTGTGCTCGTAATCCCCAACTAACATCCTAAATAATCCTTAAACACCATACTAACCATTAAAATACCTTATTCCCTGGCTATGCATACCTTCTGCATCCCTTGATTTCACCAAAAATGCCTATTCTTTTCCTCCCACATACCACACTTTCCCAACAATCTCCCTTCTATCGCAGCCTTAAGCATTAATATGTCCATTATAGATACCAAATGTAAAAGGTTTTTGATCATATACAGTAAATGTCATAGCTATTACAATGTGTGAACTAAAATACAGATGTTTTTATAGCTTATGGAAAATAAATATAGCTATTGCATAAACATGAGGCCCTACAATGATTATGCTGCTAACATGATTTATTTTCAATCTAACTTAGATTGACATATCAAATTGCCCATTTTTATGCTTATTATCCCACTGAGTCTAACTTGTTTATAAATAGTAAACAATACTAACGGCTGATTTTCAAAATACTTACAGACATCTCCTGTTGTTCTGATTCCACTGATATCACCAATGTTCGTCAAACACACCTTAGGCTGCTGGACAACTTCTACTTTAGGCTGAACACCATGCGTGGACATGACAACTGTTGTTACTGTTGGTGATGAGCCCATAGCAAGTTTAGGGGGTTTGGAAACTGCAACGAGTGTAGGTGCAGCCTTTGGGGCTATGGAGACAGGCACTTGAGATGTAACAACTCTCTGGGTGGTGATGACAGGCTTTGCTTCTGCGGGGGTCTGCCAAACAAGGACAGCATTTCAAATTTTGACAAATATTAAAAAATGTCTGCACACTAATAAATTTAATAAACATTTAAGGAAATCAATAATACGACCATATCAAATCAATTCTGTTGAAACTTGATATTTTGTATGGAAAAGTTTCATTCATCAGTAGCTGATTATATTATCCAAGGTAAAAATTTCAATTATCGGACAAGTATTTGTATAAATAAATAGCCTATTGATTCAACTTCATTATAATTCACATTAAAGTGATGCAACACATTAACCAACAGAACGAAACATCCTCTAAACTGCAAGTATCCCATCCGCATGGAAAAGGATTGTAGAATGCAAATATTCAGGTATTTTCAGAGATAAATCAAAATTAATCCAATGGTTTTTCCTCTTGAATAAGATTCCAGGACAAATTCTAAACAACTCCATTACATATATATGTTTACCAAGTCATTGTCTGTAAAAAGAAAATGCTCTTGCATGGTTCGTGAAGTGCAATCTCTTCTGATTTGCTCGTTTGAAATCCCGCGATTTGACCGAGCATCTTTTAGAATTATACTAGAAAGAGAAAGATGAATGTCAAACATTCTGCAAAGACATGATAGTTTCTAGATTGTTTCCTAGCTGTGAAAGGTAAAAGTTTAAACAGAAGATCCATTTGAATTCTCTGGCTTAGTTTCCATCATACATTATTTTTAGAGCATCCCTCTGAACAGTGGAATATTTGAGGAGTCAGTTCTTTTTTTATTTACCCAGTCAATGTCTGCTCCACATTTGTACTTTCATTTTCACATAGTTAAGCCTAAAACTCAATAATAATAGTAAATGTCTTTGCATCACATTTACCATTGAATTATTCTGTATCTCATTATAATCTTCTGTTAGGTGAAACATAAAGAAATGCTGACTGAATCCATTCATCCAATTTATGTTGAAATTATCAAAATCTTAAAGTGATCGGCAAAACCACTTCTCCCTCACTCTATAAGAATTTTTTCCATGTGCTCTCTTCCTGGTCCTCTTTCAAGGAGTGTGAGACCAGCAGAAGTATGAACCCCATCAGCAAAAAGAACAATTAATTCTCAGAGAAAAATATGAAGCCTTATCACTTTCATTCATTCGCTATTGGCTAAACAATTTCACTCTCATTTCGTGAAGTATATGTTTGAAAGGTAAGATCAACATGAGAACTTACAGAACAATCATAACTACCATGACTAATCATTTCCAACTTCAATTAACTGAAGCTGAATGTGTACTGAAATTTCAATTTTTTGAAGGCCTTATCAAAAAATATTGGCAAATGATCGCATTCAATTACCTTCTTTACCAGAGTAAAAATGAAATTTTAGCAATCAATACCATGCACTTATATACGAACATAAAGCCAGAGTGCCTAATGCTTAAATATTAAAGGGTAAAGGCGGGCAGAATCAGAAATCACTGACGGATGTGGGTAATATTCAAACTAAATCATTCAACCAACATGAAAATCAGATCTTAAAGGTTCGCAAGACCTTAGGCTAACTGACATGAATGGAAAATATGAGCAATAGATGAGCAAACGATTGTGAAATGAAAACTTGGACAAATCTATTGCACAGATCACATCATTACGGCAGGCCCTTGCCACTACGGACGATATGGGGCCGGGAATTGTATAGAATAGACAAAATCCCAATTATACAAGTTTTTATGTACGTGACTCCATGGAACATTTCCACTTTGATCTGATGCACCCTTGATTGACATTGACTTCAAACAACTCCACATGATTCATTAGAATACATTAGCTACAAAGTGTGAGAAGATACCATTTAGATATGAAATAAACTATATATCACCGATTTTCTCCAATAATTGATTTTCTCCTATAGTTGAGTATTTTCATTTATTCATGCTTAATTACTGAAGTCATTTTCTTAATACATGAGAACCTGAGCTACCTTGCCATTTGACTTGTGCAAACAGTTGTCCAACGTCAAAATCTTGAGGAAAAAACAAAATTATTTTCATTTAGTGTAGTTTTGATGCTATAAAGCAAGTTTCAATACTTTTTAACATTCAGGAGCCTTATTTTAATTATGGAATTGAGGCAGTTTAAGGGCACGGCAGTTGTTCATCACCAGTTCTTGCATTTTTCACGCTTCATGATGTTCACATCAAAATCAATGTCATCCCTCATAATTTTGAATTGATGTGCTACATGAATTGACTTTTTCATGCGTTCTTACTATGCATAAATTACATAACTAACTCCTATTCATGCAATGCACACACATTTTGAATCTTTGTCTGGCTGATTGAGGATACAAATTTAAATAGATCAAACTTCTGTCACCAGTAGTGCTCGTACTACCTCGCCATAACCGCAGAAATTCTTCCACGAAACTGTTCACATTACGGCTCTCAACCGTGTTCGTTAAGTGTACATAAAAGCAACTAATGCAAAAAAGTTTCTTTATACACGCTAATGTACATGAGTGACCAGCGGGAAAACTGGAAATGAAATGGTGTTAATACAGGGTTCTAAATATGTTGGAAAAATATGAAATTAAAAGGGACGTGATAAAAATTTTGTAGATTGCAGGAAAACATAAATTCCAATGATGCAAAAACGGAGTTTGACTGCATTATGGATTATGGAAAAGAGGATCATAGTGGGTATATCTTTGTCACAGATATTTCCATTACTTGTCTTCTCTGAAAATAATGTAATTCATACAAGAACATTGGTATTTAATTACTTGGATGGCAAATAATTTGTTTTAGTATTACATATTCTTTCATTTTCTTAGCTGCATTTCGAAAATATCCAAGGAGAACATGCCATTGCAAAACAACTTACAATAGACTTCCCCGGAATTATCATTAGCCCCTGTGGCACCGTGGTATGCTGAGCACCATGTTTCCTCTCCAACACTGCCGGCATCATCATCACTTTCACGGGCTCTTTGGAGGAAACACTGCCGATTGTTTCTGTCCTTGTGATTGTGGGATTAAGATCCAGTTGTTTCAAAACAGGCACCAGACACGCACCAGTACCAACATTGCTGGGGGGCACCAGGGAAGCAGCAGTAACTGCGGCTAGTGAGGGTGAAATGTTGGCCATTGCACTGCTGGCGGCCAAAGCTTTCTGCGTCACAGGAGGGGGCGGCTTGGGAATTATGGGGGCATTCGGGGTTACATGTGCACCAGAGCCACGAGCACCACGTACGCTCCCTCCTCGACCGGCTCGCCCTCCTCGGCCTCGGACCCCTGAGCTGGACCACCTCCCACCAAGACGTCCCCCTCTTGCTCTCCCCTGCAACACACAACATTTCCGTGCCATCAAAGTTCAGCTCAAATTGCAGCAACAAGTACACACGGAGAAAAAATATTCACGCATGAAAGATGGCGAACAATTAATATCCCATATGCTTCAAATAAAAAAATAACATTAATACTATCTATTTTCTTACCCAACCAGACTCAGTAAATAATTATAATGATTACCGATTGTTTAGCCAACATTTCGTGGAATGAATTTCGTCAAGAATAGTACAAAAGTATACGCACAAAACTCAAATGCAGAGATAATTGGAGGACAAAACGGGGCACTGTAAAACATCAATTTTAAATACATTAAAAAGTCAGTCCCATTAGCTCCAAGCTAAAAGATCATCAAAATTAAACAACAAATAGGTGCCACCTTTGAATGCCTTTTTCAAAACTGACATCATTTACCACTCAGGGATCCCTAGGTAATACATCTGTTGAGCATTTTTATACCCATCGCATCGCAGATTTCTCATTTTTTCAAAACCTCAGTATGGTACATCAAATCCTTCTCCCTTACAATCATTATGATTTTGATTTACATTCCACTCTGATGGGCAGGGTTGTTTCATATCCTTTCATAGAAGTAAGTACCTCAAAAACATTAGACGAATTATATGAACCCTGCTAATCTTTTTAAAAGCCAAGACACCTGGTAGCTTTCCTTTGTAATAGCAACACGATTTTTCAACGAAACATTAAGACACTATTGCACTCCAGAGACAAAGGAACAGTTTAAACATTAGAATTCTAAAGGGGGATGGTGAATCAGCCAAAAAAGTGATGACCATGGTTTATAGGGACACGCACAGAATAATTCACATTGATTACTCGCAAAAAGGAAAGACGATAAATGTAGAGTATTAAGCCTCGTTGTTGCACCAGTTGAGCCAAGAAATCAAGAAAAAACATCCTCATATGGCATGGAAAAATTTCTTCCATTAAGACAATTCATGGGTGCAGTTTTGATGGTGAAAATAATGGAATTGAAGTTCAAATTATTACAACACTCATTGCACTTCCAGAATTGAATGTCAGTGATTTTCTCATTTCCATACTTGAAACAATGGCAGAGCAGAAAACTGTTCATGACAAACGAGGAATTCATTGCCAATACAGATGCCTCAGTATGTTCAGGACCTTCTGAAATCCTACTTTTCGGTTGGCTTAAAATTTGAGAAAAACTGGGAAAAGCTTTTTGAGCTATAAGGAAATAATGTAGCAAAATAAAAAAATCCAACCATAATAATTTATTTCTCTCTTTTCTCCAAGGGGCTTATTGACTATACATAAAAAATGAAACATTTTTGTTCACCTGACTAAATTTTTTTATCCATGTAAATTTTATTTTTAAGATGTCATTTCTTCCACTTACTGCAAGAGATCAGAACAACATTGTCTGACTGTGTTAGGGGTTATATTTGGGTCAAAATTAGTCTGGTGTGTATTCACCTTGTCTCACACACCCTGGCGGTGGCTTGCAGGGTACTAAAAATACTAATGAATAAAGAAAGTAGCCCACCTGTAATCACGACAACTCATTCAGTGGTAAAGTTTTCAACATTATTTAGTACACAGAACAGACTAAGTTAATTTTAAATAAATCACAAATACCCCCATAATTTTAACTTTGTATAAATTAGAAATATGCCTGAATAATGCACAGCAGAGTTTTGGCAAAACATAAAATAAATGAATTTAGATGGTTTAGGACTATATAGACTTCATTCTTCATTGCGAGAATAAAAAATATCAGTTATTTGACTTGCCGATTCTCCAACCGCTACAGTATATATGTAGTACCACTGCCTCCAGAGTGTACAAGCATGCAGCACCATGCATTCCAGTCTGTTGTAGCAGTTTCACCAAATTATTCTCAAAATAATATCTGCACTGGCATTACCACATTAAAAATGAAATTTTGAGAATTTGCTCCTCATATATATTACAATTTTGCAGCATTTAAATATACCCAATTCGGCAAGTTCATCATTTTTCTCAGACAACTTGTACAACCATGTGCAAGAATATAGATTTTTATTCAATTTGTTATGAAAATCATGACTGATTAGAAAGTAGCCCACCTGTAACCACGACAATGGGGGGAGAAATGTCAATGAGTTAGTGTATACCCAATTCATGGCATTATATATAGAACTTACACGACCCCTTCCCCTGCCCCTAGACCTCGAGGGCTCCCCGTAGCTCTCCCCACTGTCACTTGATTCATCTTCATCCTCATCCTCGTCATCTTCATCGTCAGACGCATCCACCCGGTGCATCCTCCTCCCACTGTGGCCTTCGGCAGATGCACCGGATGAATAGGGCCCCTGGGAAGAAGAATTCGGAGGTGCGGATCCAGGACCAAGGGAAGTGTAGCAATGATCCATTCGAATTGTGTCTGTTATAATGGTCTGCTCATCTGTCGATAACATGTCTGAAATTACAAAAATGCTTTATTTTTAAAAACATTTCCCAACAAAAATGCATACAACGGCAAGAATAGTGAGATGTTTAAACATAGTAATGTGTTAAGAAGCAAGAAACCACCAACCAGTTAAGCTATGCCAGTTTTATCCCTACAAATCAACATCTTGTTTAGTGCAAATTTAAGAAACATATATGTACATGGCGAGGAAACAAGTTTCAAGTTTAGGTAGCATTTACCTCTTTAAAACTAACAATATAATTGAGCCTGTTAATAATTCTCACCACTTTTCAGTGAAAATATAACCATGTTGACCCCCATGCAAAAGTTGATATTCCTTTTCACAATTTAAACATACCCTTTCAACAATGTAGGAATTCTTAGGGCTCATTACTTTGAAATTCTATTGAAAAATCGATAATGAAATCAATTTAGATAATTTTTTGTCTAAATTAATCAGATATTCACATCTGGTAAAACCATGGAAGATGCTGAAAGAGGAATTGCCTAAGGCTACCACATGCATCCAAGCTAATGAAAATCTGCCCCTTAAACAGATGCATACGTATTCCTTTCTTGACCTACTTCACACATGACTATGTTTCATAGTGAGGAATTAGAAGTAAGGTGAATCATGAAAATTGTCACTTTTTCCATAAACTACATAGATTTTATGGAATGTTGGCAATTTCACAATTCATTAAAAACCCCTATGGATTCAAAAACACACTGACTGGAGCCAATGCATGACCCCATATTCAAAAGGTAAAATGGAGCAAGGGAATGGATGAAAACCTTAAAACCTTAGTACAATAATAAAAAAAACCATTTAAAATTTCAATTCAATAAAACCAGTTTAAAACACTGCCTCTTAAATCCATCCCACTTAATTAGATTCTTTACAATTCTCCAGAACTTTCCCATGAAGGCCATCAATCCACTACTGCTTTACACCCTGCTATTGGCCGCTCTTAACATTGATTTTCTTTCCCCTTTGTATGCCTGCAACCCATTTATATCTTACATTATCTGCAGCCCTGCCATTCTCTCTCAAATCTCACCACCACTTATACGAGGGTCATCCGGAAAGTAGTACCCGTTCGTGCCGCATGAAGTGCTGACGACGCGAGTAGCCGCTGGACGAGGTCAGATAGCTTCAGTGGCTTGTCTGCCTTCTCTGAGCCAAGTTGCGTGACGCTAGCATTGCCTGTGTTGTTTCTGTGATTGTTTACAATGTTTAAAAAAATTGAGAACGCCGCCAGTTGTGAAGTGAGGGCAGTGATTAAATTCCTCAATGCAAGAAACGTTCGCCCATGTGATATTCATCGCCAATTAAAGGAGGTGTATGGAGACAATGTAATGGACGAGTCGTCTGTTCGGCGGTGGTGTCGCAACTTCAACATGGGGAGGGGGAACACACACGACGATGAGCGTTCGGGGAGACCGTCTGTCATTACAGACCAACTGGTGAGCTCAGTTGACGAATTCGTGAGGAACGATCGGCGCGTCACAATTGATGACATCTGTGAGCATTTTCCCAATGTTTCTCGAACAATTGTTCATGAAATTGTTAAACACCATCTGCATTATGCAAAAATTTGTGCAAGATGGGTCCCTCGCAAGCTTACAGATGAGCACAAAACCAAGCGTATGGCTGCAGCACTGACGTTTTTGGGACGTTATTCTGATGAAGGAGACTCTTTCTTGACTCGCATAATTACTGGTGACGAAACATGGGTTTGTTATGCATCACCTGAGAGTAAACGACAGTCAATGGAGTGGCATCATGCTCATTCACCAAACAAACCAAAAAAATTCAAGACAGTTCTGTCCACCAGGAAACTCATGGCAACCATTTTCTGGGATCGACGAGGTGTATTGCTTATTGATTTTATGGCCCGTGGAGACACTATTAATGCCAATGCGTATTGTGAAACATTAAAGAAATTACGGCGGGCAATACAAAATCGGCGGCGAGGTCTATTGTCTACTGGTGTCATTCTCGTTCATGACAATGCCAGGCCTCATGCAGCTGGGATAACACAAAAACTTTTGCAGCAATTCAAATGGGAAACTTTCGACCATCCACCGTATAGCCCGGACTTGGCCCCTTCAGATTTTCATCTCTTTACAAAGCTTAAAGACTTTTTGGCAGGAAAAAGATTTGACAGCGATGAAGAACTTAAAGAAGGAGTGACCCTGTATCTCAATGAGCTGGCGGCGAAGGACTATGCAGCAGGAATACAGAAACTTGTCACACGTTATGACAAATGCCTTAATTTGCTTGGAGATTATGTTGAGAAGTAGTTTAAAGTATCCTCTTTCAAATAAAATTTTTTATGTTTGTTAATATTTACTTTTGTGTCTTTATTTCACGAACGGGTACTACTTTCCGGATGACCCTCTTACATACACCAAGCCAGGTAAAACCTATTTCATCATACTTTTCTGCCCGCCCCCCACCAAACTATTTGCTCGATTATAATAGGAAATTAATAAGAAAGATCTTCTCTTTTTTGGTCATCAGAAATTAAGGTACATCAAGACGCTGTCAGGAGGATTCACAAAAATTTTCAAAATTCATTTTTTTATAATGTTACATTATTAAGCTTTTATTGGCATTGTACCTTGGCAAAAGGCAAGTGAAAATTGATTAGAGATCATACTGAACTTTTTAGGTTTTTCATTGCATTTATCCAGTGATCTGAATGCCAATTAAGAAGGTAGAAATTAGCACCACAAGCAAATACTTAACATGCAAAGTCTTGGTAAAAAATCATAAATCATGGACATAATGACATTTTGTCAGATTTTTTGTTTTGCCAGCAAGCAACTACGTATAAACAAGCAGCAAAGCCATGGATCATTTGAAATAGCCTCAAGATAGTGTGCCATAATATCATATATCACCAAGCCTCTCCAGGCCCTACGCTTTCTCCTGAATATTCCCAACATACATCACAATATTATATCAGGCAGGATCACAAGAAATTTGTAAGCTAAGGTTTTCCAGATTGCGATGTCACACTATAAGAATTCTATTTTACCTACATGAATAACCAAATGACTTTCACTGGTCATGCATTTGCAATTGGTTTCACTCTAAGTGAAATGCTAACAGCAAAACTAATATCAAATAAATATTTTTATCTTTTGGACTCGAATATGGGTTTCTTCGAGAATTTCATAACTTTTAATGTCAAAGCTATTGCAGTAGGAACTAGAATTTCTATCCCACGAATTTATGAAGCCCTTGACTTCATGTAATTTGTTATGGACAGCTGTACATTTAACCCAACACAGAAAAAATTCAATTTTATACTTTGAATCCATAATTTACACTATATTTCACCATCCCTCAGATACAGCATGCCAATTTTAAACATTTAACCCTCATACTGAAGGAATTCCAATAAGTTAAACGTGAAACTAATTTTTATTTTACCCCATGTTTCATTGTGAACCAAGTTTATCAATATTTATTCATACATGGATTTATTAAAATCATTTTCTTACTGTACCACTTCGTTATCAAGGCATATTATCATCATTATCTTATTGGCCATCTAAGAGTTCACCTGCAGGCATATCAACTTCAACTGATTGAAATGTTTTTGTTTTTCATGCAAGAATGACTTTTTTCATACTAAAAGGACACCATAGATGTAGCATTCCTTAGTATAAGATATCATTTAATTTTAATTTTGCTATAATAGATTTTTTTAAATTAACACATCAAAAATCAAGCAGAAGATTGAAAATCCGGTAAAAGTACCCAGAAATGTCTGGGAGGTTGAATATTCACATTTTGGATCTGAGAATAACAAAAACACAAAAAACTGCGGCCAAAACTTTTCATAACCCATAGTTATTTCATTAGATTTAGGTCATACTCTGTTAATAAAAAATAATGATCTCTAAACCCTGCAAAAGCATTATATTGATGATGATATTGAAAACTTAAAAACATATTCATCACTTCCTAGGAGCCCATCAATGCATACTATAACAAAAAACACGTCGACAGTAAAACATTAATTAACTATGAATATATGGTACTACTCCCATATTGTAACATATTTTCCTGATTAAGAACAGATAGTAGCAATTTTCTACAAGATAAGATACATATCTAGTAGAAAAGTGCAACTCTCCATTTTTTTCATGTTCGAATTTCACCACATTATGCCTGGCACTACTCAATATTCCGCTAAATTCCATTAGAGAAGTTCTACTTTGCTTTTTTCATGAATTTTTTTACAAACACATGCAATTTCCATCAAAATTACATGTGTTCGTATGAACAAATTGATATTCATATTCCTCAATTTAATTTAATCCTGCAAGAAAGCTACTTTTTGAGGAATCTAAATACTGCTATAATATATTTTCCTATCATCCTCAATTTTAAAATTGTTTTCACTGGCCCCCTTCAAAAACTAAATCTAAGGCTTCGCTGTATATCTCCACTACTAACCACACTTAAGAACACAAAGGTTGATTTGATAATAGGTGAGAGTAGGCCTAGCCCAGTACTAAGTCATATTTGGGGAACGATATTCACACTACCGGTTCGGGGAACCATTTCTTTTCCCTTGTGCCTGCAATGGTTTCCTAGGACGATCTAATCGCTGGCAAATCACACCATTTGGGCAAAGCTGAGGGTGCCCAGAGGCATCAGCTGGATCTTACAGCCTGTAGCCCAACCCTCAACCTACTGTCCAGTATGTGTGGAAACCAATTTGTCAGATTAGATATGTCTTATATTCTTAAATAAACACTTATTAATCATTAGATTAATTGGAAAAAACAATTTCACTTTAAAGCAGCTGTTATTGTTATGAAAATGTTGTAATGTTATTTCCAATACCATAAAAATGTTGTCTCCTGAAAATAAATATTTTATTGCACTATCCAAACTAATACCAGTTTTTTACATAAAAAAGGAATAAGGTACTAAGAATATATTTCAGTGAGGCATGATTTCTGGAGACATTATATGACCCCTTGCACCATAAAGTGAGTCAAGAAGTATGTGCAATATCATATTTCACAGGGTCTGCATCTCAAAAATAAAAGCTACTGCACAATTGCATATTTTTTTGCTTTTGTAGAAACTTCTAATGCTAATTTATTACATTATTTGTCCGCATCATTTTCTTTCAATTCTTTACAGATCTTTCAAATTGGATTTCCAGCTCCATGAAACAGACTTTGGATCTCAAATATAATCTTAGACAAGAATTTTAGTCAACATAAAAATGCTTACATGTTTTATTAAGTGCAAATACCAAAAGCCAAAAGGAATACCAAAAACTCACAAACACCAATTTTACATGCATAAATAAAAAAAAAATATTAGCACATCCTGTCTCTAAACTACCCATAACATTATGAAAACGACGAAAGATTAAAATAATTCAATTGCTTACAACAAACGAGTGGAATCCTGAAGAAACGAGTAATGTTCAAGATGCAATTTATTACCCCATGATTTATTTCTGAATTTAAATTGACAATATGTATTAAGGCACACTAAGTGCACACACTGTGGTAGTTTGGTTTGTGATGAAACATCTGCATGAAAAAGAAAATTGTAAAAGTGGACCCATATTTGGACAAGGGTAAATTTTCCCCAGTGCTTCCTGCTGCCCCCAATGATTGAGTGGACATGCCTTTCACAGCTCATGCACTTAACACAGGACCAAACCATTACTGCTACGTCATGGCATGCATGGATTAACGGGATGCATGTGAAATCTATGTGCTGAAAATCCATGCATGGATTTACACTGTAATTCTGATCATCAAAGATTGATTTTTTAAACCGATTTCGTCAGCTGAGATTGTCAGCTTGAATAGGTGCTAAATAGTAAGCTGAGCTTCAACCAAGTTCAACCAAGGAAATAATTAGTGTGAGATACATAACTGAGATTGATATGTGAAGTATATTCGGGTCTGTGGAAGTCTGGTTCATGATCAAAGATGACATTTAAATGAAAATCATGTATGTATATGAAGGAGATACAATAGTGCTGTTTCACGACATCCCCCCACTGAAACTCCAACTCAACAACGTGCATTGCATTTGGTGGATGCGGAGGATTATGGTTTATTCATTATTTCTGATATTCAGAAACACAATTTATTAATTCCAAAGAAACTGCGGGAGATACCGCAACAGTAACTTTCAATGGAGTCATCCGCTAATGTGCATTTCAATGCAACAATTTATTAACCTCATCAAGTAGATTTAACTTCTCACACACAATTAAGATTGGCAACCAGGTAGTCTTAATCTTCAATTTTATCAATTTGCCATTAATCTTAACTCACTGTCTATTAGCCGTCAAAGAGGTTCAATAAATAGTTTAAGTCTGATATACGATGTCAGCATTTATACATCAGTTTGTGGAAGAGTGATCAAAACATTATAAACCTGTTTCTAATGCACCTACATTAATTATAAATCACATGCATATTAATCAAAGTTTTGATATCATCAGTGTTAGCAAATGTAGGCAGCAGGAATATTTACAGAGGAAATATAATTACAAATACAAGACAGCATTTTCAGTGTTGTAACACATGTTTAAACATGTAATTTCAGAGAAAAACATTCAAAATATTTAGATCTTCACATTTAAACTGCACATTCTCAAATCGTTTCAAGATGTAATCTATAATGTTTTGCCATGTTTATAGAATCAAACTAGTCCAACCACCAAGATCAACCTAAAATATTATTATCATTATGGCAATATGAAAATGCATGCTATTGAAATCATTTTTATTGCACTAAATTCAGTGGAAACCAAAAGGAAAGCTAGAAGGAGACCATGAAATTGCCATTACTTATAACAAGAACTTGATGCGGCAAGTGATATTTCAGGAATTGTGATTGCTTATTAGATCAAGATTATATTATAGTTTTGATTATTTCAAATCAAATGTTGAATGCATCACCATGAAAATTAAGCTGACATCTACCTCACATACATAATATAATTCAAGTAAAGATGCAACAGAGTTATTACTATTTCCTGTGTTATTTTTAATGGTGCTTTATGGTAATTACCTATGCCTTACAAAAACTCATAAAAGTAAGACACAAAATGTTATTTCTCTTGTAATAATATTTTTAATACTCTAATGCCTTTTCTTACAAATAAAGCAATAATTAATGTCAATACTGATAAATTCTAAATACTGCAGTTAAACAGTATGGAATTGCATCAGGAAAGCATTGTTTTCTTTAAGTTATCATACTCGAAAGCCTTTAATCACATGCAGGATCAAAATTTAGCTAACGTCCTGAAAGTGTTTCATGATGTCAGATTATGCCAAACTACACTGCCATTACATTATAATTAACAAATCAAAAAGTGATTGTAGGAATGAATCACTTTGACCAGTTTAAATCAATACGATGATGAATGGAATCATCCCAAAACATTAAATACTAACCAAGCATAGCAGTAACTCCTTCCCCAAGGATTTGCTTGGCTTGTTCAGACTGTAGGGCCGTTTCGAGTCGCTGGAGTTGTTCTCGGTCCATTTCAAGAAAAGGATCCAATCCTTCACCAGTCGAGGCAGCACTTGTCCCTCCTGGAGTCGAAGAGGTACCTCCTCCCACCGATACCCCAGGGTTTGCTGCCCCATCAACACTGACTGCTTCATAAAACATTATTGCCCCAGATTTTTTACTTGTTACAAGCATGCTTATTAGATAATTACAATGAACTCATGATTATCCATTTACAATTGAATGCCAAAATATTTAGTCACAAAACAAAAACCATTAAAATGATATCACATAATGGTAACGATGTGACCAATAAAAAGCCAACTCTCCACCAATGACATACTATTTCTATGGAGTTTTGCAATGCAAACATGATTATCAAGTTACCAGGTTATCATTTGACATGAGAACTAAGTGGTTTTGGTTTATCATGATTCACTTATCACACAATTGTCCTTACAATTAACATGCTTAATATGAAACTAAAATAACAAAACTAATATTTTTCATAATTCAAGGAGAAAGAACTCGTTACTTTTACACAAATACCATTTTCTTAAACTTATTAGAGAAACACAAAATTATGGCAAAAAAATGTTCCCCGGAGAGGCAGTGTTTAAAGTGCACCTCCCTTGATAGGAAGAATACAGGAGAGGAATAATGCCATGCTCACCAATCAGCATTATTATACTAAACTTACCTGATGGCTCCTTAAAACTAACCACTGTAAATAAAACCTAATGACATATTTTCCAAAGGTTGGTTTTAAAATCAAATATACTTCAAAGCTGACGCACGGAATGTTAAAGCTTGCAAAATTTCAAACACAATTCA
Organism: Hetaerina americana; assembly: GCF_022747635.1. NCBI lineage: Eukaryota > Metazoa > Arthropoda > Insecta > Odonata > Calopterygidae > Hetaerina > Hetaerina americana. The sequence continues at coordinate 109,343,231 of NW_027286763.1, forward strand.
CCAGCACAACAGTGTTAAAGGGAAATCGATAGATAAAAACATCAAATGTCTTTCGCTTCATTTGTCACATATTTCTGTCGCTATGCCCTTAAAACACAAGTTTATAATTATTGTATTAGACAATTAGTCTTGGTACTAAGTGGCTTGAAAGCCAAGACTACAAATAAATGGTGGATTATGAAAAAAGAAAGGAATATCAGAGTAGGGACAATATCAAATTTTAACAAATATGAAGTAAAATATTTAATTAAGCCATGAACACAGTAAGCAACCGGAAGGTCGCTTTGGTAGGTGATGGTTGAGTCCCTCCAGCACGAAGCCCTATACGGTGTGAGAAATTCATATGGTCATACAAGCAATGGTGAACAGCTGGGTCATAACCTCCTTATCTGGTACCCAAAAAATTCCACATCTTGGGGTTGAGCTGAGGGTGCCCAGAGAGGCTTGCCCGGGAATTGAACCTGAGCCTAAGGTCCAATGCTATACCACTGGACTACCACGACCCTATTAAAATATTTAAGATGAACGCCCAAATGCCAAATTCAAAAAATGATTGAGACATCAAAAAGTTATTATTTTCACTGAAAAATTTTTGACCATAAAATTCTTCAGGCAGTCATGGAATAACTTGCTTTGGTTAATCAAAAGTATTCATGTAAAGAATCAACTCTGAGAACTAGAAAAATGATGATATATAAAATATAAATAGAATTTAGGCACTATTAATATGAAATAACACACGGTTAGAATTTACAAGATGTGAACACCAACTGTGACAGGGATACTTTCTTAATCCCAGCAGGCATCTCTGATAATTACGTCAGCACATCACACGATACTTCGGAAGGATTTCACGGGTAACACATATATTCTATCTTTTTTTATAATCTATTTTGACATTAAAATTTAACTGAATTCTATTCCATTAGTGTTTTAATAGTGAGTACCCCACACATAATACTTGAAACTCTTTTTCTTTTCAAAAAGTAGGCCATTTGAACTATACATTGAAAATGTTGCCTTACTTTAAACATACAATTTATGTCAGAGATGGTAGTGCTCAATGGTACAAAAAAATGTTTCCAACTTAACCCATCACAAACATGACCATTGCATAACATTTGGGTAGAATCTCTTTGAAAGAAATAATTTATTAGGTGGGAGTGGGCTATCAGTAATTAATAACAGGAGCTATCAAGCAATTTTGTCCTCTATATTTGTAAAATTTGAATCCAACAAACATAAAAGGAAGAAACACTTGCTGGCCATTAGGAGAAACTGACAAGAATGAAACATTGCATATATATGGCAAGAAGTAGAAGATAAGGAAAGTTATAAACTTCTCTAAGAAATAAAGGAAGGGCTAAACTTCAGGCCACATATCCGAATGGACCTCCTGCCACATTTTTTTTTTCATGTATGCTTGGTTCCATTACTAGCTGGGTTCCCTTTGAAAATATCATCAAAGAATTTCATGAAACTACTTTTCACTTTCAGAAAACCTACTTATGTCAAATCTGAATAGTGGAAAATTAAATTTACTGAACATATAGGAGTTTATGGTTAATGTATATAAAATTCAACGCACAGTAAGTCTCAGACTACTATGGACCAGATTTACATGTATCCATGGTTATGCTGAACCACAGACAAGTGGCATAGATTCATTACGGTATAGTTTGGCTGTCTAGCTCAGCTCAACAGCAAAATGAGTTGCTCAGTAGATGGGAGCCCCTTGTCCATTTCAAGTGACGGTAGACCAAAATATTTGTGACCGTTCCATTTCAGATTCATTTTTTAGTTATTTATTAAAAATAACAAAATGAAAATTGCCCCATACATTCATGCGACATGAAATATAACTTGAAAAAGAAGACTCATCACGGCTAAAAAACAAGAGGTGGGGTTTCTAGGAGTATTAATAAAAAAACCACATGCAATATACTCAGAAAACAAAATGCATATTGACAAAAGTGAAAAATTGAATAAAGTTGTGCAACTTGCCGGGCAACTGAGTCAGCAATTACAATGTCATCATTTCAATTGAAGAGCAAGTTAACTATTCTGGTTCAATTTAATCAATAAATATTACAAAGAAGAATATTCAATGAAGATACAGAAATTATCATTACTTTGGACTGAATATGGAAATATTAATGGCAAAAATCTATTAAATGTGGGCTGATGAATGAAAAAGGCTCTGTTAATGATCATGAACAAAAACAAAGTGAGAGTGGTATCACTTATATTAAAGTGAAGGATGTATGAAAGGGTTTGAATTGGCACTCAACCGTACAACACTTAAAGTGACAGGAGACACTGCCAGTGCAAACATAACAGAAGAGTTACCAAAGATTTTGGCAGATGTCAGAGAAAATGATAATTACCAAGCACAGCTAATTATGCAACTTGGACAAAATTGTTAATTTTGAAAAAAATGTCAATTATTCATGCATCACAACAGAAGGAAAAAGTACGCAGGATCTAAGATCTCAAAGGATAGCACACATCTACCAGGGGAAATTTTGCTTAAGACTTAAAAATAAAATATCTTCAAAAAAATATATCTCAGTGAAAACCCTGACGACTTCAAAAACATTGAAAGGGCTTCATCACCTGCCGAGTGGCAATCTAATCAAAGACAAGGGTAACTTAAATAATTTGTAGAACATAATTTTGTATGCAAGACCAAAACTAATTTGAAGAAAACAAAATTTCATGTTTAGCATTAATAAGGCATGAAGGTTACATGCACTTGTCACCATACAGAAATTTTCTTTTGTAATCAAAGTACCATGAGAACCTTCTTTAAAAATCTTACAAAGAACATTTCGCCAAAGTGTGAAGGCTACAGAAGGGAAGAAGAATTAAATTCCGGTGAATTGGTCCTGTAAAGAGTATCAATGTTAAAAACAGTGAAGGTAACATACATGTTGCCTCGTGTAAAATTACTTCAACAATGTATGCTGTTTGGAAGAATCACGCCTCTCAGGGTACTCAGCAAGACAGGGTGATTTGAAAAGCAACATTTGATCTGTGAACTTTTAGAAATATGGAGAACATTAGCATTAAATGATAAAACTAATGATGTGGCTGAAATACCACCACCTGATGCAATGAAATGAACCATGATGATTTGTTGCATCTGGAAGATCAGAAAGAGACTTCAGAGCCAGCAACAGAAGAGGAGGAACAAAAACAAAGTGAAATGCTCTCCCAAGATTGAGAAGGCAGGTTTTAGGGAAACAAGACCTGAACCTAGAATGTAACACAAAGACAACCAGAGCCAGACAGTGATGCTATTTGACTCAAAGAATAATTTACATCAAGGTATTCTGCAAACATCACGGGATGAACAGAAAATAATACCATGCCATTTTCTCCCACAGATGTACCTCCCAACTCCCTTCTCTGATGCAAGTTAAAGAGAGATAATTGTAGCACGTGATTAGTGAAAGCCACTAGATAACTATGCGCCCAGAATTGAATTTTCAGATCAAATGGCTTGATCAAAAAAATGGAGAATTACAGTTTTGCATTACCATTTATTTTAAAATAATAAAAATAACTTCCTGAGTAACTGAATTCATGATAACATTTTCTTGTAGTTGTTCACTGTCATGATTGAATTCTAGGGCTTCCTATACAACTTAATTCTAGTGCTTCATCTGCCGAGAAAACAGCATGAGGCAATGATGAAAGTTGAAACAGTTCCCTTGAAATCTGCAGGAGGAAGTCCCCAAATTAAACGGATCTGCAGTTACATGGCATCAATATATAAAATGCTGTAACGTGACCCTCCTGTGCAGAAAGCCAGCAGAAATGATTGGTTATTCGGTCAATGGTTTTACTGGTATATGGGAGATGACACAGACAGATGGACTGGTGAAAATGTGCAGGATCTCAAAATTGCTTACCAAATCAAAATATTTGGTTAAATTATTTGATATGATACTGAGGCATTGAGCAATGAAGATTTCATGAAGCTGAAAGACCCAAGTAAGAACAGTTAAATTTCCAAGAAAGAATACGAAGACAGAACACTAAAAACTGCCGAAATGTTTGAGAATAAAAAGATGGCGACCTGCTTTCAAATAATACAGAAAGCATTTAAAGGTTGTGAGGCCAATGAACTAAACTCTGAAGGTAAAACAGACAGGATGATACCTTAATGGTTAGGTCTAGTGTATCTTAATCCTTCTCCTAAGAAATCACTACTTTGATACATAATATTTACAGGGGCCTAGAATCATAAACATATCAACAAGCAAAATGTGCACACCAGGGCTGACTTTCTACCAAAAGTTGCCATTGTTGTAATGGAGGCATTACTTAAGGGCACGTAAAAATTGCTATTGCAACTTCTTATTGTTCATTCAATAGGTCACAGGCAGTAACATATGGCAAAAATATTCATTTTATCAGTATCACGATATATAAATAATGCATTTTGTGTAAATATGTACATTCTCAATGCCTACACATTTGACAATGAAATACCTTAATTATTGCTCAAATAACTTGGCCACATGTTGGGTGTTAACATGAATTCTCACCCTGCAATTAACTGGCAAATAGAGGTTTAATTAACACTTGTAATAACTGAAATATTACTCTTAAAAAAGCCCATTAAGTGTATGGCATATTCTGAATGCATTTCTTGGATGCCCCACAAACATTTCAATCATAAACATCAAAATTTCATGGCTTGGTAAGATTCAATAATAATCAAGAGAAAGATTATTTTACTATTATAGTTTTCAAAACAATGAAACTACTTCAGCGGTGGCAGATGGCTGAAAAACACTGCCAAATGCAATCTGCTTCTAAATAGATGTTTGGCATTCACAGGAACATCTTAAGCATTTATGGAGCTTCCAAAAAATATCCTGCATTTGTATTCAAAATTAATAATTAATAACACCAATTACAAACATTTACTAAAATATTACAATGGGCATAAGGGCTATTTGTGGCTAAAAGTGAAGGGCTCAACTATTTACAAGGGTTGAAACTGGGACGTGAAAGAATGAACATAACTAACAAGGATAATGTGCTACAATGTCCCAACAACAGTCTACTGTACCTTATATTTCACGATGATGCTACTCCATACATATCTTTACTACAATGATCGTATGAAAAAGAGAAAAATTTAGAGTATGCAATGGAAAATATCTTTCAAAATGTTACACATTTATTAGGTTAATCCAAATCATTGCCACTCATCCTTTTAAGTGGTACAAACTACAGGACGCAACCAACACTTGCGGTTACTCGTGCCTTTTTGTCAGAATTTTCAGGGAATAAGGAAACACATGAAGGAAACTGGGTGTCAGCATTACCATGGTACAAATGGAAAGCACAACAGGATTCATAATTTAATGAAAAGAGTACTAAAATTGTAAATCAAACAAAGAGAGTACAAAAATTAAAAAGCTCTTTACAGATCACATGAGTAGGGAACAGGATACCACTGAAAAATTCTGCCATCCCCAGGATTTGTACCTGGGTCCTTTGGGTGGGAAGCCAGTACCCTAGCCACCACACCAACCTGATTCATTATCATCCTTCGAAAAAGAACCCAAGACAGTCCAGCCGATCATAAATACATATTACAAGAGCTCAAGTGCCATAGGGGTATAAAGCATTAATGTAGGTGGCCTGGGAGAAGCAGTCCTAACACAAATATCATCAAAATCAATCCCAATCCAATGTGGAACCATGATTAGCATATCAAGTCATGAGCTGCAACTAGTATTACAAGCTAACGAAACAAGGAAACATCACTCACCAATTGAATTCGAAATGAATTAAGTTCAAAATGAACAATTTAACCATGGCCACAAACTTTAAACATGAGCTACCAATTAATTACAACTGCTCTATTTAAGGGAATACTAATCTTGATTGCGCTCGGTGGACTGAAAATCTTGGCTCATTACTCACATGTAGACACCTGCTAGGGAAAAGAGCTTAACCAAGATTATATTTTTTGTTTTATCAATAATCATTCAATATTTTTGCCCATCATTCAATATTTGTTTAACGCTAAACATTTATCACTAAACTAATTACTAAGCTACATTCATTATTCTGAAAAAATACTAAATTTCCAGCAAGTAAACACACTTCCCAACCACAGGATACATAATATTTGCGTAACTTGGCTTCATAATGCTCACTAAGGTGTTTTTAATGTTTCATGCAACACATTCTGCTCACTTGAGTCACAAGGTGGACACTCATTTTCCAGATTTCCAGAATAACCAGGCCATCCTCTTTTTTGATTTTTCTACTGGGGGTATGAATTAAATATATTTGTGCATCCTACCCCAATGCTTTGATTATCACAGAAAGTGGAACCTCATACAACAAGCATTATTTGTTCTGCAATCTTTCTCTAAAGTGAAATAATTTTTTGCATATAAATTAACGTAAAATACAGTAATGCTTACCAAGATGAAAAAATAATGTACAAGTTTTATCCAAAGAAAATTATAAATACATTATTTCCAATATGGATCATGCTCATCTTTTCTTCTGTTGCAGAATGAAGAAACCAGGAATTCCAACTCAATTTGTAAAAGCAAAAAATAAATTAAAGAAATTATTTATGATATGTAACTGATTCAATGGACTTTCTGAATGGTAAAAGTGTAGGGGTTTAATTTTCAAATAGCCTCTTGCATTGGCAAAAAATAGCTGCTTGAGATGGCCTCTCATTAGCTTGCAGCCAGGCAATGCATTCTCCTCTACCGTTATGTGTACAGGTATAGGTTCCCTTTGGTATCTCTTCTAGAAGAGACCCATCCGGTTAAAATCCTGTCACAGCAGGTAACTCTCAGAATCTACACGCTTCTTGAAGCAACTGATGAAGTTCCTCGCTGATTTTGAGTCGAAGCTTGCTGCTTCACCATGTCTCACAAATCCATGGATGCTGTATCTTCTTTTAAATTTTTCAAACCAAGCACGGATTCCCTTAAATACTTCTTTGGTTGTCGATTATTCTTGCATCTTCCCCAGTTCGGCGAAAATCACTTTTGCCTTCTCACAAATGATACTCTAACGATATCAATAAAGACACATTGTCATTGCCTTTCAGGTATCCATATGAGAATCAACGTTGCAACACCTTAGAGTATATGTAACCATTATGCAGATATCATAAGTCACTCCCTTCGAAGCATCCATCTCTTTGATCTTTCCCTTGCTCTGGAAAAAATGTTAACTGTTGAAGTCAACCTATTTCATGCACTTGCTAGATCAGCAACACTCACGCCTAGTTCCTGCTTTTCAATTATTTGAAGATCCACTTCTACTGTTATTTTTGCTCTCTTATGGCTGCCATCTTGTGGCTTTCTCTTTGGGGACTTTTTTAAAACTTTACCCAAAATACTATTAAACTTAGCACAAAATAATCACAAATAATATGTCCGAACGCAAGTTTAGAAATATGTGTGATCACTAAGGTGCTAGCAGAGTAAGTACTGAAATAGTAGACGCACAATCATTCCAGGAATTTGACTCTTTTCATCCCTTACTACGCAAAAAGTTGCTTTTCGGGTGATTCAATTCCGGTGAAATGTTTTTGTTGGTCACGAGAATTACTCAATACGCCAAGTGTTCAATAAATGAGGTTCCACGGTTCCAACTATAGTTTTAGATTTTGCCAAGCAGTTGGGCGCAATGATGAACGGCAAGCACAAAATGATCTGATCTCGAAAGCAAAAGGAACATAGTTCCCATGAGGAATTCCCAACTTTTCCAAAAAATTCACATCCTCTCCCAAATTTCCTTTTTGAACACACGAAGAGTATTTGCCAACTTTTCCCCAATTCTCCCAAATGAGTGGCCACCTAATATCAAGACTGAGAAATTTACACACAACAGCCAACAAAAAGCACACCAGAGGATAAAAAACACCCTGAGTGCTGATTTACCTGGAATATCAAACTTTCCTCTGTTGTCAGAAATAGGGAACATTCACTATATTTAAAACATGTTCTGAATGTGAAATGCACCGGTAAAATGTAAATAGTTTGTCGAAAACAAATGTTTCACCAAGATATTAACCAGTGAATCAACTGCGGCAAAATACAACATCCAGGATCCAAAAATTGAAAGTCAAGACCCATTATTGCTGGGTTAGTCAGTCAGCATTCCTACATGAAGATGATACAAATTCTTAGAGAACTTTACCACTAACGGTTGAAAATTATTATTCAATATAAATTGATTTTTTATTTCAGCAAAAATGACCATAATGAGAAAAGTGCCCATCAAATGTATGCTCTGTTTCATGCTCTGCTGCACAGGGATATCAGTTTCAGCTTCTGAAACTGAACTTTAACTTTGGTACTCCGAACAACAAGAGAACACTGCACAACTGTTGCACATTAATGTAAACATACGGGACATAACTACATACAAAAGAGTATTATTATTTAGTTAAAAAAACAGAGATATAAAATAGGCTGAAAAAATATTTCAAGTACCCATAAAATACTTTGCAGGGAAGTTACAACTTCAGGTTAAATGACTTTTTGCCAATTTTTAGGCACACTTTCATGGCAATCAATTGTCTTTGTGGTTGACTCATTGGCTAATATATTTTAATTCATTACAAAAATTTTCCATAGCATACAGGGTACATATTGTATGCATATTCCAAATTTCTGACAGCTGGAGATAACAAAACACACATTATCAAATCAAACAAATAATTTTTATTCCTAATGTATGTATTTCTATTGTATTATAATTAAACTTATATTTTGCTGCAGTATTGATAAAAATTATTATTAAGGCCTACCAGCCAGAGATACACAGAAAATAAAATTTTTAATCAAAATATTGTGCAGTATATAACATGCACCTAGTACGGTGAAACCCCAAATTAACATTTTTGAAGGGACTCATGGAAAAGTATGTAAAAATTAAAGTGTACTTCCATTTTTCAGGAAAATAAATTTGAGGATTTGATTGCATTAATTTATATCAGTGATATACAACAGTTCACAAAACAGATATTACCTGTGCTTGTGGAGAAATTGCAGTGTATCAAATTTTAAAGCACAACAGTCAAAACTTTTTAAAAAAACCGACAACAAGAACTTTCAATTCTCATTTTTTTTAAATCAACGTCAGAGGATAAGGTCCGACAAAAAAACAGTGATGGGGCAGCATGAAAGCTGCATGTTGTGCAGCAATGACTCTTTGAGAGAAATGCTAAGACCACAAAAAATTACATAAACCCATGGATCTGTAAATTCCAAACTTTAGAGTCAGTAAATTTAAGGTTTCGCAGTACCAAATTTTACCAAACCACATTAGATGTGATGCCACCAACCAAAACAGGTAACTTAATGCAATGTCATGGCATAAGGAAGTAGATGGTTCATTCTTATGGAAATACATTTCTGCATGGATAATCATGAGTTGACAAGGATTAAAAAAAAAATATTACTAATAACAAATTACCATACTAACTTTAAATAAACTGAGAAATATCCTTTCTATCTTCATGAAATTGTATAATGCATTTAGAAAACATTATACACTCCTAGTTCCTTAAAATCAATGGGAGATTAACTTTCAGAGAACATGCTTTGACCTTCATAAATGAGTTAGATTATGAGACCACATTTCTCATGCTATTTTTTTATCGTGGAAGACATAAAAATTTATTGGAACCACCAATGGCATGTGATCCTAGGTGGTGAAACAGAATTTGCACCCATAAAGCAACAAAAACTCATTTCCCCCCCACAGCAATAATTAAGTATAAAGAGTTCCAACTAACCATCCTGGGCCACACTTGCAGCAGCAGCAAGAGCTGACACGGCTGTAAGAGAACTTGCAGCACGAGTAGATTCAGCATCAGGATGAGAGGATGCATTAGCCCCTGCAGGGAATATACCCTCCACGGTGAGATCCAGCTGGGGACTGCCATCATCGTCATCCCCTTCCCCTGCTTCCTTGGCACCTTCCTTCCCCGCTCCTCCATCAATGCCACCACCCACTCTTACCACACTAACAGATGTGCCCTGCTGGTTGGCTGCAAAGAACAGACATTCATCACATTCCATACATTCCCCTTAGTGCCATACTTTAAGTTTGCCAACCTTGGAAGGTCTTCCAGCAAAACTTCATCCAAAATTTGAAAATAAAAGACAGAAAATGGACCGTGCTGTACACAATAACAAGCAAATAAATGCTTGAGTAACATGTGGACGAAGTACAAAGCATTTAAAAAACTTTTATGAACAACAGAACAAAGAGAAAAAGTGAAAATTTCATTTAATATTCTCAAATTTTCTTCATATTTATACATGATATATTGTTTATTCATGGCTTCAAGTAACCCAATCCAAGGAATCCAATTAAAACCCCTTGCCTTCTATCACAACATTAATCTAACATCTCAACTAATGATGTTTGAATAAGAGGAATTTCTATCGAGGATTCACTTTTTCCCTCATTTTACTTTCAGTCCTGTAAGCCACATGACCATTGATGAGTTACATCCTAAATGTTGTCAATGGATCTGCAAAGCAAGCACCTACATAGTGCTCTGGCTGATCACTTTCAAACTTTCATGTCAACATATCTACAAATTGTTTGGTTATAAAATGAAAACCTTCAGAACATTCTTTCAATAATTAGAAATGTGCATACCACGTGTAGCTAATTCAATAAACAAACATTCATTCCTTAAATAAAATGGAAATGTTGCCACATTCTGTTTTCTTTCCTCGGCATTCTGTAGTTTGTTGTGGCACAATTACATCAACTTCACCACAAAATTATGTGACACACATTGCCAACATCTTTTCTGAGCATTAAATTTTTCACAACATGGAAAACCATTTATCAAATAATTTGAGATAACATGCATGGAAAGTCAGTACTTCTTACCATATTTTGACATGTGAAAACGGGCTTGTGACATATGATGAGAACTATCAACAGATTTCACAGGCCTCATCTGAGGCAAGATATGTAATTCTCTACACATCTAGTCCAGATAATGGAGACCATTACAAATTTTTAATTGGACTAATTTTGGAGAAAAATAATTATTAACACTTTCCACTGTACTATTTTTATTTAAAAGACCTGGGTTTCAACACTCCCGTGTCATCTTCAGGTGAAAATTACATGCAAGTTGGCAAATATGTACATACCCCGGTTGCTGAGAGGCAGGAGGTGGGGAGGGGAGGGAGTTAGGCGATTTTGGTGGGCAGGAGTGGAGATGGTTAGGCAAATAGACCAAAGAGGTGGTACTTGGGGGCAGTTGGGGTGGAGAAGGCAAGGGAGGAGGAAACCGGGGTGGGTGTGTGATGCAAGCGGAGAGAGGGTGAGTGGGGGGAGGAGGAAGGGTTTGCCATATGGCAGTTTGTCACTGATTTCAGGGAGAAGGGTAGAGGTCTTCAGTTGTTCTTAGATAGTAATCCCCACCATTCCCACTCATTGATGATACATGCATTTCAGTGTTAACTTTTTGTAACCAGTCCAGATGAAGCTGCAGTTTACCAAAACTAACTAGTCAACAAAATAAATTCTTCTCTGTGGAAAAGCTAAGTCTTTGATTCTTTCTTCATGCATGATAGAGATGACCCCATTGGAAGCCCATTTTTTGCTGCAAAAGTTCTAATTGAAGACAAAGTAATTCTGGTTAAGGCATAATTTAGCTAGTGATTAAATTTTTTCAATTCATACTTTTCTTATTCTTCATTGGATAAGTCCATGGGTTTAATGCATCAGTTTTTGATACACTTGTGAATAAATTGGGCACATCAAATGAATTAATTTAGGAAGAAATACCTTTGCTGCACTGCTGCTAGTTATGGCGCATTGGCTATCTCATCAATTACCCTAGGTCGACTGCGCATCCATAAAGGTAGGGGTGTTTTTCTGAGGAGGTGCAGGGTTTCAATGATATAGAATTTTCACTTAAGACCTGTAACCATCGAATTCAGAATTTATCTTCCCCTAATTCTCCCCCACTCGGCCCCAAGTACCCTCTCTTTGGCCCTTGCACCTTAACATTCAATGTCCGCCCACCAAAGGGAGTGCATATTTGCCAGCATTTATGCAATTTTCACCCGAAGATGACACTGTTGTGGAAATACAACACACAAGGGTTGAAACCTGGGTCGAATGAATACAAAAACTTTAGTGGAATTCACAAATGTTAATTATTATTTCTCTTCAATATAGAAAGTTTCCATGAAATTAATGATAAAACCATACCGTTTGTAGGCCAATTTTGTAGGTTTTCGTAATACAGGTATATACCCTGTCTCTTGGAATTCCTAACATTACACCAAAGAATAATTTTCAACATGGCACTTGTGAACAAGGGCATACACATGCAACTATTCTCAATTGCATGCACTTAATTGATTCCTTGACGCACACACACTCTTAATAAATAGATAAAGAACGTACTACGGCCGAGTGAATGGAAAGAATATAAAACCCACACAATATTCGCACACGCTTTAAAGAACACGCTGCATGTTACAGACTGGGAAATTTCAACAAATCATCTGTCGCCCAACACATACACGAAAACTCACACAACATCACAATTGAAGACCTACAGCTATTGAAACATGTGCCTAATCACCTACTCGACCATTACGAAAGTCTGTACATTAACAAAACAAAAGAAAAACTCATGAACAGTGACAAAGGCCCAATATCGTCATCCTTGTTTTCAATCTCCCTTCCTGAATCATGACCGTCCCTTCCCCAACGGTCAAACGACCATTCCCCCCCCCTACGACCTTCAAATTTCCCAAGAATTGAACCTTCTCCTGTTGGCCCCTCGCCCACCCACCCGTGCTTCCCCCCCCAATAACCTTCCCCTGTCCATTACCATCCCCCCCCTCCCCTACTTAACTGTTACTTATATATTTTGGCTCCGACTAATTTCATCATTCTTCTCTGAAGAGGCCTGCTTAGCAGGCGAAACACCTGGTGTCAGGTTTTTCGGCACTATTTCCCCACCAGCACTGTGCTTACAGTGTCTTCCTAGTTTGAGTGACGGGTCACTGGCGTCGGGTTTCCAACCCCGTAAACCCTGAGTGTGTGTGTGTTTGTGACTTGCGAAGGTCAATTTGTTTGCAAATACCTGAGCGAGGGAGTGAGTGTTATTTTTTATTTTATACTTCATTGTCTGAATGACGGGTCACTGGCGTCGGGCTTCCCGCCCCGTAAACCCTGAGTGTTGTGTGTTTGCGATTCACGACGGTCAATGTGTCTACATATACCGGAGTGATTGAGTGATTGCTATTTCTCCCTGTAAACCCCCTTCTTTATTCCCCCTATAAGTGCCCTTAAGTGTACGGCTTTGGGTTTTATATTCTTTCCGCACACACACTCACTCCATGAGCATACATGAAGCAAATTAATGCCCCAAAATTCATTCCTTGCAAGACGAAGACCACTCCCCCGTGCCAAGACTTTTTAAGAGCCTCCAAAGCGGTGCATTTTTCATTTGTTCCACTATTACATTAGCATTGAACAGCCACCATGTGTTCAAGATACTTTCTCATTCATCCTTGCATGTGAAGTTGGTCCAGTACAGTTTCAATACACTCCTCTATGCTCATCCGCCAGGCTGTTGGCATACTGCATTTAACTGGCCAGAACTGTGAATCTCTTCCAGCCTAATCTCTATTAAAAAAAGTAAAATGGGGAAGGAGATGCACTCACTACGACCACAAGGAGCATTGCATCTTTTGGGTGCCTCTCCTGCTGCCTTGAGTTTCACGTCAACACTGCAACTCACATATATGTACGTCTAATTATCAGTAAATGATACACATCACCATGAAGGTAATAGTGAAATGCATCAATTTTAAACTGTAAAAATCATTCCCCAAGGTTTTACTGAGGAATTTACAACTAAATGTTTTCACGCTCATCCACCATTTTCATTTATTTCTTGAAATAAGGAAATTTTGGGCCTGACACTCACTGAAACTTTCTTTCTTTACTTATTTGGAGACATAAATCTGCATTAGAGACACGGCAATCTCCATCTAAAATGTTGTTCATCAACTTTGAGTTTGGTGCAAGAAAGATTCACCAAATGGTGACATGTTAAAATGAGGTATTTTGAATGGTCATGCCAATTATGAAAATGTCACTCATTCACTCAACTTGGAGTGTCACAGCCATGTCTACAAAGTATGTCTCTGATTTCTCTTAAGAAGGATAAAACAATGCAGGGCGTATCTCCAGAGATAACTTCTTAAAAACATCTGCACAAAACAATTTTGAAAAGAGTTCAAATTATCACGCTCAATCCAATTTACAATGTAAAGAAGGAAAACAAATGATTTCCATGTGCTGCCTTCCGAACATGTGCATGTAAGGTAATGTGACAAAATAATTAGATATTCCATCATTTAAAGGCCAGTCCTAAAAACAAAGACCTCACGTCATAAGACTCCACTACCACACACAAATCCCAATCCTCTCCTCATATTTTCTACCATCCTTTATGCTGTCAAAGAAACCTTACTCTTCGCTTTCCCCTAGCCTGTTTATACACACAAATTAAGTCTGACTTGGCCATTTGGATATGGAAAAATTAACTTCCTAAATTATTATAATTGTCTAAAGAATCACTAATCATAATAAATCAAAATTTTGGAATTATATTCACACGTGTACATATGCATAGATGATATCTTACAAATTGTCAGGGGGAATCCTTGAATTAACTTTTTTGGGAAACATAATTTATCACATCATGAAATATTCTTGAAAAATTAAATGGCTCAAAAAATTTTTTATCAATAATGCAAGGGGAGATATTAATATGAATCATGCTCAAACTTCCAAGTTTCTGCACCACACAAAAACATTCCTCACATTAATTAATCCATTCTCTCATCTATTCTCAACATCCCTGTCACCAACTGTGACAGCATCTTTGCCTTACACATTTATTCTTCCCATGTCCACTCTACTTTGACCATCTTGGTACAAAATACTACCTGAATGCCTAACCACTATTTTAAAGATTACCTTAGTTTTACTCTTCCTTCACTTTGCTTGATTCTCACCCTACACCTACCACATTCACTTTCTCTTGCACTCAGCAATGCTTGCAACCCCATGGCTGGGGGCTGGCTAATTAAAACTTGATCATCTTCAAACATAACTGATTTTAAGAATTTTCGACAGACTTAGACTACCATCTCCTGTTCTCCCCACACCTCTTTTCACCATTTCTCACACACACACATGTTCAAAAGCACCACCAGTGGTAATGGACAACCCTCCCTCACCTCTCCTCCTACAACTACCCATCCTCACTCCCCTTCAACCGCACTTACCTAAACAGTCTGAGACATGTACAGGTTACAGATAAGTCATCTATTCCACCACTCCACCCCTCTTATCTTCTATAATAAATTCATCAATTCTACCCAATTAACTCCATGGAACACCTCCAAATTAATTAAGCCTCCAAATAGATCCTGATTATATTCAATGTTTCTTCCTATCCATCAGGCACCCACATTACTGCTATATGCCTTCCTTATCCCTTTTGGAACCCTAACTGATTTTCTATTCAGTAATCACTATCCCTCCTCTTATTGACAATCCTGAATACTACTTTTGCTGAGTGCAAATCAAACTTTAGTCCTCACATACTGCTGCTTTTCCCTTTTGACAAGGGAACTATTACTGATCTAGTTAATTATTCTGACTGAATTCCCCTGCATAAATGCTATGAATCTTGTTCTTATTCATTATGCACCAATTCAAAAGTCTTTCTTCTAAAGTTATGTTTCCAGAGGTGAAGCTGTGGGATATAAATAGTAAAAACCTCATCGTAAGGCCATCATTGCCTCTTTTCTCATTATATCAAAGTGTATACATTCGCTTGTAAACCTTTCCCATGGTGATCATAATGATAAAATAATTTAATTTTAAACCTATGGAGATAGATTTTGCCAGATTTTGAGGGAGAAATGATAAATGATGAACAGAATACAAAGTGTCAGTCTTTTATCCACACATCCAATCATGCCCCTGCCTGAAAAACTATCTGCTCATTGCCGCTAGGGTGACAGAACTCAAAACAAATGGCTTTAAAAATTTTAATTTTAAATACCACTCTCTATGCAAATCAGCTACAAAACTAAACTTTGTAAGTTACTCAATTTTTTATTCAAACGACCGGTTTCGTCAAGCAGTCAACATCTTCAGGTTCTGTGGAACTTAAAAAGTTTTATTTTGTTTCCGTTCATCAATAGTTCCATATATTTCAGCCTAATACCAATAAATTACAAGAAACTGCAGGAGATACCAAGACAGTAACTTTTAATTGATTCATCAGCTAAATTTTCATCACAATGCAACTATTTCAGAGCATAAAAATCATTTGCTTTCATCTGTATTCAAACCCGGATCCCTCGATGTCCAACCTAGGGCTTTAGCCTGTTAAGCTACATGGGCATTCCTTGAATTCAACGTAGAAATCAATATGAGGAAATCATGAGTTTTGTCCATTAATACAGTTACTGCATTTATTTTATGCGTCAACCATTTTAAAGTCAAATCTTCAGATACAGTGCAAAATGCATGCAATTCAAGAAATATAGATATGATGAGAAAAGATGGAATAAAGGAATTATAATCAACATCTCAAGCACAAAAAATCCTCAAGCAAATTTACATGATGAACACACAAAAAGAATTTAAGAATGATAATGACCCGATTGATTCTCGCCTTGATTACACCTATCAATAATAAATGGCAACCTTGACCTTCCAACCCACCCTTTGACCTCTGACCCATTACCTTCTTTCCCCTAATCTTCCTAACAGGCTCTTAACATAAAACTACCTTTAAGAAAATGCACTCCTGCACCCGAGATCAAAATACATTGTTCTCATTGAGTCCTGACTTTCAAGTGAAATACCTAGGTACAGTAAACCCTCGACTATCCGTGCTTATAGCTGCATGACGAAGCAGAGCTAATCAAAATACATGGAAGAAGTGGCTGTGGTATCACAGATTTTTACATTCTGAGACTCTCTATCTTCATTCCTTTTGATTAATGTTTTTTTTCAGCAATAGAAGATACACTTTTTCCCATTTGTTAGCAAATTATTATAACAGTGGAATTATGGTTTTACAATAACACTCAATTATCAATTAGCAAACATACATTCCTCAGTAAGCTAAACCAATCACATAGCCAGGAAAAAAAGACTGGCAAAGGACAAATATTCATGAAAGATTGTTGATAAAGATTCATCGTGTGGTGTATCTATAAGAGTAATATATCGCAGGTAGTAAATGACTAATCATTGCACAGTAAAAATATTCATTTCGTCGCCATAAAAGTAGAATATGGAGATCTGTGGTATAATTAATGCAAGGGAAATGATAATGGAAAAATACTGATAGTACAAAACTGTATAAATTTAAACATTAATTATTATTGACTTTGTGAAATCAAACTTTTAAGAAAGCAAGGGTATTTCAAACTTTTATTTTTTTTAAAGCATATCATCAAAGATACACAGCATTTAATTATATTCACAATAGTAATTTTATTAAAATATATTAGGTTCTGGGAAGAGAATTGCATGGATTGCCCAAAAAACGGTTAATTGAGAGTGTATGTCGTTTCCCCAGAATTTTCAGATATTTACCAATCATGAAATGGATTTATTTTTTTAAAGAAAAAAAATGATCACAAGATTTTTCCTCATAGATGTTATACTGGATATTCTTGCCAGGCAGAAGCCTTGTATCATGCAGGAATCCACAAAATAGGAGCATTTAGGATATCACAAATATCCTATTAGTATAAGTCAAATTTGAGATGGAGCATTATAGAGATTATTAAAGAGGGCCCAGCTAAGATGAGAATTTGCTGATAAGCTTTTGAATTTTTCACCACAGGCTAAAATTGAAATTAAAAATACCTCGGGCTTGAGGAATTAATTCCAAATGCCTTGTATCTGCAACCTTCAAAAGACTCCTGATTATTCCATCACCAGAGATGATTTATCCTTAAAATTAACCTGTGTTAGCTTGAAATACACAAGGAAAAATTGGCTGATTAATCCCATTAACAATGAAGAAAATGTCAGGTCAACCGTTTGCCTGCACCAAAGAACTTTCTCTTAATCATTACTTTTATAGAAGATATCCCACGGTTATCACAGATATTTTCACTGAACACAATGAAAATTTTACTATTTTTGAATGAAGAGAAAAGAATCAACTCTCATGAAACCAAAATCCCTTCCTTCCTTGGGAAACTAATAATTATACTGGTATTGGTATTAAAATTGTAGAAAAAGTTGGTACACATTTACCAATATTTTGATTATGGGAAAATCCTGTCATAAAACTTAGCTTTGAACCTACTTTTGCCACAAATTATACGTGTATTTGTACCTTATGAAAGTCATGATCAAATTGACATCACAATTACATTCTAGAGGGCATATGACAATGGCAGAGATGATTGTAGAATAGGCACCTTTATCCACCCTAATAAAGTCTCCACTCAGGATAAGAATAAGGATTATTAGAAATCAGCTCAAGAATAATTTAAGGACAAGTTTAAAAATAAAACAAGCATCATTATATATAAATCAAAACTATTATTCAAACTTATTTGGGACTAAAATGGAATGTATAAAATAATAAATGGGATGAAAATAAATATAAGATTTAAAAAATGCATCATGGAATTCACGATTAGACTAGTTTATTCCATTATTATCATTAATATATTCAATTGGACTAAACAAATAGCAGGATATGAGAAATTAGCCACTATCTCAGATACCACTAAGGATGTTAATGCATAAATAACACAGCTATAGAAGATTTTTTAAAAAATCACAAAAATCCTCCAATATTTGGCTGTGGGTATATTCAAGAGTCAATGCTGTAATTACTTAGCGGCAAGAGTGTCTATCATGGTGGTTTTAATACTGACAAAATAATGGAACCACAGAATATTGGCAGCCAAGACAACAGTTATTAAACTCCAACTGCCAAACAAACAGAAAATTTAAATGAAAAAATGTAATTTTCTCAAAGAAATGTAACTAAAACACATTACACACATCAAAAACTTCACCTTTTTGTTTAGAATTAAGTAGTTTCTGCGATCCTACCCCAATTTTATGGGAATTTTTATGAAAATCATTGGCCAGATTGGTAATCTTCGTTTGATTCCCTTACTACATTTTCTTCTTGCCTCTACCAGCCACCACTAACGTGCATGAGGAGATAATCTCTATTTTTTCAAAAAAATGATATTATCCATAAAAAATTGAGAGAGCGTAACTTCTACCCAAGATATATCACAAAAGGATTTTGGAATAAAAAAATATGCGGGTATTTTTGACAAATTTGGGGAATTTCAGAAAACAGAAAAATTCACTACCGATGAAATTGTTTATAAGATAAAATTTTGCGGCTCAATGAATGCCCTTTCTTTCAAAAGCTATGATAAAAGTAAAAGGGAAAAGAATGACACTGGCCAAAAAATTACATGATTTGACTGAAAAATTTCATTTTCTTCAAAGCTTGTATTTAGAGAAGATTTTTACCCTTTAGGATGAATCATTTGAACAACTTTGTCAATCAGAATTCCTTTGGCTAGCCCTATTAATAACTTTAACCCTGGCCGCGATGCCTTGCTCCTGAAATTGATTACTAAAAGTTGACAAGATGCAAAAATATTAATTATAAGCAAAATGTCATAAACATTCACATTACTGAAAACTGACCAAATGATCTCCTAATTGACTCCTGTCATAAGTGGTATACCATTTAACTGGAAATTTTGCCTGAAACCTGTCTCTGAATTTTTAAAAAATCCAACATTCTATTTTGTTTATCCAAAATTTCCTCAGCGCTCATTTTAAACCTGCCATTTATTAAATATCATTTAGTGAAGATTTCTTTGAATATAACCAGCCAAAGAAAATGATGATTTTTTGAAAATATGATGATGAATCTGTCCTTAGCAATAAGGGCAGATTAAATTAAAGATGAACTTTTGAAAATTAAGAAGTTGATTTCGTAAAACTCTTCCTAAAAATTTGAATTTTTAAATAATTTTGTTTTAAATTTGTACATCGAAAATGAGCAACACAAATATTACCTATTTAGCATAATTCAGATGTAAATAATGTCTCCTGCAATTCCAACTTTTTTTCAGCCCATCTAACTTTTCTATCTGATCTCATTAAGAAGGAATCCTTAGATGGCAGCACATCAGTACTACTGCTTAAATTCAAAACATCTTCACTAGGATGAAAGGGATGGTCCGGTGCCTTAGTATAACTCTTATGATCTACAATAGTGTATATTGTAATTATGCCTGTATTGAATTATTATGGCTCAAAATATCTTATCTGGAATAGAAAAATTAAGACTCATGGTAATAGCTGCTACAACTGGCATCTTACAATTATCATGACAACATCATTACCTATAAATACTATTTGTCGGAACTACTATTAGTTTTGCTGATTATTAGGAAATTACTTATTCAATTGTTCCCGGCTCAACTTTGCGGAAATTCATGTAAATTAAATGAAGAATACAATGTATCTTTCCACTGTGCTTTATTCACGTATGACTAGTTTCAACGCTCAAGCATCATCATCAGGTACGTACGTACCTGATGATGACGCTTGAGTATTGAAACTAGTTGTACACAAATGAAGGACAGTGGAAAGATACATTGTATTCTTCATTTAATTAGGAAATCACTCTTTGAAATTTTCAAAAACTAAAATATCAGAATTGCATGATACGGGAGGGATTTGTACTGCATATCATAAGGGAATGACCGGCTGTAACAATAAAGATAATTTTCAAAGCATTTTTTTTTTCAAATTTTTCGTTACAATTACCTCTGAAAGAGGTCCTATGGTTCACAAAAAATTGCAACATTAAGCTACACTTATACCAGAGACATTTCACTTGAAAATGCTATTGATTATAAAAACCATTACACATAAGAAAAGTGTTTTCAAACCACACGAGCCAAAAAATTCATAATCAATGCTAATTAACCAAAAAATATTAAAGATATGAACCAATGGAACAAGCAGCAATGTAGTATTCAGCACAGCTTCAGTTAATCCTATTGCTATCACAGCTGACTCAATTACCAGTCTGGGAATTTTTTATTTGTCATGAACTCCCTTTAGATCTCCCCTGTAAAGACATTCCCCTCAGAGTAGTAATCATTAACTTAATCTCACATCAAAGAAATGATCTCATTACTCTCTTTTGCACTTCTTCTTCAACTATACATGGAATTTAATTGACATCAAAACCCACATTTCCTTTAAATCTTAAAAAAAATTAGCTTTCGTAAATTGGGATCAACTACTATTTCGCTTTCTACCACAAAGAATTTGGTTCAGTTTCACGCAACTGCCTACTTGAATATTTACTAACATTTTCAGATAATGAAGGATATTTTCTGGCAATAATTCTTACAAACTTTTCAACAGACTAGACTCAATAGCGAGAAAATTGAAAAGTAGATGTCAATTGGAAAACTCACCAAATTACAAATAGGAGAAATAAATATTTTACAAAAATAGGCCGATAAAACATAATTGGTGGAGTAAAGGTACTCTGCATTGTTACTTAGTCTTTAATTTACACATATACGCTTCATTTTATCACTCGCGGCAAAGATTTTGAATAATTCAACATAAATTAAGTAGAATGTGTCCTAGTTAGTCAACATCTAACATGGTAAATAGTACACAGAGAATGGAAACATCATATGTGTACAAAACAGAGCTATACGATTTTCTTTAATTAGCCTTTTCTTAATTTCTATGTATGCAAATTGCGAGATCAACGTTTGAAACAAAATAACGCCCACATTAAAAACAACGCCTATTGATCTGCGCAATCATTTCCTTTCGGAAACACAATAGTTACACACAGACTTCCATTTAGTGAATCGATAATTATATTTGGAGGTAAGTATTTAATTAATCAACGTACCAAGCAAGCTTTGAAGAGTTTCCTGATCCACCGAGAGACTGCCATCACTATTCACTATGATGATAACAGTGTTGTCTGACTTGTGAGAGTCGGAAGTATCTGCCACGAAAGTACTTGACATACCTTGCATAAATAAGAAAAAACGGTAAATACATAAACACAGAACACCTTTCTATCTTATTACCACCAGAAATATAATTTCATCTACAATTTTTGTATTCAGCAATTTAACACACATATTGAATTCTCTTGTTATAAATGAGTAATACACTAATAGTTTCAGCATTACTTTAAAAGTTTCTTCTAATTTATAAAACGACGTTTTATTCTACGCCATTGGTACCGCCAAAACGCTTAGCGGCAAGGTCAGCGGGAAAACAAACAGCGAGATGTCCGCCATGTTAATTCTTACCCAGGCCCCCCCCAAACAAAATACAGCGCGATAAAAACCCAAAAATATAAACGATACAAATTCTCATTACCTTACGCATACAGCTTCACCTTATATTTCATTCACTACAGTTAACTCTCCGAGAAAATTTACTGCATAATCCAACCAATTATCTGCAAGAAATTATTTTCCCGTAACAACGCTCCACTACGGTTTCCATCGCATCTAGCCCCTCGTGCCCTACCGACTATCCCATGATGCACCAAAATGTAAACAACTTGCACCACTGGATATTTCGCGGGCAATACGATTTCGCGTCCGTGTGACGTAATTTTCTATATCGAATGATTGAATCAATAAGCAATCAATCATCGCTCAGCATCAATTTTTGTGACAATTGTTTCCAATAAAATTGAGTTTATGGGATTTGTGTCTATATTAAAGAAACTATTTTGAAATATTTCACCAAAGTGGAGTTCGTACTTGAACGCCACTGGCAATTAGATATTCGAGATTACAGTACAAGGTAATAACTCACCCATAATATAATTGAAAACAGTGGACGAATGCAAAAATAAAATCAATTAAGTAATTTCTCCATTCAAGAAACGAGTGCGTAATAATATTTCAGAGTAGTGGCCTATTGCCTGAGAATTTTCCTTATTAAGTTATGTCGTTTCACTTCATAAATGTATGCTACTTTAAAAGTTATTCCGGTGTCTCAAAACATTATTTTTTATGATCACATACACTGCATGTGAATCCAAGTACTTACAGTGTGAATAGTCATTTTTGTACTGAGGGCAGTAGCAACCACCTCTATGTTGCAAAAGAGAGGCTGCACAAACGTTCAGGCATGGGAGAGGAAGACAAACAGCATCAATTGAAAAATGAAAGAATAATAAAACAAGAATTGAGGTATGGTATTCATATGGTATACTGAGGTATTTTTTCATACTGACGCGTTGGAATTCAAAGCAAGTCCACCAGGGTGTATCACAAATTGCTAGAGGCAGAAGAGATTTTTACCTGGTTTTAGGAGGTTGGGATGTTCACGAAGAGGTACATATTTAGAATGTTTATAGTGCCGAATCAAATACAACTATAAAAAAGATTTGCATATGGACCCCAGCGGCAACTATTTTCAGACTGTTTTACTCAAGCTTAACACAATAAGGACCCATTTTCTTAAAGATGAACTTCATTGAGAAGATCAAAATGAGTTGCACATTTTCATTATAGATATTAGCTAATTATTATCAACCGATTGTCAATTTGGGCTTTTTATTGACTGAGAGTCTAAACACTGCTATTCTATTAGGACCCACTTAGCACAACACTGGATGTATTAACACCCTAACTACATAAATCATTCTTCAATTTCAAATATTTCTACTTCACTTCCCCCAGTCCAAAATAGGTACCTAATCCATCTTACCCAGAATTCTCACCTTTACGTCCTCGAATTTCCATTGACAAGTAATAAGCATGATTATTCAATCTACCTTTTAAAGTTATGTTTTGGTGTTATCTATTCACCACAATAATGCATAATGCTTTGAATGGATTCCCTCATGTCTGCTTTTTAATTTCTTCTTCGGCTCCTTGGTATATCCAGATGCCTTCTTGCAGCATATAACACCTATTGTCTTAATTACTCTTTACCATATATCCTGCCTTTTAGTTTCACTTAAAACATGCTGGCTCCTTTCAACATTTCCTCCCCCCTTTTTGCCAGTCTTCTCAAGATTCCAAATAGAAACTAAATGTCTCCTATTATTTATTGGTAATTGTATTATTTGCTATCACCCAATCCTCTTTATTCTATCAATGACTTCCTTTAGACAGATATCAGTGACTTGGTATTCAAGTAAAAAGTGTATAAACATGTATATATTTACTCTTTATTTGTGTTTTAAATATTTTTGACAATATCTATCATATTATGCAACCATCGAATGGTAAATAAACATAATTATTTAAAAATTCATACATGATATTTCTCTTTCCAACTTGTGTATTTTCTCAACTGTTCCCATCCGCCTATCTCACAGGTCTGTAATAATAATGTTGCCTCAAAGACCCAGTTTCAGACCCATACTCCACGTAAAAGACTTAAATTATATTTTCCATATGTTTTTCTTAACTAATGGCACAGGGACTGTTGAAATTGGTTGTTTGTTCCCCACAAGCCTCCTCCTCAGGCCTAATATATATTGCCAAGAGCTGGTGATTTACAACATTTATTTCAAGTATTTATTTCAAATTCAATTGTCTCAGTCTAGTCAGTGAGTCAAGGAGAAATAAAAGGCCTCTTTAACATTACCCTTGTGTGTAGAACACGAAGGTTTCAAGTTAAGTGAGCATTTATATTAAGAAATTGGAAACAACACAAGGAAATGTTCTTCACAACACGCAAGTGATAATGGACTGCTAACTCGTCTCTTGTGTGTACAAACTCTCTATCATATAGTTGTACACAGAGCCGATGATAAATTATTTTTCTGGGAGCTTCCTCTCTCTCAAGGTGTAAGTTTATCTTTATACGTTTAACTAGATGGAATGTTAAGTGAACTGTAGCCCAGATAGCCATCATTGATCTTTCAATAATCCTTGACTTTGTAATAAGTATTTAATTCAAAAATTTATATTGCATGTCACTTCTCTCCGTAGTGGAGTGCCGTATGGACTTCAACACTGTCTATGTA
The DNA here is from genome assembly GCF_022747635.1 of Hetaerina americana. Lineage (NCBI taxonomy): Eukaryota > Metazoa > Arthropoda > Insecta > Odonata > Calopterygidae > Hetaerina > Hetaerina americana. Next base: position 109,368,381 of record NW_027286763.1, read on the forward strand.
TGCTTACCTACGCAAGTCCCCCCACCTCCGGGCATGTATGCAACATGCAAAGCTTTTTAAAAATATCGTTATTTCCAAAAATCCTACTTGTGTTTGGTTCTGCGGATTCCATTTGAGATTCTTCTTTATTTTTAAATGGTAATGCGGATAAGTTGCGAAAACTGAGAATTGGCCGTCATCTCGATAGCATCGAAATAAGTGCGACTCGAACATATTTGTGACCAGTTTCGACCAGGATAAACCTACACTGTATATCCCGGGTTCATTACTATCTGCTCACTGTTGACGCCAATTTCTGCCCACATGGTGCCCAGGACGAATTGACCTTATCAACTTCCATAGGATCTTGTTGAGGAATCAAAAACGTGAAGGAGTTGAGGGGGTAATGTCGGGAAATTAGGATTTTACACATTGCTTGTTTATTTACGAGCTCACTTTAAATATACGTGTATTCTTTGATCTTAGGGGTTTCAGGCACCTTCGAAACTCCCTCCCCCATAGCTACGTTCCTGGTTACCCAGGAGTAAATGTAAATACAAATATATCTGTATTAATAAAATGTAAAATAATTATTACTATGCTGAATTTCACTGCCTTAGTGTTGTTTTATTAGTCCTAAGTTACTTCGACGCTTTTAATTTCATTACTTTATTTCACTTAAAAGTTTTACATGAAAAATGGTTTTTTAATGTTGAAAGTGGAAATGATTAAATTAAATGATATTTTCATTTAAACCTCAGTTCCCCATTTTGAGCTTTTGACAATGTATGGCTTCATAAATTAAAAAAGCCTCTGGTTAAATGTATTACTCGAGTATCAGAAAGAAATCATGCGTTTTGGGAGTTGCATAACATGCTTTATTAGCCCCCTCAGCCCCATAGCATTGGTTACTCCACTGATCACTACTTAGCATACCTTTCATCAATTGCACTCTCCTTGTAAATGCTTCTTTGGCCAAAGCAACGCGTCTCCAATTATCAATGCCTATTTTTCTCCAAAATTCTGCCCAAATATGTGAACTACTTTTTCAATTTATTAATGCCTACTTTATGTTTAGCTTACTCTTCCTAACTCAGGAGGATCTAGTGGTCCCAGAGCTGGGATAGGACCCTTTGGAGGCTGCCAGAGCTAGGGCATTGACCATTAATTCAGGTGTTAATCACCTTTTTACCCATTATTATTCTCAGCTGCTGCCACTTTTCTAAGGCCCCATTGATTTTTCGATTAAGTTTAATATTATGGTCTCTATTCTTTCTTCTCTTCATCTGCATGTCAACGATCTTCCATATCCTTCTCTCTTATATTCTCCTAATCATCTCTCATGTGATCCATTGGTTCTTCATTTCCTTAGTAATTACCATACCTATTGTTTCCCCTGCTGCTCTTTATATTTCATCTTTCACATTATCTTCTTACTTACCTTTGCTCAACAGTCCCCATTCCCTTGTCTTCAGTTACCTTTTTTTAGATTTTTCTGGCAATTCTTTTTAGATTCTCCTGCCTTGCTTGGCTGCTTTAGAGTGCTCACCCAGAATATAGAATAAGGCAAGCTGCCCATAGAGGCATGAACTTGAGTGAACTCAAATTGTTCACCACAAACAGCTTATTTAAATTAAGAATACTCTCAGAAACCTTGTAGGAAATGGCCGTAATATTTTTCACCTGAAATAACATGAAAGTAGGCATAGCCAAATATGTGGGGGGGCTGCAAAAATCAGCTGAGGAAATAACATTCATTGGGCTACGACTGGAATTCGTTGGAGACCATGCAACTGGTTGACACATCGGATAATTGTCAAAGATAAAAGATAGTGAGGAGATGTAGAATAGTATCAAGGTTGCAGGGAAATATGGAAGAATGTCCACATTTACCGCGGGAAGACCCGCCAAATTGACTCAAGACTTTTGAGAAGCATTTTTTGGGATTCATTCCCTTTGATTTCCATTAGAGCTTCAACATTCCACCTTTTCACTACCCTGCCTCTTCTCATCTTTTAGAATATTAAATTGTACTTCCGAATATAGTGGACTTAATCTACATCGGTCCGAGGGAAACTGTATGAGTTCCCAATACTCTTTAACTTTAGACACTCTCTTTAAATGATACCACAAATATTTATTCACAGCAACCTTAAGGCACAGCCCCTAAAAGGATGATGACCCAAAAAAAGAAATCAACGGTGGGGATCATCCCCACTAGGGTTCTATGCAGAGGGCAATTCAAACAATAGCATATGTCATTTGAAGGGATGTTAAATTTGGATCCCTTGGAATCTAGGCTAATGCCAAAAATCTGGTTTCCCTCCACTCTTTCCTGGAATTAAAACCTGACCAATCTACCCATCTATTCCTAAAGGCAAAAATAACCCCAGCTGTGCGTTAACTCCCCTAACAACTGATTAAGTGAAGGTAACTGAGACCGATCTCTACACTACACAGCTATTTCCACAAATCACTCCCAGACGACTCAACCTGCAATAGTAGCCACATTTACTTATGAGTGTCACCATAGCCCTAATTCTATTTTTTGGTGAATTTTGGCATGTATCCTCTTTATTGCAACTCATTTTGTCTCGATATGCAATGAGTGCATGGATTATGATCATATTGACGACAATAATACCAGTGTTCAAGTGTTAATTGGAGTGGAGGTTTTTAGAGGAGTTTAATCTAATTTAGTGAGCCGCACAGTCCCAAAATTGGGATTTTGATGAAGTTGACTGAGTTAAGACAAGATTTAAAATGTGAGTACAGAGCATGATGGAAAATTAAGCAGGCAGAAAAAGGTAAACTATACACGGTGGCATGACAAAAGAATAGAGAGAGTGATTGAAACTTGAAGAAGAAAGAAACAGTTAACGGGGAGACATTATGAAGATGAGGGAGGAGGGGGAAACTGAAGGCTGTGATAAATACAATATTAAGGGACAGAGAAGAGGGAAGCAAACAGTAGGTATTTGATATGATATCACGGGAGGTAGGAGATATTAATCTAAAATATGAGTATTGCATAATGCAATAAAATAAGGCAATAGATTATGCAGTTGGAGATGTTCTTTAGATGCCCGCAACATTGAATTGTTTGCATCCATCCTAACTTGACCTCCAGTCAGGGAACTATGAAAGTACTTGCATTTTTTGTTGCAGTACGAAAAATGCATTGAAGAAACAATAATTCATCAGCCAGCAAGTTCTAGGCATGTAAAACATCTTCACGCTTACTCACTATTTATTCCAAAAGCAGAACATTCTGAAATTGCCTGTTCACTGTTTTAAAGAATGAGAGGGTAAAAAGACTAGCGATAGGTTTTTGACACATTAGCCTAAGAAAAAATTTTTTCGACATCTCTTCTTTCATACAAATTTCTAAAGGGTTTGTCCTTGTGGGAAAAATATACATTCAAAATTAATGGAATATGACATTGCATAAGCTCTTCCAGGGAATCGACAAGTGTTAATGTAAGTAATACACACTTAATACGCACATCACTATCTCATTTCACTGCTGATTATATTATTGGTTCATAATGGCATTCACATAAAAATAACGAGAAATACTGATATCAAGCCAAATGTTTCGTCGTAATACCATTCGTCATAAACATTATCGTAACCAAGCACTCTGCATTACATGTCTGCCCACTCCACTATAAATTACGAGGGCCTTCACTCAGTACCAAACCAGGATTTTAACAAGTCGGTCCTATCATTACCATTCACTCCACTTTTTGAGTCTCCCTTGGCACTAAGTATTTCACTTTCAGTTTTTCTTTGAGGATATGGTAGTGAGTTTCCTGCATCTTCAGGACCTTCACTTTTCTTTTTCTTAGACTTCTTCATCCTCTGACTTTTTTCAACACCAAGAGCGAAGTGTGTGGCTTCCTTTCTAGCTTGTGAAATTTCCAGCCGCAAACGTTGTCGGTGGGCGGCCTTTTCATAAGCAAGTCTTTCGCTTAGATGGACCCACTTAAACCTAGAAAAGAGGTGTAATCTTAAGTTTCAGAAAACGAATCTATGAATAAAATATTGATAATGCGAAACTCACCTTGGTAAATATTTAATGTTCCAAATGTTATCGTAGAATTTACTTTTCTTCCTTCCTCCTATTTGTTTGTTATTTAAATTTAACGCAACTTCTTTCGCAACTTTCTTCCTTTTAAACTCAACCCATCCCTCTGAATAGTGCTTCATTAACTTCTTGCTGGGTTTCCCTTCAAAACACAAATAGGAAATAAGTAAATTTAATCAAATTAACAGGGAATTTTAATATGTAAACATTTATCTACTTACCTTGTTCAGCTGGCTGTAGAAAAACTCGACCTACTTCACCATACTGACCAAATATTTCACGAATTTTAATAACGTTCATGTACTTAGGTATAGTTGACAAATAAATGATGCCGTGTTTACGTTTCTTTAATTTCTTGGAAAAATTATCAGACCTAGAAGTAGTGCCGTTAGTATTATCTTCACTACAACTGTCCACACGGTTGTCAACTCCTTCCATGTCTATAGTTTTATACCAATTCAAAAACTAATTCTACCACAGTGCTACATAGAATTTTGTAAACACCTTCCACGTGAACATCGACCTCAGTTGCGCTTACGGCCATGTTTCTAATACGAAACCAGTCCTTCATTTAAAATTCGCCCTACGAGTTCCTATCGTTCCCGTTATTCAAGCGTCGATTGGGCATGGGTGAACATTCCCCTATTTTAAACGGAGGCACAATGAGTAAGGATACGCACGGCGGAACGCCCAAAAGTAGGGATACCCGTCGTAACTCAATAGACGTCTGCTGTACCCGACGTAAGAACCCAAATTTTAATGTTTAACAATGTTTCAGTAATTAAAGGAGAAAAAACGAGAGCTGCTCTCAGAATGAGGCCATTTAGAAAGCACAAAATATGCATTTTAAATAAATAGACATCCACATTATGCATCGCACATCACATTCATGATCATACATCCACTTATCCTACTACTTTCCATGTTTATACATTAAATATATGAAAATTGTGGATAAAATCATTCTAAAATAAGGAGGAAAATAGGCGAAAATAGAAAAAAATACACATTTTTGCCATGATATTCATGCCAAGCCACATTTTAAGTTCAATTGCCTCATTTGGATACTCCAAGGCTCATTTAGTCAATTAAAACCTACGCATTGAGGTAGAATTAGAGTTTTACAATATTCTGGTAACATAGTGGCTAACGACTACCAGTTCCACTGAGAAATGTGTCAAATTAAGCTTCTTAAGAGGAAATCAAAGCTGGTGGCTGTTCAGTAAGACCGTTTTACAAGGGAGATCATAAGGCACTAAACCGATTAAGGGTGCACCCTGACACATATGGATGCCACAAGCTTTGATTTCACTATATACATTATAAAGAGTTAGATTGCTTTGTTGTTTAGGAGCAAAAAGTGAGGAAAAAGCATGAAACAATGGATGTGAATGCAAGACAATTGATATAAGTGAAAATAAGGTTTTAAAATGAAAATGCACCAACTATCTCATTGTATTTATCTTCAGGTCATGTCACATTGCTGGAAATTATTTCAGAGATGTTGGTATTGTCTACTTCTGTATTATTTTTCAGCATCATTAATAAATAATGACAACATCAGGGAGATGAGCTACCTAAACATAAAATAAAAATGAGGAAGGTAGCTAATGGGTAAGTGAATAAAAGAATATCCCAGTATTGTCATCTGACTAGAGAAAGTGATGATTTTATATTTGCTTATACCACTAATTTCATTCCCTTCAGGGTAGGGAAAAATCAAAAAACCCTGAATTAAAGTTATTTCAGGGGAGTCACTCCTTTTTACTGATTTTCTCAAAACTGCCCAGTCCTAGTGCTTTTCTTTTGCCTCTAACATACTTCATACATAAGCTTCTGTTCCTGAGACTAACATAAACATATTGCTTGTTTGCTCTAAAGCCCTTCAATTACATTCACCCTGGGCATTCTCTCTGTAACCCTTCTGCTCACTCAGATCAATTACTCTTAATTTATATGTATATTTAGTGATTCAACTCTCCTCAAAATTCCTTCAGTATCCTATGGCATGGCATTGCATTTATTTGAAATAAATACTTAACCCAGCATACCCAAGTTTCACTTTCATACACTGTTTAGGGAAGTAGTTTACTTTTAAAGACATTCTTTTTAGCCCATTATAAACATTTTTTCCTATACTCCATGACCAAAAACCATTCTCCTGTCATTCACATACTTTTTAATCTCCTCATGAAAACTACCATCTTTCACAAAAATTCTGCCAAGATATATAAAATCATCCACTTTTTCAATAATTTCCCTGGTCACACTAAATTTGCCCTCACTCATCATTCTTCCCATTATCCTCATTAAACACCACCATTTTCGTTGAACACACATGCACCCTCAATCAAATTCAGCTGTTGCCTCATCTAAGCTATCCAGGTCTCCAAGTAAATCTTTTGGGATCTTGGCCAGTCATGCTGCATTGTCGGTGTATAGGAGGATACATTCCATACACCTACTTAATCCATGCATTCACCTGTCACACAATAACCCATATATATTTTGAATATATGAATGCCTGACAATATGCCACCTTGTTTTGGCCATACTTTATTTCAGACCAATCATTCAAGGACCTTTTATCCTCATGCTTGCAATATCACATTTTCAAATCACTTTAATAGTATATATTCAGTAACCACTCATTCACCCCAGGTTTTCTCAGAACCTGCCACAACATTACTCAGTTTACCCTATCATACGCCTTCCCCCAATCAGCAAACAAAACATTCTTTTGCACATCCACGCTTTTCTGTAGTACTAACTTTAGTACAAATGATTCGTATATCCACTCCCAGGAATAAATCACATTGTTATCTCCACATTTCATTCAATGTTACTCTCCATACTCTTTTAATTGATGCTTTACCTACCAATTTCCCTGGTATCCTCAAAAGTTTAATTACATCCTTGGTAGCCATTACATTCACTCTTTGACTTCTCTTCCACACCCATGAGGTCAAATTATTGAATACTTCCATCAATTGGTGCAACTAATGTATGCAAACAAATGCAATGCACATAAATGAGTTGGCCCCCTTACATAAAAAATTTTGCTGAACAATCATCTATGCCAAGAGCTTTCCCATTTTTGAAAGTTCTCACTGTCATTACAACCTAATTTTCACTACCATATACATTTAGCTCACGTTCATACTCTTTATTGATGCAACAAAATCAATCAATCAAGCTTTTAGAATCACTCTCCTTCAATGTATACAAATGCGTAAATTTCTGCTTACACCATCTATTCAAGATAAACAATCTCTTCTCCATGCACATCAACCACAATTTTTCTCCATTATGATTCAATCAGGCAGCACCAGTTTTCCAGAGCCATCCCCTCTAACATCAACCCAGCTATTCATATCTCATAATACTATTATTCTTTCACTGTGGACACACTCACTCAAAACTTTAATCATTTTCCCCAAAAATTCTTCATTTGGCTTTCACTCGGAAAATTCACCTGGGCATAGAAAATTATAGCTGCAAACTTTCATATGACCCTAAAGCAATTTAGGCGTTCCTAACTCATATTTCCTTATTGGAATTCCGGCCTTCACTATCAGAATCAAGCTTACAGTTGAATTGTTGCATACATTTTCATCAACTCCTAACCATATCACCAAATCAATCCCACGACACAACCCTTGGCCTCTTTTCATATACCCTTTTGATTGACAAAACCTTTTTTTTCTTTTCCATGCATACCTCTGACATCCCCCAATTACAATTCCTCTGGCATTAATCGATAGACCAATAGTCTATGTAACATTACCAAGCCCATATGGACCTATCTTATAAGATTCTTTATGGCGTCAGTCAACTTAGGCCTTTTAATTTGTGTGTAAGCAGCGAAGAACACAGAATTCAAAGTAACCAGGCTTTACAGTATCCTTGTCACATGCAGATATCTCCCCATAATATTTAGAGCACTCTATTAGTCTGTTTTTTAACCTTTATGCCTCCATGTGAAAAGTGAAAATAATGCTTAGCAATATCCCAGACCTGCTATTTCACTTTATTAAACATTACAGCATCCCTTCTTAAGGGACTGATTTGATAACCATCATATTGCTACCCACACCCCACCATACATACACCATTGGTGCATGGTGTACACTGACATTTTTTTAATATACGAGGTCTGTTAAAAAATTATCGCGACTTTTGTGTTTTAAAAAATTGTTTATTTATTCATGAATATCTATTTTGTCCCCTTCAAAGTAATCCCCGTTAGATATTATACACTGGTGCCAACGTTTTTTCCAATCCTCGAAGCACTTCAAAAAATAGTTTTTTGTGATCTAGTTCAGCTCCTCCTTCGCTGGAGTCTACATCTCATAAATCGTAGCGTAGCGTCGTCCTTTGATGGGCCTCTTCGGGAACAGGTAAAAGTCACTGGGTGCCAGATCTGGGGAATACGGTTGCCGCGGCATCATTAGTGTGTTTTTTTGGCCAAAACTTCGCTCACAAGTAACGATGTGTGAGCATGGGCGTTGTCATGGTGCAAAATCCAATTTTGGTCTTCTGCAAATCCCGGCGTCTGGGGTAGATTGTTTCGCGCAAATAGTGCATAACTTGCAGGTAATATTCCATATTTACCGTCCTACCAAATGTCAAGAACTCATGATCCCTGCAATCGATGAAAACTGTTAGCAAAACTTTCACATTCGATCGAACTTGACGCGTTTTTTTCGGTCTTGGCTAGTGCTGCAGCTTCCATTGGGATGATTGGGAGTTTCCACGTCATAACCATACACCCATGATTCGTCACCAGTTATTACCCTCTGGAGTAAATTGGGGTCGTCGCGGACAGAATCCAACGAAAATCCATTACCAATGTTAATGCGTTGCTGTTTTTGGTCGAAATTGAGCGATTTTGGTACGAATTTCGTGGCGACTCGTGTCATGGCCAAATCATTGTTAAAAATCGAATGGCACGAGTAAATCGAAATTTTTAGGTCCTCAGCAACGTCTCTAACAGCCGTTACGGTATTGGCCCATACTATTTTCTTCACTTCATCAATGCTTTCGTCTGTTATTGACGTGCTCGGGCGTCCTGCACGCTCTTCGTCGTTCACATCTTCTCGGCCCTCTGAGAACATTTTGTACAACCGATAAACATTGCTTCGGTCCAAGGTAGCTTCTCCACATGCCACAGTCAACATTCTGAATGCGTCCGCGCACTTAATTTCGTTTTTCACACAAAATTTGCTACAGATTCCATGATCCATTTTTTGGAAGAGGCAAAAATCGAAGACAAGCCAAAACACGCCCATGCAAAACAGCTGTCAACAATTAACCGAACATTCAAAATGGCCGAACTTTTCGGCGTAAGCGAGTGACTAGTACCAACTTAACGCCACAAAAAATCGAAAATCCTATTTGAATAGACCTCCAACAATAGCATTATTTTACCCGCAGGACACTTGAATCTTTCTTATTATGCATTTTAGGAAATTCTGTCAAATATCCGATTGGCAAACAATTGAGTTCATTCTCAAAAAACAACGAATGAGAATGAATCGTACTACCAATTACTTTTCTGAAATGAATGACTCATATTGGTTATTAGCTCATGGTCATGCAATAGAATAAATACTATATAACCAAGGCTTGAAAACAGGAAAGGGCATAAATGGATAAAATGTTGATTCAAAATCATGGAAAATGTTGATGGCAAAACTTAATTTTGATTTTAGGGTTTTCCGAGATCCAGAGTTCATCAGAGACATTTCAAATATGAAATTTATGTCTATCTATCACCCATACTCTGGATTACTTGGGTTTGGAATGTGTTTCCTAATTTTCTTTAAGGTACACCAGCCCAGCTACAGCAGAGTGGAAGAAAGTTTATCGCAAATTTGAGGAAAATAGAACTCCATTAAAACTTTGGTAAGAATAGCTTTAAAAAACATTGCTCAATATGTTCCTCTAATTTTCATTTAACTTCCGTGGCAATCTGATTTTCAACTGCACGGTGTTTAAGCCAACCAATGAGGAAAACTCCATTTTGGCAGGTTCCTGAACTCTTGGAAATTACATGCCTTCATGCTTTGAGACAAATTCATGAAATAAAAATTTCTAGAGCACTTAAAAAATTTACATTAACATTAAAATATTAATTCAATTCAGCAGAAAATAATCATAATTACTGCATATGCAAAAATAACAAAAAACAAACTTGTGTTGGCATATTTTTAATTCAAGATGTGTTAAGTTTCTTTTATGAAATACAGTATCATACAGTATAAAAGACTCAACAAAATGTTTTATTAAAATAAAAAAATTTCCTACAAAGTTATGTTCATTAAATAATTTCTTATGGAATATGGGCTACTTCCTTAAAATTAAAGGTTGGACAATTCTGATCAAGGGGTTTCCCAAAAAGCTGCCAGTCATATTTATTGCATCTAAAGAGAATAAAGGGTCAACTTTCTTTTGTGAAAAAAATTGATTAAATAGTACAATCATACATAAGATGCATATGATTTGCATACCTGAAAATGTCTACAGACAAGACAAAAAAAGCCAATGATATATAAATAAGGTGTTGGTCACAAGCTGTTCTATCTTTTGTACCCTGAGTCACTCACAAGCAATCAACTTTATTTAGATTAAAAATGTATATAATTCTAACAATTTGTTGGCTTTAGGCCAATGGACATGGTAAGCTTATTTGTTGGTCTGCAGATATAATTTGGATTTCAACAAAAATTGATAATCTACAAAATTCTAAAAAGATTAGAGGGACATGGGGAAGCATTTTCTCTAGATGGTTTTCAATTTAACATGTTATGGCAAAACATTGGAGAAAGTACAGCAATTGGGTAGGCTTAATAATTACTTCCTTTGGTTGAAGGTTATAAAATGAACCTATTTCCTTCTTAACATGAAAAGTTAGATGTAATTGAACAACATTACGTCAAAATGAGAAGATATTATGAAGTGAATTCAATTTTTAAAAGTAGCGGAAATTTTTATGTTAGCTTTTGAATAATAATAATAATCTCACATCAAAATGTTTTAAGGCTTAACTCACAAAAGGTGCATTTTGGGAGGTTATGTCGAATTGAGGAATAATTTACATATACCAAAGAAATGTATTTATTAAAGGCTGCCCTGATTGTCATAAATGAATAAATAAATTTAAACATCTACCAATCAGTACAGCTTACAGTTACACATCCTTTTTCCCAGACATACTAATGAAATAATCACTATTTCTCCACCAATTTCATGAAGCACATCTCACTTTTCTTTGCAACATTAATTACCCTAAAACAGGATGTCTGACAATATTTCCACGTTGAAATCAGTCATAACAAAAGTACTCTATTACCAATTACTGTTGCTGCAGTAACAGTATAAAAAGATAATTTCTCTCATGCCTTGATATTGGTTACAATTTACAACAACCAAACGACAAAAGATATTAAACTTATTCTATCTACTAACTCCAAAGAATTTCCTACTTCTCTTCACAGTCAACATGCTAATTAGAATTCAGTTTTTTTAATGACCAAAATAAAAATCTGGCTTTTCAGTAAAATTTGGACAAATAAATATCAGATTAAAACAATAAAAATTATCACATAATTTAAAGGTACAATAAAAATTGAAATATATGTTACTCCTAGAGGAAAGCATCTGCTTTGGGTAATTCATAACTGTCAAATAGAAATAGAAATAAAGGAACAGAAGATATATAAATATATACATATATATCTATATGGAACATCTCTGACAGAATTTAACTGTAATGCCTCGGCACAGGATTTACTAAAAGACACATTCAATAATGGCAGTCTGGATGTTGCATGTTTATGGACTTAATAATGTGCTTCTGCCTAAAATGGCATATTTTCAAATGATAAAAGAGGTGTTAGCAAGGATATGTACATGGGAAACAAGGAATAAAGTTATCACATACACTCATCCATGCATTGATCGACGTGGGGCACAAGTAAACGTGAGTTTCCATAGGAATTGTGCATCTATTGACACAATTTTGGCAGGCACTGATTGGCTCCACCACTGTAATGAAAGTGGCCCCTATGTAGCTGCAGGCTTGACATGAATAAGATGGGGGATCCAAGATCCGAAGCCTTGTTACCCAATTTGAATGAAAGAAATATAAATTCCCATGTTTATTGCTGTTCTAAATAATAGAAATATTTTTCAAGGCAATAGAGAAATAAATTGTGGTAATTTGGGGCCACCAGATATCATATCCCACGGGTATTTCTATAAACACTGTCCTCAAATGCCATGGCTGGCTAAGAGTTGCCAATGACAATGGAATGCAATTCTTTACTTGAAACTACAGCCAGAGCAATGGATTGAGGTTGCTTGTTCACGCAAACATAACTGGAATTGCTGCAACATACCAATACAGTCCATTATACAAACGTTCTTCACAAAACTGGAGAATTAATAAGCATATAAAAAAACAATGCAGACTTATTTGTGGCAAAATTCTTTTGGCACACAGGCACTCATCTTTGAATAAACTCAAAGAAAAGAAAACATGAGACAATATTTCATCATCTTGCTCTCACCTCAGTCTGCTGGTAGGAGACATGAAACTGCATTAACAGGAAATTTTGAAACAACACTCTCAAAACATGCTAAATAGTAGTTCCCCTCGGTTATAATAATAACCCTATTAAAATCTGAAGTGGTCGACTGTAGTCTATGATTTATTTCTGGCACAAGTATTAATTTAAACAGTAAAAATAATTGTAAAATGTCAGAGCACCATCCAACTTTTCTCTAGCACTGGATGGAAGAGCACGGGTGCAGCACTTGACACTTCAATGAGCTCTCGTAATGGCCATCACTCCTCCTTGGGGGAGCTGCTTTATTTTCACACGTATTTCATATGAATCCCCTGCAACTCAAGTGCAGCAGAAAGAAATGTCCCAACTGTCACCCACCGTGGAATGAGATATGATGACAGCAAGGCACCACTTGATGACGCCATGCCTCAAGTGTCTTCTTAGTTTTAATTACTCCATAAAAGAGAATCAGAGAGCAGAGAAACAGAAGGAGACAAGCAGGAAAAAAAAAATTCACTTCCAAGACAGTCACAGTGTGCGTGATAGGCTATATGTTTTTAAAACATACCAATGAGACAAATAATGGATGTAATGACAATGGACAATGACAAGTGACTTTTTCAATGGTGCATTAATTATAAAAGTCAAGTGAAAATAGAGAGAAAAATTTAAATCCACTGCGGTGGATTTCCTTATGAAAATGTAAACATCACACTGTCTAGGAAAATTCCTTGAGAATCTGTATTTCTGCCAGAATCAAATTGAATGTTTTTCCTGAAGGGACAACATCAGTTAAGTCATAGGTACTGCAGTAAAAGCAAAAGTTTCCATGGTGAACTTTGATAAAATTGAGACCTATTCCACAAATAATATAAAGTAGACTCAATAAAAAAAAATTTCATCAAATTGGAAACATTCACGAGATATTAATATTAAGACTTTTCTTTTTTAAAAAAAAAAGGAACTTCAGTTAAATTAACATAAATTTTCTTAAAAAAAAACCATTCTTTTTAAGTTTTATTCAATATTCTAGCAACTGTCCAGTGGCATTGAATAAAGTGAACAGTAGTTATTGGCGATTGAAAACAGCGCCAGTTCGATACTCCTAAGATGGAGGGAGAGAGTAAGCAACGTTGCTCGTGTATTGCAACTAGTAACAACTCGCGCATTCACTCGCTCACGCACAGCCACACACACGCACGCAAGCATACACGCATGCACACACACACACGCGCATGTACACGCAAACAGACACTCGCAGATTCACACTCACATGCCTCTTCAGTGGGGTGGGGGAGGGGAGAGGGTGGACCCCCCAACCAGCTCACGACTACATGGGCAAGTGTAATGGACAGATGAATGGTGCAGACACTGGCACCACCATCAGCAGTAGTTGCCTTACATCAATAAAGTTCACACTCTCTGCATTGTTCTGATGGCTGGATGATTTCATTTTAAAAACCAATCTTCTCCTCCATTATGGCTTCGGCTCCGTGGCCAACTTAACAAATTGAAACACCATCACACTTGACACCTTTATACCAAATCCATTCAAATCATCTTGCTTTCAATCCCTCAGGCATAGAACTCCCGGTTTGAATTCTTGGTGTACGAGTTGACCGTAGGCGAGCGCTTAGGTTCGTCGAGGGCATATGAGCCCTCATCCTTCTTGCGCATTCTGTAGACGACAAACATAACAACTAGGATGGCACAGAGCAGGCCCACAACAGCACCTCCAATGACTGCTGCTCATGAAAAGAAAAGAAAAAAAGAGTCAAAAATTGCGAGGAAATCAAGGAGTGCACACGCGATTCACATTCAACATGATAACGTTACGTGTCAGCAGGATTTGAACACTCACACTAATATAACAGCCCTTAGTTTCCATCCGTCAATCTTTTTCAAATCAAAAGGCTACTCTATTGCTCTTCAAATATATATAATTGTAAATTTTCGATTCGATTGAACAGAAAGAAGTCACAGGGAGCCAAATCAGGTGAATTCGGTGGCTGTTGGATGGTATTTGTTGCATTTTTCGTCAAAAAATTACGAATAATGATAGCACTGTGCGACGGTGCGTTATCATGGTGCAAAATCCACGAGTTTTCTGCCCACATTTCTGGTCTCTTTCGGCGAATTGCTTCACGCAAACGTCTCATAACGCCCAAATAATACTCTTTGTTTACTGTCTGGCCTTCTGGCAAAAATTCATGATGCACTACACCGTTGTAATCCATGAAAACCGTCAGCATTGCCTTCTTTTTTGACTGAAAACGACGTGGTTTTTTTGGTCTCGGCTCATTTGGTGAACGCCATTCACTTGCCTGATGTCTGGATTGCGTGTCGTACTCATAAACCCACGTCTCGTCTCCAGTAATGATCCTTTTGATGAATGTGGGATCGGATTCAGCCTCGCAAATCATGTCTTTTGCGACGTCAACACGGTCTCTTTTTTGCATGAAATTGAGGTCTTTTGGCACCAACTTTGCTGCTACACGACGGAAACCCAAATCATTAACCACAATGTCTTGGGCGGATCCATAGGCAATGTTCAAGTCCTCCGCTATTTCTCTGATGGTTAATTTGCGGTTATTGACCAACATTTCTTTTACTTTATCAATTTTTTCACCGACTTTCGATGTCGATGGTCTGCCACTGCGTTCATCATCTTCGATTGACTCACGACCACTTCTGAACCGCTCGTGCCACTGGTAAACGACCATTTTTTTTAGAGAATCGTTGCCGAAACACTTTTCCAACATTTCCAATGTCCGTGCGCCACTAAATCCGTTTACGCAAAATTTAATACAAGTTCGTTGGTGCAAATTTAAATCCATTTCTGCAATTGTAAAAAATCGCCAACACACACAGAGATAGATGTACTCTTGGCTACGTAACTTTTGCAAATGTCAAGTTATGACACTAAGATTTAAAGGGAATATCAACAACAGATGTACCAATTTAACAAAAAAAACAGAACTCAAATCGGAACGATGGGAGCGCCACACGGTGGTTATTCCGGGAACTTTTTGATCAAGGTAGTATGAGTTACTCAAAGAGGATCTTACAATGTCACTGATCATCCACATTATTCTGACAATAAGCGATAAAATAAATGCAACATTTTACAAAATATAGTTAATGAAAAGTTTAAGCAAAATCAAAAAGACTACTGTATTAAACAATATTTCTTAAAGCCGTAATTTCTCCTTTCCAAGTGTAAAAAGTATGGATCTTATTTGCTGAGTCAGATACAGAGGAAAATTTCTGCTATATCTGTAATTATATGACAGCTAATGCTTCAGGGATGAACAATGTGTCCCTCAATTGGGATCAATGCAGGAACACTGCACACCCTGGTTTGCAGGGTTGAGATTAGCTAAGAGAAACACAAATTTCAATGTTTATCACTGCGTAGGATTTCACAAGTTGCCCTTTAGTGAATCAAAACATGGAGTGTGGCAGCTAAGCGGGAAAATATTTCCTTAGGGTTACTAATAAGGGTCTGTTCTGACATTGCAATATTTTAATCCTTAAATTAAATCCGGTTGGAGATATTATTGGAACTGCTCTGAGTTGTGTGATCGCTATTAGAGCTCTGGTGGTCATGGTTTAACTCCCCATCTCTGGAGTCACATAGTAGCCCCCTATACCTTAATGGGATCCCTAGGGTACGCTTTACATCAAGGGTCAAATCTTTAGATTCATTTTTGGGTCCATTCACATTTTTAGTCTCCCCATACCCACATTACCAGACTCTTACTGCAACTGTTTTTCATCTTCATTCTCCAAGACTTCTCTCTCAATCTACCAAATGAGCATGAAAGTGGACACCAAATTGCTGCATTATGATGAATTTTACAACATTTGGAGAGATATGATAAAAACTTAAATAGAGCTAAATTTTCAAATAACCCAACATCAATATTTCAGGACACATTTCACATCTGAGACCCGATTCACTTAAAGCTCCAATGAACAAAAGGAAATTACCAAATGCAAGAATGATTCCTAGATTGCCTATGCACGATTCTTTTCGGACCTCTGCACCTGAACAGCAAAACTATGAAATAAATTACCACGGGCGAATTACCCCTCCACATTTTCCACTTGCTGCTCACTGTTTGAGATACATTTTTAAAACTCCACAAAAGTCCTCTTTTCATTAAATCTACCACTATATATTTTAACTTTCCGTTTCAAAATTATTATCCAGCCAGCTTAATTCTATAACCAACAGAGCTGAGCACAATGACACAATATGATTCCCCTCAACAACTGACTCCACAAATCACCGCAGTTCACAAGTGACAACGAATCACGGGAACAAATGAGCCAAAGCACGTTGGATAGACACAGATAATGCAACAACTGCATGAAAGAGACAAAATATTTCAATAAAAGTAAGGGTGGCATCATGAATTATTAGATACTATGGAGCACTTATTGCATATTCCAAACCACAGATCCTTACGTAAACAGATTTCGTCATTAAATGCATGTATACATACTGGTAAAACTGATTCAGAGAGGCGGCTTACTGTGGTTGTTTGGTTAAAATGACATTTTAAGGACTCTTCCAAGTTTATAATTTAATGGATATATTTTTGGGAAAACTCAAAAATTAAACAAAATACTAATATCCTCTTTGAGGAGTCGCGTAAGTGTGGCAATGCAGATGCAATGCAATGCCATTCAGTTATGGGGGGCATACAAATGCCCCCCATCACTGAAAATTGACACAAGTTCAGTAAATGTGTGCTAAAATTGAAATTTTATAATTCCCATTAATCAATATCATTAAAGCTTGAGTCTTGAACATTAGTGACATATCCATTATTAAAATAGAAAGAAAGACTCGTACTTTTCCACAGATTTTATTATACGGTACAACGCGTTTCACCGACTTGCGGCATCATCAGGTACGTACCTGATGATGCCGCAAGTCGGTGAAACGCGTTGTACCGTATAATAAAATCTGTGGAAAAGTACGAGTCTTTCTTTCTATTTTAATAATGGATATCAATTACTTCCACGAAGTGAAGCCTGAAACAATAGAATATATTAGTGACATACTCTTCTTACTTACCATCTCATTAAAATAGAGAGGGAACAAATAGAAATCTACATTTGATAATGGTCTTCTCTCAAGGACACCACTTCTTGTGCACAACCTCTCGATGTACTAATTATACATGCCAATCATTTCGATGCAAAACCCAAGTAGGGACATGTACAACAAATCATAATACAATGCCTTGGACGATTAAATGTTCTCCACTCGGAAGGTCAGTCCATCAGCCACCTCTCAAAGTTGATCCTCGTCAATTTACCAACGCACTTTGTGATGCAATGCCCAAGGAACAATCAAACCCATCAAATTATGAGCACAAATTCCCATAAAGTGATTTCTACATGCCTAAACGGGAAATATAAGAACAAGCTGAGTGTGATGGAGAAAGAAAATAGTAGCACCAAATAAATTCCGCGCATATGGCCGGCTCACACCATGGGTATACTAGGATTAGTGCAAAATTGTTTGGCTGTCAGATCTTCTGACAAAGAAATACCGTCTGTACTCACAGTATATTAAAATAAGTCCAAACTAACTCTCTGCGTTTAAGTGGAGGCCCTCACCAAATGGGACTGATGGGATTAAATCATAAATGATGGGGTCATTTACAAAAAAAATGAGTTTTCATGAAATATAGCTCCCACTTGACATTGAAACATGAAATATAGATACACCTTAACTTAACCTAAGACTAATTAGTAGTAAGAAAAGGAATTACCGGCAAGGATGCCTGGTTGTGAAAAGAAAGAAGTGGCTCTTTCCTCAGGTTTCGTGTCCATTATGTACACTTCGTTGCTTTCTTGGTTACCATCATCAGTCCTCACTTCATTGATGTCATTATCTTCGCTGTTTGGCTGTAATCCGCCAGTGCCTCCTCCTATGCCACTGTCTGTGCCCACTCCTCCGATCTCGTTCTCCTTTGGAAGAGGAGCCTTCTCAAGAGGAGTCTGCCAAGATAACAGATGTTATTTCAGTTGGTGCAAACCAGGGATGCGTGCATGCATTTTGTACGATCTAGTAATGCTAGCTCTATATTAGTTTATAATATAATAGATTGAAAAAAATTCTATGGTAGCAAACAAGATTTCAGAATGCAAGATCACATGACAGCTGATCAATGAAAATGACAATTGGGCAAATTTAACTTACTATATATTGAAGTTCTAATGATTTTTAATGCTACACTTTCATTGCAATAAAGAAAATATTCATCCTGGAGAAATGAAAAGTATAATTGTAATGGAAATAATACAAGTATGTATAATGTAATTGAAGAAAATACAAGTACAGGATGATATTTAACTGATGGATTTGCCAACAAATCAATTTGAGCAACTCTCTCCAAGAGCCATGAACAGAGGTTTCAACAATTGAGAGTCAGGACTTGCTCATTCCGAGGGCTGTCCCTGTTACAACACTGGGGGCACAACAGCAATAAATGAAATTATCATTAAAAAATAATATATCAAGGCAAATGGAAGCACTTTTTATATCCATATATTCTACTTTTCAAATTATAACTTTCGATTCCAAACAAAAAACATTCCCTTTCGTAAACATAAGAAGATCTCGATGACCATCATGTAGTTTTCTGCCACTGTGCTTGATGCATAAGACAGTTATATTTAAACAGAAATACAGAAAGAAGACTAGACAGAAATACTTTCTTCTGCATCAAGAATAAGATAATACACTTGAAATATAATGAAGAAAAATCAAGAAATTGTTGATGTCAATTGATTTAAGTTAAAAAAACTTTTTCTTTCATTTGTCATAATAACTGACGTCAGTGAATTCAATGACATTCTGGACTGTCAGAAAGGGATATATACTACGTGTGGATTCAAATTAATTATTAAATAGACTGACAGTTCATGCTCCCAAGAGATAAAACAATATGCATAGACCAGAATAAATATACGGTAGCTGCTGCTTCTCGTAAGCTTGATTTCTCTCAAGAGTATGTCTCTGCCATTCGAACATCATCATCGAACACCATTGCACAGAGGAACGATGAGATCTCGCACTTTTTACAAGTAATTTCTCACATGAACTTCCACAATGGTCAAAAATACTTAGCGAGCAGTGAAATATTAAATCCTAAAATATTCTAGTGGTTTTTCACTCTTGCATGCCACTTATATTATCCCCTGCACCACATACATTCCTCTCACATATGATCACTCATCCCTTTCCTTACTCATGCATCTGAACCGTGAAAAATGAGAAATGGTCCATCTTCAATTGCCAAAGCATTTATAAAATAGGCGTAACTGCTTGCATAAAGAATGAGAGCTATCCTAAACTGATGGTTATTTTGACATTGAAAATGGTCAAATATGCTACATTGATTAATTAAAAAACAGAATGCACCCATGCTCAAAGAAAAAATGTCAAGGCACCGTGCCGTTGTAAGAAACAGCACATTAAAAAGTCTTCTTCACCCCAGGGGTCTCACTAAATACTTTCAGAAAGGGAGGAAACAATTAGGCGAGTCAAAATCTAAACATTAGACAATCTCCAACCATTGTTTAACAAGAAAATACCCAAAAATTAGGAAAAAATGCTCATATTATGCTTAACAGAACAAAGTATAAAGATTTACCTGAGGATGCTTCTCAATTATGGGTTCCCTGGCTCTGTATGGGTCTTTGGGTGCCTTTGTTGGGGGTTTAGGAGATTCAACATTTATTTCTGGAAAAAAGACGGGTCAGTCAATTAAATAAATAATTATATTCAACACTCACTAATTCATGAATTCCTCTGGTTGGGATTCAATTACTGTAGAAGTCATTCACAATGAAAATTTCAAAGGAGGAATATTTATGTATATGAAGACACACATAGGAGGAAACATAAGGCAATAAAACACCACAATGACTTATTTTGCACTACTCTTCTGCCATCATTTAATACTTCGCACAGTGCCCACTCCCTTTCCAGATGGCACCTGAATAACCAACTTTAATTCTGCGCACTCAAAAAACCAACACTTATCGCAATGACCATTTTTATTTTAAGTACATCACATCACAACGTATCAGCCATTGCATTGAACCTCGATGTTGGTTGAAGATAGAATAACTAAGATGTCAATGCGGTCTTTTTATGTATTTTTGGTTGCCATGCCAAGTGCAATTATCCATCCCTCGTACTCTCAACTGTTAGCAAGTGAATGAAGCGAGGCTGCAAACTTCATCTGAGATTATTAGTACTCTCCAGTTTTTGAATTTTGCAGCAACACACCATTCACTTAATTAATCGGGTTTTGGGGCACATGAAACCAAATTTGAAAAAAAAAGGTTCACTTGGCCTTAAAGAAATGAGATGCCACTAATGAGTATGAAATAGAAATCGACTGAGAACATATGATTGTGAATACATCTACTTGAATTATGGAATAACTAAATTATCCAATACAATTAAAACATTGCAAAAAAAATCACACTAAAACAACACCTTTTAATTCAATACACATGCATTTTCCCCATCGAGGAGATTCACAGAAAATACCAATTTTGCCGCGATAAGTCGTAATTATCATTTAAATATAAAGAAAAATACTACAGTCGGACATTGGTAAGTGAAGCTTTGCATTCGAAAAGAACAGCATTGCCATAACCACATAAGCAGTTATAAAAGGATTCACTTGCCAACATTTTTGGGGGTATCTTCCAATAAATACTAAATTGGTAACAAATAAAAACTTAATAGATCATTCGACATGGCTTACTGCGCGATTTACATTTTTTCAGCCGCTATAAGTGAACAGTTAATTTTTTCGATTTATTTCAAATAAAAATTTATATTATCCACAACTCACAACGGTCTACGAATAAAACAAATATGAACACATCGGCAATGATATCGAACCTGCGTAACGATTGACATTCAGCCGTTAGCGGAATGACTCTTACACAACCTCCCGTTCGACTGACTTCCAAAAGAAAGGTAATAATGATTAATGAAGAAAAGGCCACATACCTCGACGCATTCACCTTTCACTAAAAACAATTGCATTGACAAGTTACGCGCAATAATGTTTCATAGGATGCTTACTGTACAGGGCGCTCAGCGCGATACGTCGGAAAATATTGACTCGGCCGTTTCCCATGGTTTTAACGGAACACCTCAAAGGGAAATAGTGAAATAGGCCGACAGGGTGGAAAGGCAAGCTTCGAAAGTGCAAGGATCCGAACGTATAGAATGAAGAACTGAGAAGACACTCTTCAGCGGAGTTGAGGCGCAAAACAAGGGATTCCGGGGAATGCCTCGGGGCCGCCATAACAAGGGAGGGAAGCCAGACGCAGCAACTGTATGTGTGCCAGCGCCGAAACGTCCAACAGATAGGAGAGGAACTCGCTTATTCCATCGCGGAGAACCCTCAAAAGGGTCGGAAAGGAACGGATGGGGGTCAGGAGGGCGGGGGGAAGACTACACAGAGAGAGAGAAACACGATTGGGGATTGAAAGTCGGAAGGGAGGGGGGTACTCACCGCAAAAACAACACAATCACTCAGCCCAGCGTGTAGAGAGGCCGAAAAAGAGGAGCAGAAACACTTAAGAGGTGCACGCACAAGGACGCCGAGGATGGAAGGCGGAAAGAGGAGACCCTGATGGGGGGGGGCGCGAGGGTGGGGGGGTAGGGGGACACCCCGATCGGCCCCGAAATTGGGTTCCACACGGAAACGGCGCAATAACAATCTCTACTCCGGAGTAGAGATGGCAGCATCCGCTTCGGAGGAACCCCGTTCGCCTCTCTATGCGAGTGGCGCATATCAGGCGAAACGACGAGGGGAGTGGGAGGGGAGGGGGGACTAAGCGCCACCCCAATGCGGCGGAGGGGAGCGCGAAAAGGGCACGAAGGAGGTGGGGGCCCCACGGCCGAGGTTTCGGGTGGGAGGGGGGAAAGGGGATAGGGGTGGAGGGAGGGGGGAGAGAAGGGGGATAGGGGGTAAGGGGGGAGAGAAGGGGGGGGTTTGCCCGACCATCCGCCCACGCGGCCGACTCTCCCACCCTCTACCCCTTCGCCCCGGAAAACCCTTCCTCCCTCCCACCCTCTTGCATCCCCACCCCCCTCTCTCTCACACACACACGCACGCACGTGAGTCTCTCTCTCACCGAGAAATAACCCTTCCTCGCTCGGAGGTTCCCCTTCGACTCGCCCCACCTCTTTCCCTTTAAACCCTCCCTGGGGGAGGGGGTGGGGTGGTGCGCAACATCCATCCATCCACTCGCTCGCTGGCTCACCTGATCCGTAGCCATCTTCGTCGTCCTCCCCTGGACCGTTCCCCGATCCGCTCGACTCCAGGTCGTCCTTGACTTCTCCCCCTCGACCGCCGCCGGAGCCCTCGAGGTCGTCGTCACCGTCGATAAATATTTCATCCTTGGAGTAGGGATCCCCGCCGTCCTACGAACGAGCAGATCGAGATGGTGGGTTCAAAATGAAGGACACACACACATATATATATATACATGTACACATCAATATAATTGTGCGTTGGTATATTTGCAACACGCGCGCACACGGGGGCGGGAGACGCTTAGAATCCCGAATGGGTGGGGGGGGGATGAAGGCGCAGTCTTTTATTTCGCCGCCGTCGAGGAGGAGTCTTGGAGCGTCGGGGTGGAGGAGGAGGAAGAGAGGGGGGAGCACGGGGTGAGTCGGCGTGATAAGGTGCGAAAGTGTCTCGGGATATATACGTGCGCTCACTACTATATAATAAAGAGAGCCCCCCTCTCTCTCTGCTCAGAGCGGCGGCGTGGGATGTGGGACTGGCCGACGAGAGGGAGGGGGAGTCGAACGCGTGGCGATAAGGGTTGGTGGTGCGGGTGGTTGGGGGATGGAGAAAGATCTGGACCTGGGATTCCGCGCATGTTCAGAAGCGCTCGAGTCTGCCAGAGGGGATCAAAATCTTGCCGTTTAGAGGAGGGGAGGGGTGAGATGAGGGCGGGGGAGATGAAAGGGCCCGTGAGGGAGGGGAGAGGGAGGGGAGAGGGGGAAGAGAGGGGAGAGAGGGGTTGTTGCGGGTCGATACGAGGCCGGGAAAGAGGAGGGGGGCGAGATGAAAGGGACGAGGTGCGGCGGGGGATATGCGGGTTGGGGGGCGGGCGTGTGTATATGGAGCAGGAGAGGAATGGGGGGGGAGGAGATGAGGAGAGGCGCGCATGGGATGCGGTGGTGGAAGCCCGCTGTTGGCGCATTACGCGTTGGCGGTTGCACTGCGGATGCAACGAGGAGGGGGGGAGGGTGTGAAGGACTTCGTGGGGGAAGGGGTGGAGCTCAGCTGGTCGGTCCGAGGGGGTGTGGGGGGGCGGGGGGGTGTGTGGGAGCCAAGGGTTCACGAGGTTTCGGTGACAGGTGTGGGAAAGGGGTGGGGAGGGAGGAGGAGTTGGCGGGGAAACCGTGGCAGAGATGGCACTCGCACACAAAGGGACCAGGGAGAGGGGGAGACGAGGCCCGGGAATGAGATACCCCGGCCCCGACTAGAGGTCAGGGGGGCGAGTGACCAAGGGGGCGCGTGAGGAAAGGCGCCCGAGGGTTGTCGTCCCTGCGCGGGTGGTCCAAAAAGTCTCGCTCAATTATTTTCCAAAGCTGCGACACGCGCGTCCTCCGCTCGATTCATTCCAGAGGGCACCACGGGTGATGGCGCACCAAAAGAAAAGAAGGGGCCGAGCAGCGCGAGAAAGATACGCGACGCCATGAAGACATTGTTTTCGTCGCTGGAAATGTTTGCGCGTCCGTCATAATCACTCACGCGACTCCGGTTTCAACGCTTGCACACGTCGTTAGGTCAAGCATCGAAATCGGGTCGGAGTGAAAGTTAAACCGTGGCGTGTAAAAGTTAGGAAGAACTACATGCGATACGAAATATCAAGATTTTCTACACGCCAACCTCATTTTACGATAGGAAACAAAAAAAGGGTCAACATTAATTTGAATCGCTACAAGGTTTGAAATATCATCAGGGGCAGATTGGGCATATAGGTTTTTTTTTAAAATGATGAATCACTGAAATACTAACTCGGGAGCTTTGACGAATGAGCAGGCCCAACACACAAGACATAGCCGCGAAACACAGACGACTTCTGGACCACATCTCCCTCTCTCCACAAACATCGCCGCCAAAGAGGAAAACATCCAAAACACATAATATATGCAAGACAGAAAAATAAACACTGTTGATGTAACTAATAGAGCATACGCGTACCACATACCACAATGGCTACCTCTGTGAGAGCTATATATGCTTCCAAGCTGTGCTGACTCTGCGTAAACAACTTATATAATGCATGCATACACTAACTTAAACTAGAAAAACATACAATATGGCAGAAAACAACCACTTAAACCATTAGGCTCGACCGTCACTATATGTATAATTACAATAAACTGGAGGACACATATGCGGTTATGCAACAAAGTCCACACTAGCTAAACTACGCCCATTGCCGAAGGAATCGGAAGCTTAATCAATACCCACACTCCGGACTGCAGGCGCAAAAATCAGTGGCAATGGTGCATTATAACTGTGGCAGGAGAAAGTACGTATTCTTCGACCCAATCCATCCCCCGGAGGATGCAGGAGCAACCTAAAACGGGTGGCCGAATGTTTTAGATGGGTTTTCGCCCGCGAGGTGAGGAGGCATTGGAGAAAAACATGGGGCGCGCCCAGAACGTCACGTTTCAAAGGGATATCCTCTCGACCGATTCACTCTAAATATTAGGGATGAGCCGAAGGAAATTCGAGTACTCTTTATGATATTGCTCAATAGGGCATGCCCTCAAAAAAGCTAGATGCTTCTCTTCCTATTTATTCGTGAAAACAACTAAAACCGAATCTATCATTCGATTCGTACGGAGGGATATTGTTAAAGTAACGTCATCCCTGATTTAAAAATTAACGTAATTGGGAGCAAAGCAATTTTTCCATCGGGAATACTTTTTTGAACTAATTATCAAAACACACGACGCAATGTGGATTAACATAAGACTAAAATTGAAAATCGGCATTTTCCTGTTTCCCAACCAAACGAATTAATATTTCACTGCAATGGATGCAAATATCCTAAGTTAAACCATCATAATCACAGTTATTTTAAATAAATTTCTTTGAAGTTTCATTTGCATATACGATTTTTGTCAATTCGTCTCTTCCAATGCTTTCGTTAATTGGTACCGTCATCAAAACCGTTCTTGGGTCTGATTTGACGTACGATTTCTGTTCATTATTTTGCGTGGTTGCGGAGTGGGCGGGCAATTCAACTGCTGACTCGAGGTGCCGGATTCTAACCAGAGTAATACCTCAGGCTACCCCAGATTAATCCAGGCTCAATTATTTTCTCAAGAGCCAAATCTTTCCGAAAAACATTGACGAATATGAAATGTTAGCCATTTGGTTTAGTACCTGAGGATCTCCACTGCTTTGATTGTCATGTTTTGTTGGTATCTATCAAGTGGTAGTCCAGTAGGTAGGGCACTGGGATACTGACTTTAGGGTCCGAGTTCGATTCCTGGTAATAATGTCACCTCTGGACACACTCGCCTTCACCCAAGTTGTGGTTTTTCGAGTACCACATCTTTCTTGACAACCATGGTCAGTGCAGGGAAAGAAAACTGCCCCCTCCCTCCCTCCATCATCCTGATGTGGTATTTTCACATGACGTTGATCATATCGTCAGTATCAGGTGAGCTCCACTCCTGACTATCAAATCAAACCTTCGAATTCATTACTGCGCTAAATGCTGTAGTTGCTTTAGTTTGTGGAGCGTTACCATGAAACTACATAAAGAACCTCGTAAATAATTTTCATAAAATTTGTGCTTTTCCATAGAATGACAAATGACAAGAAGGATGCGTTTCTTTCCCGCGCAACGATGAAACATGCAATGGAATTCACTTCAGACTAGAAGTGAATTTGAAGCGTCGTCGCATTTCGTCTCGACCGTTTCCTGTAAGCTGCGCGAGATGCCGCGACAGCATATCTTTCAGCTGAGTCATCCGCTAAAATGAGCATCACAATGTAACAATTTTCAAAGCGTACAAATCATTCGCCTTGACCGGGATCAAAATCTCGGAGAGCAAGAGGACGCCTCGGTAGCTTCACTGATTTAAGCACGCGACCGTATATCGAGGGATCCGGGTTCGTATCCCGGGCAAGACGAACGATTTTTGCAGTCTGGCATTGCCGCATTGCAAAAGTGAGGTTCTCTATGACTGATATGAATATCCAAAGAGCACACACAGTTGCTGAGCGGAGAGTTCCCGTAATCAATTCAATAAGCGTTCAAGTAATGCCTCAATATAATTCCTGTTTCCAATGTAAATAGACATTCGAAATATATTTTCATTATTGCCATTCCTCTGAGGGTCTACAGAGAATAAGAACATACCTATAAAATACAAATAAATAATAATTACAAAATGTATTAAAAATATGCGGATAACTACTTGATCTCGGCATGGTATTTAATTCACACGAATAAAATGTCCCGTCCAGGGAATAGTAAGGCTCTTTCCCTTGGATTCTCTCGTACCGCGGCAATAGTATTTCTTAGGAAAATACAGGGACGTCTTCGACGTCTGCGAGGGTCGATTAATTGATGTTCATGGCCATTAATTAATTTATAAATACAATAATAACCTAAATATAGTAAATAAAATAGCAAAACTGATAATTTAAAATTAAGAGGTCATCGCAAAAAAGGAAGAGATCGAGTGAAATTTCGATGAATACCAAAGGGTTTCAAGGGTTTTCTACATCCAAATATTGGGTCGAAATGAGACGATAAGTAGGTGGTGAATTTGCCAAGCCAAAAAATACAAGCAGGAATACTACATCACGGGCAAAAGAAATACCTTCAAGTGTGGCAGTTGGTACGTACTTGTAATAAAAATTTAAAAATTTTAACATTTGTTTTCGACTGATTCGGGACTATCAAGCGCTATTTGGCTTACGCTCCATCAAATGAATCAGTGGTCAAATTTGTCTCGAACGCCATGGGAACCAAATTAAGGCCACATAACATTGAATCAAAAAGGTTGAAGTCTCCTAAAAACTGAAATCACTCTAAAACTCCATCGCTAAAATGATTAAAACATGAAGTCAAAGTTTGGACTGTGATTAAATGAAATTTCTCAATTTCGCAGAAAATGTGAACGATTCTCCGAGTGAAATAAACGAAGTACGGAGAAAAATAAGGGCGTCACATGTTGGTCTTTATCCTGCAACATTAGCCTGACAACATAAATTCGATGGAAACGTCATTTTTTACGTAATTTCATATTTATGAGCACCTCAAGTCGGAGAGAATTGCCCTAAAATGAGAGAGATAGGAGAGTTTCGAATCGAGTCAAACGTCCAAATAAGAAGCCCTTTGTTCTTCTAGACTCCTTCGCTTTTCCTGATTGAAGCCACTTCGAATGCGCCAGCGATAGAGAGAACGAAGGGCACTTTCGAATGGATTTGCAAATTCCAATAAACGTAATTAGATGATTGAACGACGCACAAAAGGAAAGAGGGGAATGGATTAACGAGACAGGAGCTCAACTCGGCGGAGTGGATTACGCATGCGAAAAAGACAATAAAACGATTTCATTTTCGTAAAACTTTCATTTGAGAAGGAAATGATTTGAGTTAGGGTTAATAAAATTTCAATATTCTAATTTTAAGGGTCTCTGAGCCGGGTGAACAATGGGACCACATTCATATCGGGTAACTTACGTAATCTGCCTAAATTTAAAAGGGCATCAGGAGGCATAAGAGAAAGCGATTGCTTGGAGCTGCCAGGAATACAACGGCTGGCCAAGTTCTCATCTCAGAGTTGGCTATCACGTTCAGGGCCGGTCACAAGTTTTTTTTTAACTTCCCCGGTAGAAAAACTCCTAACCCAAGATCAGAAGTGAATGGCATTTATCCCGCTAACTTATCCGTAAGTAAATGCAGTTCGTTGTTCGAGTCGGGTGGGTAATGCAAACACCCACGAAATCCAATGGCCGAAGTTCGAGTCATTCTAAACGCAAGGTTAAAGCGTAGCATTCGTGACGCATTTACTTAGGAACCTCGTGAAAAGCCAATTACACAAGGTCTGCCCCAAAAGAAGAAGGACTTATATTCTCCCGGATAGAAGGACGGAAGGGCGGCGGTTTCTCTGGTTGGGTTCAAGGGGGGCAAGTACTGGGAGAGGCTGGAGGCCGGTGGCAGTTGGCTCCCAGCGTTTGCGGAGTGCGGATCGTTCGTTTGCGAAACCTCTATCACGTGACTATGTTACGCTCCGTCATGAACCGGTTATTGGAATAAAGCTCCGCCATCCAATTTCGCGTGAAACTGGTCAAAACAGAGAAAGAGACTCTTGGTGATAACGCCATAATGAGATCGTGTGTTTTTGAGTAGCACAAGTTGTTTCGGGAGGGCAGAAAAGATATTGAAGGCGCCAAACGTTTAGGACGACCTTCGACCTCAAAAAGTGACGAAACTCTTGCAAGAGTCAAGACTTCGTTGGACAGGGATCGCAGATTAATTGTTCGCATGGTTTATGATGAACTTGGCATCTCTTAAAGTGATGTGAATCGACTTGTGGCCAAAAACATGGCCATGAGAAAGGTGCGTGCGAAGTTGGTGCCGAGAGTGCCCTGGGACGAGCATAATTAAACTCGCACGCGGATCTGCCAAGAGCTTCTCTACCATGAGAGCGAGGATCCAAATTTGGTAGACAATGCCCCACCAGACTTCTACCTCTTCCCCCGCCTCAAATCCGGGCTGAAAGAACGTCACCACGGCTCGGTGGAAGCGTTACAACACGCCGTGACGAGGAATCTTAGCAACATTCCGGGAACCGCCTTCCAGAAGGGGTACGAGGCGTGGAAAACCCGCTGGCAGCGGTTTATGGACGCACAAGGATGCTACTCGGAATACTTTGGAGAGAATATATCGATGCTGGCAATTAATAATTTTTAATCGACTCAGTCCTGCTACTGGGAGAGACCTTGTAGTATTTTCGGGATCCGAGGGAGGATTTTATACAAGGTTTGTATAAAAACTATCGCTCACGCAAACACTTCAGGACTTTCCTGAAACTTCTTCCAAGGCATTGCAAAATTTCGTCGTTTTAGCAATGTTAGGATTCGCCGACGACAATCCTTGTTAAGTGATTTCTACAATTCATCTGTTTCATTTCAATGGTACAAAAGCAGCTTCTCAGCGTCAGCGAAAAATGCAGTCGCAGCTTGGATGGTAATACATAGTTCCGAGTTTTTACCAAGATCACAATTTGACATTAATCATGAAATGACAGGAAGACTAAAGTAACAAAAAATTCACGTAAAATCACATCTTCCTAATTAGACTCGTCAATATAAATGTATTGAGGATGTGTGTGTGTGCGTGTGTGTGTGTGTATATATATATATATATATATATATATATATATATATATATATATATATATATATATATATATGTGTGTGTGTGTGTGTGTGTGTGTGTGTGTGTGAGTGTGTGTGTGTGTGTGTAATGGGGCGAATGTAAATGTAAGGCAATGGAATAGAGCGAAGTGTTTAATGCATTCCGCGGGAGGAGAAACAGTCTTGTAATGAATGCTATTTGGAGAAATAGTTCTAACAACAATATGACTTAAAGAGCGACCAAGAAGGAAACTGTTTCCAATATAAGCCATTGTGAAATGCATACGCACGAAACCGAATGTCTTTTGTTAATAACATTAATGTATTACGAAACTGAAATTGCAACCATAAAAAAAGTATTGGATGGCATGTAACATAGTCGCATTTATTGAAAACAATCACGGATTATAGAATCATATCCCCAATGGAAAACTCACTGCGCGAAAATGCCTCCAGAGAAAAGGGGAGGGGGAAAAATCCACGGAGACAAAGCTAAGGTGACTGCGAACCGAAATAATCTATTTTAGACGAAATAAAACAAGAAAAAACCGGAACCATTAAAAAAAGAGAGGTGATGTTTCAAGAGGTGAGGATGCAAGATCGAAAAGAAGGAAGATTCGTTGCCTTTAAGAAAATCGAACATAATAGACGATTAAAATTCAAAGCACCTCAGACGAAAAAAATGGGTGTGATGATTACAGGATAAGGACGGTTAGTCCCTAATGGGGGTACGTGGCTTCAGCCCCGACGTGACTTCCCAAAAGCCCCGTCGGGGCTGAAGATAGGGAAAGGGGATAATCAATGAAAGGGTTGGTGAACTTATATTAACAGAAGAGGCCATAGAGAAAGGATCGAGCTAAGCACCGCGCACCCTTGTGCCATCTTGCGTCCTGACAACCCCCTCGATCTAAATTCAAGGATGTGCGTCCTTAATTGAATGTCGAAGATGCCTTCACGCGACACGTGTGCTCTCCTCGGCATCCCAGTCGGCTAAGTGACGGGACTGAAGCAGGTGAACTGTTTCCCAATCCCCTAGGAATGATGTCGGGCGCACGAATTTTCATTTCACGCTCTTAGCATCTCCTTGCAATTTGTAATTTCAGTTCAAACCAATGTCCTGTACTGGCGATTATGCTACAAATACATATATTACATAATCTAAAACAGTTTATATATTTTTCAAATATTCACTCCACCTCTGCAAACATTTGATGGTTAAAATTTATAGATCCACAAAGCCTCGCGCAGGGACGGACACATTTCTCTCGCAGTGCTCAAACCGGCAGTTGGCTCTGAACGTACACCCAGGGGGGATCGGAATGGTGTGGTGGCTATCGTACTGGCTTCCCACCCAGAGGACCCGGGTTCGAGTCCTGATAATGGCAGATATTTTTCGGTAGTCTCTTGATCCCTACTTGAGGTGCTTTGTGGTGGAGGTGCTTAGAGTGAGTACGCCGTCCGTCGGATGGGACGTCAAGCTGCGGACCCCTTGACGCCTTTCGTAAAGAGTAGGCTAATGCCGACGCCGGGTTTCTCTCCACCCTTCGTCCTTTCCCATCCATCCCTTCTGGCCCGCATGACCTTATTTGTCGGTCGCCTCCCCAAAACGGCATGTGAAGTACAACAGAGTGGTATGGTCATTTTTTTACCTCTGCAGCTATTGGGTTCGCAACGATTACAAATAAGCACCGCTTCGTACAGTTTTATTGGTTGTCTGAAGAGATAACCTGAGACCCTGGGAAGTTAAATAGCCGAACGGTGAACACATTAGGGTGACAAGCCACCCGTGGTGCCAACACTTCTGCCCCTACGAATGTACCTGATGTCCCCGCAGCGTTTAATCTTCTCCTCGCTTGTACGTCGAATTTCTATGCTATTTACATGATGGCTCAGGTTTCTTAGTGATACTTTACTGTCTGAGGAGAGGGCGAATATTAATCGTACATCTACCTGCCCTGGAGTTTGTCTCCCTTATCATATATTTGTGTTTTCACCTACCCAGAGATAGTGGCGCCATATATATGTATGTATGTATATATATATAGTACAATACACAGTAACACACAATATAGAAACACAAAAAAAGAAGAACACTCACACGTTATTTCTTGATATTTCGACGGAAACAATCCGTCTTCCTCTGAAGATATAGAAGTAATGACATTACTTCTATATATTCTACTAGTAAGACATTACTTCTATATCTTCAGAGGAAGACGGATTGTTTCCGTCGAAATATCAAGAAATAACGTGTGAGTGTTCTTCTTTTTTTGTGTTTCTATATTGTGTGTTACTGTGTATTGTACTATTCGGCACTTCTGTGTTACGTCTACGAAAGCATATATATATATATATATATATATATACATACATATATATATATACATATATATATATATATATATACACACACGAGGGTCATCCGGAAAGTAGTACCCGTTCGTGAAATAAAGACACAAAAGTAAATATTAACAAACATAAAAAATTTTATTTGAAAGAGGATACTTTAAACTACTTCTCAACATAATCTCCAAGCAAATTAAGGCATTTGTCATAACGTGTGACAAGTTTCTGTATTCCTGCTGCATAGTCCTTCGCCGCCAGCTCATTGAGATACGCGAGGGACCCATCTTGCACAAATTTTTGCATAATGCAGATGGTGTTTAACAATTTCATGAACAATTGTTCGAGAAACATTGGGAAAATGCTCACAGATGTCATCAATTGTGACGCGCCGATCGTTCCTCACGAATTCGTCAACTGAGCTCACCAGTTGGTCTGTAATGACAGACGGTCTCCCCGAACGCTCATCGTCGTGTGTGTTCCCCCTCCCCATGTTGAAGTTGCGACACCACCGCCGAACAGACGACTCGTCCATTACATTGTCTCCATACACCTCCTTTAATTGGCGATGAATATCACATGGGCGAACGTTTCTTGCATTGAGGAATTTAATCACTGCCCTCACTTCACAACTGGCGGCGTTCTCAATTTTTTTAAACATTGTAAACAATCACAGAAACAACACAGGCAATGCTAGCGTCACGCAACTTGGCTCAGAGAAGGCAGACAAGCCACTGAAGCTATCTGACCTCGTCCAGCGGCTACTCGCGTCGTCAGCACTTCATGCGGCACGAACGGGTACTACTTTCCGGATGACCCTCGTATATACACATATATATATACATATGTATATATACATATGTATATATATACATATATACATGTGTATATACATGTATATATATGTATATATATATATATATATATACATATTTTTTTAAGGTAATCTACCGGTTAAGGTAGGTTTTTGGATGGACACAAATACCAAACAAATATTTTATTATTCCTAAAAAAACACAAAATCCATCATCCTACTCTATATCAGGTCCCTCTTCATCTCTGAGTACTTTCTTCCTCCCTTCATCCCGTCCAACATCCCTATCCTGTTCCTTCCCTTTCCTCTTTTGCCCAACATTCTACCCTCTATCACAGTCTTCAACATCCCACTGCCGGTCAATACCCCATTCATCCACTTTTCCTGCCTCCATAGGATTGCTCCTAACAAACCCCTCTCTTCACCCACCACACCAAGTACTTCCTCATTTGTTTTCTTCTCTGTCCATTTCACCTTCTCCATTCTTCTCCACACCCACATTTCAAAAGCCTCCAATCTACGTCTATCCTCCTGCTTCAATGACCACGTTTCCGCGCCGTACATAGCTACGCTCCATATCAAAGTTTTAACGAGTCTTTTCTTAACATCCTTAATCAAAGTCCCCGTCATCAACTCCCTCCTCCTTGTGAAAGCCTCTTTGCCTAGCGCAATTCTTCTCCTTACGTCCCTACTACTTTGACCGTGTTGGTCCAAAACACTACCGAGATACGTAAACTGTTCTACCTGCTCTAGTTTTTGCCCTCCTATTTTAATGTTAAGCTTGGCGAATTCTATGGTCTCGGGCTCAACTGTGTGGAGGTTCATGTTCGTTTAAATGAATATACTTTGTAACTTCCACACAATTTTTTATTCGTACTACCGGTTTCAACGCAACGGCGTCATCATCAGGTACCTGATGATGACGCCGTTGCGTTGAAACCGGTAGTACGAATAAAAAATTGTGTGGAAGTTACAAAGTATATTCATTTAAACGTTAAGCTTGGCCTTTTTCTTTCTAGAAAATCGCATAACCTTTGTTTTCTTAATATTGATTCTCATCCCATACCTGTCGCACTGAATTTCCAATTCACTCAGCAATGCTTGCAGCCCCTTGGCTGACTGACAAACTAAAGCTTGGTCATCAGCAAACCTAACTGATTTTTTGAATTACCCGCCCACCTTCATTCCTACCTCCAGTTCCTCCCATGCCTCTTTGATCATTTCCTCTGCATACAGGTTGAACAGCAACGGTGATAATGGGCAACCCTGCCTTACACCTCTTCCTAACACTGCCCAACCGGACTCCCCGTTCCCCATTCGCACCTGAGCAGTCTGAGACATGTACAGGTTGCGGATTAGCCTCCTTTCCCTCCAATCTATTCCTATTTTCTGCAATATACTCATTAGTTTTTCCCAATTCACTCTATCAAACGCTTTTTCGAAATCTACGAAACAGGCAAATTCGTCTTTATTGTATTCTATATATTCCTCTCGATTAATAATCTCATTACTGCAATGGCATCACGCGTACCTCTCCCCTTCCTAAACCCAAACTGATCATATCCTAAGTAATCATTTGCCCTACTCTCTATTCTTTTGTTTATGATCCTGAGAACAACCTTTGCTGCGTGGGATATCAAACTAATTGTCCTATAGTCCTCACATGACGTGGCCTTTACCTTTTTCGGAATAGGAACTAAAACTGTTCTCACAAAGTCTTCCGGCCAGATTCCCTCCTCATAAATACTACGGATCAGCCCATATAGCCTCTTCCTCCCACACTTTCCTAAGCATTTTAAAAGTTCCACGGGAATGTTATCTACTCCCACGGCCTTATTTAGTTTCATCTCCCTTAATGCCCTTTCTATCTCATTGTCTAGTATGCCTGGACCTAAGCTGTCTTCCTCTATGTCATTTTCTTTTTCAATGTCTAACTTTGTTGGTCTGAGTTCCTTACTATACAGTTCTTTTATATACTCCTTCCATCTCTCTTGGATCTTTCCTGCGTCAACTATTACCTTACCCGCCTTATCTCTAACTGTTAGCATAGCTCTTCCTTTCTTACTTCCCGATAACGATTTAACTTTGCTGTACAGCGCACCGATTTCACCCTTCCTCTGCAGACTTTCCATATCCTCGCACTGCGTCTTCCACCATGCTTCCTTTGCTTTATTTGTTGCCCACCTCATTTTATTGTACAATTCTTTGTACTTCATTTTCCCCAATTCTGTATTTACATTCTTCCATTTTGTCTCCGCTCATCCATCTTTGTAATCATCTCATCTGTAATCCATGGTTTCCTAGTCCTTTTAGCGTTAACGGTTCCAATAGTGTCTTTTGCGGCTTTAGACATTCTGGATCATTTCCCATTTTTCTTCGATAGTACTAAGCCCTTTACCATCCTCCATGATTTTCTCTACCGCCTGTTTGTATTCCTTCCTTTTCAACCCATTTAATGCTTCTACATTCCATTTTCTAACTCGCCGCCCCTGCCTTATCTTTTTGAAACGTACGCTGCATTTCATAACAACTAAATTGTGGTCTGAGTCCGCATCCGCTCCCGGGAAGCTGTGGGAATTTATCACACTGTTCCTAAACCTGTGTCTAACCAGGATATAATCTAGCTGATATCTTCCTGAGTCACCTGGCATTTTCCATGTATACCTGCGTCTTTTGTGGTGTCTAAACCAAGTGTTGGTGATGACTAACCCCTGTCTCCTGCAAAACTCAACTGCTTTCTCCCCGCGGTCATTCCTAGTGCCTAAACCGTAGTCGCCCACCTCATCACCATCTCTTCCTTCGCCTACTGTCGCATTCCAATCCCCCATCACTATCAAATATTTCCCTGCAGGAACACACGCGATCATGTCCTCTAACTGATCGTATATCCTATCGACCTCTTCTTCCTTATGGTTGCTTGGTGGCATGTATACCTGAATAATTACCAAGTTCGTCGGTTCTGATTTTATCTCCACTAGTAGTATTCTATCCGTTACCTGCTCTATGTTGATTACGCTTCTTCCTACCTCTTCATTTAATACTATGGCAACCCCTCGTTGGCTCTCGTCCCCACCGCTGTATATTATTCTATACTTATCACTCCAGTAATCCCCGCTATCTTTCCATCTCACCTCGCATGGACCAAAAATATGTATATTTCCCCTTTCCATCTCTCGCTTAACATTCTCCAATTTCCCTGTCCTCATCATTGTCCTAACATTCCACGTTCCTATTCTAACTAATGTGGTCTTCTGTCCTGCTGCTGCTGGTTTTCCCTTGCAAGGGTTTCGTGGGATGACGACCGCGGAAGCCTTGCCTCCCCCGCTGCCGGGCACGACACACGGCCGATTGGGCCGAGCCCCGTGGTTACCAGGACTCAAAATATCTCTATTGTCCATCATATTTTTCTTGGGAATGATAATTGAGGTGGTTTCCCGTTGCCTTCCTAAATAGTGTTTTTAACGTGACACCATCACTTATTGGCCGCCCCACTGGGGTCAGACGCCATTGCAGCCGCCTCACTGAGGAACAGACGCTGCGTGGACTACCTTTCGTCTGGCTCCTAACCTTCGACCTATCTGGCATGGGTGGCCCTACCAGGAGCAATTTTTATTACTCCCGCCAGCACAGCTCTAGGGGGTCATCGGAACGCACAAGCCCTTCCACCACGTCAAGGTTGTAGTCCGGGGAGGGATATATATATATATATATATATATATATTAATATATATATATATATATATATATATATATATATATCCCTCCCCGGTTCGAGTCCCGGTCAAGGAAATATTTTTACTCTTGTGATCCGTTCGATTCCGCCTTCCCCACCTTTATTGTGTTCGTCCTTTATATGTGTTCCTATCCTTTTTCCTTATCTGTTTCTGTATATATGAGTATTTATTCGCCGTTTGGCGGGATTTCGTGTTTGAATATATATATATATATATATATATATATATATATATATATATATATCCCCGGGGAGGGATATATATATATATATATATATATATATATATATATATATATATATATATATATATATATATATATATAGGGAGAAGCCAGAAGAAAGAGATGAGCCACATTGGGCAAATACACATTCAAACACGAAATCCCGCCAAACGGCGAATAAATACTCATATATACAGAAACAGATATAATGGCTATGTGTGCCACGAAACGCACTGTTCCTTTCCTGTATGATGTTGTATGAATTCTAAAACCACTGTCCTTTCCTCTTGTGTATTGTCTATTTCTCTTTTGGTGCGTGAAACAGCCCCCTGACGCCATCTCTTGGCTAAAGAATTGGGGCGCTTGGCGACATATTAGACCCACGGATCACAGGGTAAATTACTTTTCCTCGTTAGCTCAAGTGGTTAAGAGCATCCGCCCGGCAAGTGGAAAGATCCGAGGTTCGAGTCCCGGTCAAGGAAAAATTTTTACTCTTGTGATCCGTTCGATTCCGCCTTCCCCACCTTTATTGTGTTCGTCCTTTGTATTGTGCCACCAATATGTGTTCCTATCCCTTTTCCTTATATCTGTATATATATATATATATATATATATATATATATATATATATATATATATATATATATATATATATATGGGGAAACTCTACTAAAATTCGAGGGTCATATATTACGGACATAAATAAATATATTTGAAGCAAATAAAAAAAATTCGCGGGCAAGCTCACAAGACCTT